>NC_091282.1:274998199-275306811 GCF_032444005.1 Ranitomeya imitator
TATGCTACATTTTCTGTGCACATTTTTCCCATAGAAGCAAAATATACAGTGGCTTGTGAAATATTCGGCCCCATTGAAATTTTCAACCTTTTCCCACATATCATGCTTCAAACCTAAAGATACCAAATGTAAATTTTTGGTGAAGAATCAACAACAAGTGGAACACAATTGTGAAGTTGAACGAAATGTGTTGGTTATTTTAAATTTTTGTGTAAATTCAAAAACTGAAAATTTCAAGGCGGCCGAATACTTTCACAAGGCACTGTAGCTAATGTGGTCACTTTGGACCATAGCACTATGGAGAGCGCAGCTTCATCTTCATTGTCTATGAAACCCTGCTGTGTGTGTAAAGTAGCATCTTTTCTTGGTATTGCAACTAAGGCTGGAATCACAGTAATTTCTCCATCTCCTCCATTACCTGTCTTGGCGTAAATCGTACTGCACTGGAATGACATCCGAGTGCAGTCCGATGTTTCACATGCATCCATAGCCTTGTGTGGGTGCGAGTGAGCGGCGTGTCGCAGCCTATTGCAACAAGCAGCAATTGTTCTCTCATGCCGAATCGACATGAGAAAATAATCGCACATCTGAGCTGCACCAAAGGATAACACTGGGCCGTGTGCTATACAGTGTTTTATTACATAGCACTCAGCCATGTTATACGCTAGTGTGACCTAGCCCTTGAAGCAATAAATAAGACTGAGCTGTAATACTGAAGCATCTGGGACTGTATGTTATATAGTCTTGTTAAACGCACCTCACATCTTGTGACATACAGGTGCACAAATATATTATACTAGCTGAAGAGCCCGGCGTTGCCTGGTCATAGTAAATATCTGTGGTTAGTTATAGCACCTCACTTCTCTTATTTTCCCATCACACCTCTCATTTTCCCAATCACATCTTTCATTTTCCCCCTCACATCTCTCATTTTCTCCCTCACTCCTCTCATTCCCCCCTAACACTTGTCATTTCAACCTCACATCTGTCATTTTCTGAACACTCCATTATTTTTCCTCACTCCTCTCATTTTGCACTCACACCTTTTCATTCTCACCTCACACCTCTCATTTTCACCTCATCACCTCAGTATATACATGTTTGTCATCTCCCTTATATATAGTATACATCTGTATGTCATCTCCTGTATATAGTATATACCTGTATGTCATCTCCCCTGTATATATTATATACCTGCTGTGTGTCATCTCCCCTATATATAGTATATACCTGAATGTCATCTCCTTCTATATATAGTATATACTTGTATGTCATCTCCTCCTGTATATAGTATATACCTGTGTGTCATCTCCCCTGTATATAGTATATATCTGTGTGTCATCTCCTCCTGTATATAGTATATACCTGCATGTCATCTTCTATATATAGCATATACCTGTATGTCATCTCCTCCTGTATATAGTATATACCTGTAGGTCATCTGCTCCTGTATATAGTATATACCTGTGTGTCATCTCCTCCTGTATATAGTATATACCTGTATGTCATCTCCTCCTGTATATATATGTACCTGTATGTCATCTCCTCCTCTATATAGTATATACCTGTGTGTCATCTCTCCTGTATATAGTATATATTTGTGTGTCATCTCCCCTGTATATAGTATATACCTGTGTGTCATCTCCTTCTGTATTAGACCTCGTTCACACGTTATTTGCTCAGTATTTTTACCTCAGTATTTGTAAGCTAAATTGGTAGCCTGATAAATCCCCAGCCAACAGGAAGCCCTCCCCCTGGCAGTATATATTAGCTCACACATACACATAATAGACAGGTCATGTGACTAACAGCTGCCGTATTTCCTATATGGTACATTTGTTGTAGTTTGTCTGCTTATTAATCAGATTTTTATTTTTGAAGGATAAGACCAGACTTGTGTGTGTTTTAGGGCGAGTTTCGTTTGTCAAGTTGTGTGTGTTGAGTTGCGTGTGGCGACATGCATGTAGCGACTTTTGTGAGATGAGTTTTGTGTGGCAACATGCGTGTAGCAACTTTTTTTGTGTGGAGTTGCATGTGACAGGTTAGTGTAGCAACTTGTGTGCAGCAAGTTTTGCGCATGGCGAGTTTTGCGCGTGGCGAGTTTTGTGTGGTGCCTTTTGAGTATGTGCAAGTTTTGTGTGAGGCAAATTTTGCATGTGTTGCAACTTTTGTGCATGTGGCAATTTTTCCGCGTGTGCAAGTTTTGCGTGTGGCGAGTTTTCCATGAGGTGAGTTTTGCACTTGTGGCGAGTTTTGCAAGAGTCTAGTTTTTGCATGTGGCGAGTTCTGCGCGTGGCGAGTTTTGAGCAACGACTTTTGTGTTTCGACTTTTATGTGGCGAGGTTGGAGAATGTGTGGTGAATTGTGTGCTGAGGGTGATATGTGTTCAAGCACGTGGTAGTGTGTGGCGCATTTTGTGTGTGTGTTCATATCCCCGTGTGTGGTGAGTATCCTATGTCAGGGCCCCACCTTAGCAACTGTACGGTATATACTGTTTGGCGCCATCGCTCTCACTCTTTACGTCCCCCTTGTTCATATCTGGCAGCTGTCAATTTGCCTCCAACACTATTCCTTTCATTTTTTCCCATTATGTAGATAGGGGCAAAATTGTTTGGTGAATTGGAAAGCACAGGGTTAAAATTTCACCTCACAACATAGCCTATGATGCTCTCAGGGTCCGGACGTGTGACTGTGCAAAATTTTGTGGCTGTAGCTGCGACGCCTCCAACACTTTTACTTTCACTTTTTTCCCCATTATGTAGATAGGGGCAAAATTGTTTGGTGAATTGGAACGCGCAGGGTTAAAATTTCGCCTCACAACATAGCTTATGACGCTCTTGGGGTCCAGACGTGTGACTGTGCAAAATTTTGTGGCTGTAGCTTCGACGCCTCCAACACTTTTCCTTTCACTTTTTTCCCCATTATGTAGATAGGGGCAAAATTGTTTGGTGAATTGGAATGCGCGGGGTTAAAATTTCACCTCACAATATAGCCTATGACGCTCTCGGGGTCCAGATGTGTGACTGTGCAAAATTTTGTGGCTGTAGCTGCGACGGTGCAGATGCCAATCCCGGACATACATACACACATACACACTTACACACATACACACATACACACATTCAGCTTTATATATTAGATATTCACCATGCGAGAAGTTGGCCTACAGGTGTAAATTCATATGCCAGGGCTGAATTTTAGTACCAAGTCAGGCCCTGGCCCCTCATGTACCTAAACTGTAGAAACCCCCCATAAGTGACCCCATATTGGAAACTAGGCCCCCCCAAGGAACCTATCTAGATGTGTTGTGAGAACTTTGAACCCCCAAGTCTTTAACTACAGTTTATAATGCAGAGCCGTGAAAATAAAAAATCTTTTTTTTTTTCACAAAAATGATTTTTTTGCCCCCAGTTATGTATGTAACAGGAGAAATTGGACCCAAGAAGTTGTTGTCCAATTTGTCCTGAGTATGCTGATGCCCCATATGTGGGGGGAACCACCGATTGGGCGCATGGCAGAGCTCAGAAGGGAAGGAACGCCGTTTGGAATGCAGACTTAGATGGAATGGTCTGCGGACATCACGTTGCGTTTGCAGAGCCCCGATGTAGCTAAACAGTAGAAACCCCCCACAAGTGACCCCATATTGTAAACTAGACACCCCATGGAACTTATCTAGGTGTGTTGTGAGAACTTTGAACCCCAAATGCTTCACTAAAGTTTATAACGCAGAGCCGTGAAAATAAAAAATATTATTTTTTCCCACAAATATGAGTTTTTAGCCACAAATGTTTATTTTCCCAAGGGTAAAAGGGAAAATTGGACCCCAAAAGTTGTTGTCCTATTTGTCCTGAGTACGCTGATACTCCATATCTGGGGGTAATCCCCTGTTTGGGCGCACGGTAGAGCTCAGAAGGGAAGGAGCACTGTTTTACTTTTCAATGCAGAATTGGCTGGAAATGAGATCGGATGCCATGTCGCGTTTGGAGAGCCCCTGATGTGCCTAAACAGTGGAAACCCCCAATTCTAACTCCAACCCTAACCCGAACACACCCCTAACCCTAATCCCAACCCTAACCATAATCCTAACCACAACCCTAACCTGAACACACTCCTAACCCCAACACACCCCTAATCCTAATCCCAACCCTAACCACACCCCTAACCCCAACACACCCCTAACCTTAGTCCCAACCCTAATCCCAACCATAAATGTAAGCCAAATCCTAACCCTAACTTTAGACCCAACTCTAACTCTTACTTTAGCCCTAACCCTAACTTTAGTCCCAATCCTAACCCTAACTTTAGCCCCAACCCTAACACTAACTTTAGCCCCAACCCTAACTCTAACTTTAGCCCTAATCCTAACTGTAGCCCCAAGCCTAATTTTTGCCCTAACCATATATTTAGCCCCAACCCTAACCCTAACTTCAGCCCTAACCCTAACTGTAGCCCCAACCATAACTTTAGCCCTAACCCTAACCCTAATGGGAAAATAGAAATAAATACATTTGTTAACTTTATTATTTTTCCCTAACTAAGGGGGTGATGAAGGGGGTTTGATTTACTATTTATAGCTGCTTTTTTTAGCGGGTTTTTGTTTGGCAGCTGTCGCACACTAAAGGACTAGTTTTTGCATCACTACATTATAATTTTTTCATATTTTTGTTATGTGAGGTCTTGTTTTTTGCGGGACGAGTTGATGTTTTTATTGGTACCATGTTCGGGCACATGACATTTTTTGATCGCTTTTTATTACGATTTTTGGGAGGCAGAATGAACAAAAACCAGCAATTCATGAATATCATTTATACCATTCTGCGTGTGGTAAAATTGATAAAGCAGTTTTATTCTTTGGGTTAGTACGATTACAGGGCTACCTCATTTTTACCATTTTTTAATGTTCTGGCGCTTTTATACAATAAAAACGATTTTATATAAAAAATAATTATTTTTTCATCGCTTTATTCTGAGTTTTTTATTATTTTGCTGATAACACTGTATGTGGGCTCATTTTTTGTGAGACATGATGGCGTTTTCAGTGGTACCATGATTATTTATATCCATCTTTTTGATCGCATGTTATTCCACTTTTGGTTTGTCAGTATGATGATAAAGCATTGTTTTTTGCCTCATTTTTTTATGGAGTTCACTAAAGGGGTTAACTAGTGGGACAGTTTTATAGGTCGGGTCTTTACGGACGCGGAGATGCTAGATATGTGTACTTTTATTGTTTTTTATTTACATAAAGAAATTTATTTTTTGGAAAAAATATATTTTTTTCTTCTTTATTTAGGAATTTAAAAAAAATTATTTTTACATGTTAATTTTATTTTATTTTTTTACTTTTTTACCTTGTCCCATGGTGAGACATCACTAAATAGTGTCAGATTGCTGGCACTGACAAGCCACCTCCCTGCAGGACCCGGAAGGACGCCACAGCGATCTTGGATCCAGGGGCCTGCAGAGAGGAGACTCTTGGAACAAAGCAATGACATCTCGTTGTTCTGAGGGTCTCAGGGAAGCACGCAGGGAGCCTCCACCCTGCGCGATGCTTCCCTATGCCACCGGAATGCTGCGATCTTGTTTGATCGCAGTGTTCCAGTGGTTGAAGTGCCAGGAGCTGTGATAATCAGCTGACACCTGGCTGCGATCGGCCGCGCTCCCCCCGTGAGCGCGCCTGATAGCGTATGATGTACTATCCCGTCCATGGGAATTAAGTCCCAGTTGACATGGATGGGATAGTACGTCCAATGGCAGAAAGGGGTTAACATATTTACTATGGATGTTAGACTGCATTAGTTTTGACCATTTCACTTAGTGTAATCTCACATTTAAAGGAAGTCAAGATGGGGAAATTTTTCCATTAGGTGAACATCCATGTATGTTGCCATGGATGTGGCTAATCTCATGCTTTCACTTTCCTGACAGTCTCTACCTCACACAATGATCCTGTGTTTCCAGGGATATGGCTATACACAGGCTTTGTTCCACTGCCGGGCTCCATGGGGGCGTGTGCACACTGGCCTCTGTTTCCGGAGTGATACATCACAGGACCTGGTTTTGTGACCTCGCTCATGTGACCGGGAGCGGAAACTCACTTGCTCGTAGGTTCCAGCTGTGAAACAGCATGGATATGGAGACTTGTCTCTGGTGATGTGAGTATACATGTGATTGGTAGATGGTTGCACACCCTTTTTGCACTAACATGAATTCTGGATATCTATTGGCTTTAGGACTTTATGTACAGAAATCTTTTGAGATGTACAAATAGGGAGGTTACTAATTTCCATGACGACGATGATGCTTATTAGTTATTGGCTTGACTATGCAGCATTTGGGTTGTCTACTTTATTATATTTTCACTATTGATATTGTTTTTGTATACTAGATGTGTTATGTGCTACCACTATTATGTGTATGTTATGGTTATGTAAAATGATTGAACTTTTTTAGTTGTGTTATATGTACTATGTTAGTGGGTGGAACTTTGTTGGTGATTGGAGCACACATATGTCTCCACACTATATAAGGCTGCCATATTTCATGTTGGTGTATGTTTGAAAAAGACCGCAATGGTCAAAACTTTGCATTATGGCAAAATAAAGATCGACTTTTATTTTTTTCACCTGGACTGGATGCTGTTCTCTTTAATTTTTGGCATGTGTTTTCCAATTATAATAATAATAATCTTTATTTATATAGCACTAATATATTCCGTAGCACTTTACTTTACATCGTAATGAAATTGTCTATGCTGTGAAGATACGAGATGTGCAGCATCTGAAACAATGGATATTGGAAGCCTGTGCTAGCATTTCTTCTGTGGTGTTGCTATCAGTATGTCAAGAGTGGGAGAAGAGGGTTGCATTGACAATCCAACACAATGGGCAGCACTTTGAACACATTTTATAAGTGGTCATCAACTTGTAAATAACTGATGAAAGAATAAAGTTATGCTAAAACCAAGCACACCATTGTTTTTCTTGTGAAATTCTCAATAAGTTTGGTGTGTGACATGACCCTCTTCCCATTGGAAAAAATAAAGTTGGATCCAAAATGGCCATCTTCAAAATGTCCGCCATGGTCACCACCCATATTGAAAAGTTTCCCCCTCCCATATACTAATGTGCCACAAACAGGAAGTTGATATCACCAACCATTCCCATTTTATTTAGGTGTTTCCATATAAATGGCCCACCCTGTATATACTGTACATTTTTACCACATACTTTTGTGGAGTGTATGGAGCGCTTCATACCAAGCAGATGTCAGCTATGCTACAGAGTCAGCATCTGCCTTTAATGGAAGTGCTGGGAGCTTACTCAAATCACAGCTGTTAACTTTTTAAATGCTGATGTCAACTGGCTCCCATCACGTTATATAATTGCAATGAGGTGGCAATACCATGGCAATTAGGGGCACACTGAAGGCTCCTGTGGCTGCTATTTTAGTCTTCTTATGAAGTTCAGAAAGAACTGCAAATACATGACATACACATTGCTATCTACTTATAATTACATTAAAATCACTTTATGACTGCAGTATAAGTAATCAGATAATCACAGATTCATGATCTTGAGAGATATTGACACAAGTGAGTAGCAAATATACTCGTTACTCCGAGTATTTTTTAGTGCTCGGAAACGTAGCTTTTATTGTCGTAGCTGAATGATTTACATCTCTTAACCAGCTTGGATTCCCTAGCAACCAGGCAACCCCCACATGTACCTATGCTGGCTAACAGATGTAAATCATTCAGCTGCGGCAAGAAAAACTAAATTTCCGAGCACTAAAAAATACTCGGAGGACACCCGAGCGTGTTCGGGAAATCTCGAGTAACGAGTATATTCGCTCATCACTAATTGACAGGTAAACTAAAAAAAAAAGTTTTACAAATATTTCAAAGTTTGAAAAATAATGAACTAAAAAAACAAAATAGAATTGGTATTATGTCAATAACCTTCTGAATGATCAAAATAATAATACAAATATACCAGTATGTTAAATACTAAAAAGAAGTAAAAATCAAAATGCCATAACTGAAATTTTTTGGTCTCCATCGCCTTCTGAAAAATAAATTAGAAATTGATTAAAATGTTTTATGCATCCCCAAATGGTATCAATATAAATAGAAATACAAAAGAAAACCAGAGCAGCACAACGTCCCACACACAGAGAAACTTACAATAGGCTCATTTGTTTTGATCTAGCAGTCTGGGAAAGAGAGGGAGGTGCTATTTGCATGAAAAAAGTCTGTGTAAATCCAACATAGTAAGAAAGGATTGCAAATGCACTCACCGACTGCAGTTCAAAGTGTTTATTCCAACAACAAGTGAAACATCTTCACGGCACGGGGGAAAGGAAATTAGCCAGGGAGAGTGCGGCAGACGAGACGACGGCCGTTTCGCGCTGCACAAGAGCGCTTCTACGGGGTCCATAGAAGCGCTCTTGTGCAGCGCGAAACGGCCGTCGTCTCGTCTGCCGCACTCTCCCTGGCTAATTTCCTTTCCCCCGTGCCGTGAAGATGTTTCACTTGTTGTTGGAATAAACACTTTGAACTGCAGTCGGTGAGTGCATTTGCAATCCTTTCTTACTATGTTGTATCAATATAAATGCTCAGCATGTAAAAAAGAATCTCCCACAGAGCATTATGAATGGAAAAAAAAAGTTGCAGGTAGCATAAAATGGAGACATAAACAATTATTTTTTCAAGACTGATTTTTTAACCAATAAAATAAAAAACAAAACTTTATACGTTAGGTACTGCCGAAATCATTCTGATTTGCTGAATCATATTGCTATGTAAAAAAAATAGTAGTGAAATTGCATTTCTATCACCATTTAAACCTGTTTGGAATTATGTTCCTGTTTTTTATTATATCAGATGGTAAAATGAATGATGTCATTAAAAACTACAACTTTTGCCATAAAAACAAGCCTTCATACAGCTATGTTAAAGGGAAAATAAAAGTTATGGCTCTTGGAAGAAGTGGAGAGAAAAAAAACAAGATGACAAAAAGAAAAGTTCCGGATCCTTTTAAAGTTTTAAACAAAATAACAGTTCATCCTCTTTAAAAGCAATATCTATTATTACTTTAAAGCTAATATTTTTACAGCAATCAATATGTTGAGATAACATGACATTGTGATGGACTTCATGTCTTTGAGCATAGTGAAACATTTTTTTCTTGGCCAAATGTCTACTATATTCAAGGAGGTAGATGATTGTATTTTTATCCCTGGTGTTGTGAGTTTCTAATGCCATCACTCCGTATGGTTGATGTAAAAAATAATGTAGACCAGCCTAATGGTTTTAGAGTTAGTAGTTTCGAACAAACAGACTGTGGCCTTGATATGTACTTTATCTATGACAAGGATCATAAGCCACAAGTGGTATATATCAACCTGATCACAGAAGGATTTAAATGTCTATTTTGGATACTCACAATGGAGATGGAATAGAATTTGTGTGGAGAGAGACACATGGGAGCAAACTGCTCCTCTGCAAGCCATTTAATGTTTACACAGTTCCCCCATGTAACTATGTCACATTTCAGAGATTAAACTTCTCAAACAATTCAGCTGCTGTTCGATTTCCCTGGTGGCGCTTTTAGATGAGTTTTACTGGATTATGAATATATCGCATTAAGAGCACTTGCTTGTGAGTTTTGCTGCAAGCAATCTACAGCGACACAAATTAATATATTTCTCATGTTTTAAGTGACATAAATCACAATATTTGATTAATACAAAGCGAGTAGTTTGAAGGTAGAAAAATGGAAGCAAAATGCATGCTGTTCTTAATTGCATTTTACACGCATA
This sequence comes from Ranitomeya imitator, assembly GCF_032444005.1. Lineage (NCBI taxonomy): Eukaryota > Metazoa > Chordata > Amphibia > Anura > Dendrobatidae > Ranitomeya > Ranitomeya imitator. Next base: position 275,008,022 of record NC_091282.1, read on the forward strand.
GAATGAATTCCTTAGCCCAGGGCTTATATTCTGATCCCAGTGTTAACCAAGAATGAGGGGAACATTAACAAAGCGTTTATGACTGAGCTGCAACCTTGCTCATAATTGACTTGAAAGTGTTATTAGGAGTTTTGGCCTGCTGGGAACTATTGGTTTCTGATAAAAATGAAGGCCATTCCACGCCACAAGATGCAACAGCTGGAAGGAATAACACAACTTTGCTTTCTTAGGAAGGTTAAAGTAATTTACAGTAATGGGATACCAGTCCCACAAGTAGAGAATATTATGACATTTCTGTTTTACACTATCAATACTTTTCCATTAACTGAATCTTACAAACTGTCCTTAGTTACAGTACAGATTATTTCAGAATGTCACATAATATGTCACCATGTTGACAACTTCCTAGAAATTAGAAATTAATTTAAAATGTTTCTTCATCTACTTCTACAGTATATATAAACATAAAAAAAATATGATAACATTCTTGAAAAGGAGATCAAAGACTGGTACATGGATCGTTTAGTCCCCAATAGCTCATTATAGAGCACCGAATAATGTATGTGTAACAATCCCAATAATTTAGAGCCATAAAATGCATTATCTGTACCAGTCCTTTACATCTAATATAGTAGAAGGAAGATAGGTCAGCACTCCATGTTGCAAATAGTTGTGCTCGTGGAAAGTCTTTGCAGAGTAATGGAAACCTGGTCCCGACACTCACGTGTTGGATAATTGCTTTTTTAATTCAATGCACAAATCCAATTAGATGTTTCAGCTACTGATGAGCAAATATACTCATTACTCGAGATTTCCAGAGCACGCTCGGGTGACCTATGAGTATTTTTTAGTGCTCGGAGATTTAGTTTTAATCGCCGCAGCTGAATGATTTACAGCTACTAGCCAGCATAAGTACATGTGGGGTTTACCTGGTTGCTAGGGAATCCTCACATGTAATCAAGCTGGCTAAGAGATTTAAATCATTCAGCTGCAGTGATGAAAACTAAATCTCTGAGCACTAAAAAATACTCGGAAGACCCCCGAGCGTGCTCGGGAAATCTTGAGTACCGAGTATATTCGCTCATCACTAATTTCAGTCCATCCCAGGATTTTTTCAGTAGTCAACATTTAATAGACTGTAGGACATTATTTGTAAGGTAATGGTGCCCATCCAACTGACCTTGTGTGGCTACATGGACTGCACACATGGTATGTCCATACTTGGCACATCTACATCTAAAGTTGCCAACTCTTCCTTGTTCAAAGAGAGCCACAATCTTTAGGCATCAGTAAACAAACACTTAATTGTAATTTTTTTGTATTAAAAAATATAATTTAGCTGTCATCACTAGGGTTGAGCGACTTTTAGTTTTTTAGGGTCGAGTCGGGTTTCGCGAAACCCGACTATCTCAAAAGTCGAGTCGAGCGAAATCGGCCGATTATGGCGAAAAGTCGTGGATCGACCGAAACACGAAACCCAATGCAAAGTCAATGGGAATTTTTTTTTTCTCTCTCTCTCTCTCTCTCCGTCCCTGAACAGAAAAGCTGGTGTTACACATTGCAAATCGTTACAGCGCACAAGCGACAAGATGGCGATAGGCGTCCACGCCCCTAAGACCTATGTCATCACTCTGCCCACGCTCCTTCATTGGCTGAAAAAATGGCACCAAGCGCGTCATACAAAACGCGACTTTGGCGCGAAAGTCGCGTACCGCATGGCCGACCCCATACAGGGATCGGGTCGGGTTTCATGAAACCCGACTTTGCCAAAAGTCGGCGACTTTTGAAAATGAACGATCCGTTTCGCTCAACCCTAGTCATCACCTTTCACTGTTGTTGTGCGAAATCTTTGTATTACAGTGCTAACTGCAGTTTTGTTAATTAAATGTCCACCAATAATATGATTTTGCAGAACACCAGTTTTCACCCACAAAACTGCATGTTTTATCATAATGGTCACATGGTTCTGTGGGTAACACTTCTTTTTCTGGCATTATTTAACGTCTGCGGATCTTCATTTATTAGCCTGTATGACAGGCCAACTAAACTTGCGCACAGATTCATCATTAGCACCATAGTTTTTTGCACATAGAATATCATTGTTATTGGCAACACATGTCCTGTTTAGACAGGATGATCAGGATGATGTGCTATTATAAATTATGCTTAACCCCTTTACCCCCAAGGGTGGTTTGCATGTTATGGACCGGGCCAATTTTTACAATTCTGACCACTGTCCCTTTATGAGGTTATAACTCTGGAACGCTTCAATGGATCCCAGTGATTCTGACATTGTTTTCTCGTGACATATTGTACTTCATGATAGTGGTAAAATTTCTTTGATATTCCCTGCGTTTATTTGTGAAAAAAATGGAAATATGGCGAAAATGTTGAAAATTTCGCAATTTTCCAACTTTGAATTTTTATGCAATTAAATCACAGAGATATGTCACAAAAAATACTTAATAAGTAACATTTCCCACATGTCTACTTTACATCAGCACAATTTTGGAACCAAAATTTTTTTTGTTAGGGAGTTATAAGGGTTAAAAGTTGACCAGCAATTTCTCATTTTTACAACACCATTTTATTTTAGGGACCACATCTCATTTGAAGTCATTTTGAGGGGTCTATATGATAGAAAATAACCAAGTGTGACACCATTCTAAAAACTGCACCCCTCAAGGTTCTCAAAACCACATTCAGGAAGTTTATTAACCCTTCAGGTGTTTCACAGGAATTTTTGGAATGTTTAAATAAAAATTAACATTTAACTTTTTTTCACAAAAAATTTACTTCAGCTCCAATTTGTTTTATTTTGCCAAGGGTTACAGGAGAAAATGGACCCCAAACCTTGTTGTACAATTTGTCTTGAGTACGCTAATACCCCATAAGTGGAGGTAAACCACTGTTTGGGCGCATGACAGATCTTGGAAGCGAAGGAGCGCCATTTGACTTTTTAATGCAAAATTGACTGGAATTGAGATGGGACGCCATGTTGCGTTTGGAGAGCCACTGATGTGCCTAAACATTGAAACCACCCACAAGTGACACCATTTTGGAAAGTAGACCTCCTAAGGAACTTATCTAGAGGTGTGGTGAGCACTTTGACCCACCAAGTGCTTCACAGAAGTTTATAATGCAGAACCGTAAAAATAAAAAATCATTTTTTTTCACAAAAATTATCTTTTCGCCCCCAATTTTTTATTTTCCCAATGGTAAGAGAAGAAATTGGAACCAAAAAGTTGTTGTGCAATTTGTCCTGACTGCGCTGATACCCCATATGTGGGGGGAACCACCGTTTGGGCGCGTGGGAGGGCTCGGAAGGGAAGGAGCGCCATTTGGAATACAGACTTAGATGGAATGGTCTGCAGGCGTCACATTGCGTTTGCAGAGCCCCTAATGTACCTAAACAGTAGAAACCCCCCACAAGTGACCCCATATTGGAAACTAGACCCCCCAAGGAACTTATCTAGATGTGTTGTGAGAACTTTGAACCCCCAAGTGTTTCACTACAGTTCCTAACGCAGAGCCGTGAAAAAAAAAAAAAAAATTCCCCCAAAAATTATTTTTTAGCCCCCAGTTTTGTATTTTCTCGAGGGTAACAGGAGAAATTGGACCCCAAAAGTTGTTGTCCAATTTGTCCTGAGTGCGCTGATGCCCCATATGTGGGGGGGATCCACCGTTTGGGCGCATGGGATGGCTCGGAAGGGAAGGAGCGCCATTTGGAATGCAGACTTAGATGGAATGGTCTGCAGGCGTCACATTGCGTTTGCAGAGCCCCTAATGTACCTAAACAGTAGAAACCCCCCACAAGTGATCCCATATTGGAAACTAGACCCCCCACGAACTTATCTAGATGTGTTGTGAGAAGTTTGAGCCCCCAAGTGTTTCACTACAGTTTATAACGCAGAGCCGTGAAAATAAGAAATCTTTTTTTTCCCACAAAAATTATTTTTTAGCCCCCAGTTTTGTATTTTCCCAAGGGTAACAGGAGAAATTGGACCCCAAAAGTTGTTTTCCAATTTGTCCTGAGTACGCTGATACCCCATATGTTGGGGTAAACTCCTGTTTGGACACACGGGAGAGCTCGGAAGGGAAGGAGCACTGTTTAACTTTTTCAACGCAGAATTGGCTGGAATTGAGATCGGACGCTATGTCGCGTTTGGAGAGCCCCTGATGTGTCTAAACAGTGGAAACCCCCCAATTATAACTGAAACCCTAATCCAAACACACCCCTAACCCTAATTCCAACGGTAACCTTAACCACACCTCTAACCCAGACACACCCCTAACCCTAATCCCAACCCTATTCCCAACCTCAAATGTAATCCAAACCCTAACCCTAACTTTAGCCCCAACCCTAACTGTAGCCTTAACCCTAACTGTAGCCTTAACCCTAGCCCTAACCCTAGCCTTAACCCTAACCCTAACCCTAACCCTAGCCCTAGCCCTAGCCCTAACCCTAGCCCTAACCCTAACCCTAGCCCTAACCCTAGCCCTAACCCTAGTCCTAACCCTAACCCTAGCCCTAGCCCTAGCCCTAACCCTAATGGGAAAATGGAAATAAATACATTTTTTTATTTTTTTTTATTTTTCCCTAACTAAGGGGGTGATGAAGGGGGGTTTGATTTACTTTTAGAGCGAGTTTTTTAGCGGATTTTTATGATTGGCAGCCGTCACACACTGAAAGATGCTTTTTATTGCAAAAAATAATTTTTGCGTTACCACATTTTGAGAGCTATAATTTTTCCATATTTTGGTCCACAGAGTCATGTGAGGTCTTTTTTTTTGCGGGACGAGTTGACGTTTTTATTGGTAACATTTTCGGGCACGTGACATTTTTTGATCGCTTTTTATTCCGATTTTTGTGAGGCAGAATTACCAAAAACCAGCTATTCATGAATTTCTTTTGGGGGAGGCGTTAATACCGTGCCGCGTTTGGTAAAATTGATAAAGCAGTTTTATTCTTCGGGTCAGTACGATTACAGCGACACCTCATTTATATCATTTTTTTATGTTTTGGCGCTTTTATACGATAAAAACTATTTTATAGAAAAAATAATTATTTTTGCATCGCTTTATTCTGAGGACTATAACTTTTTTATTTTTTTGCTGATGTTGCTGTATGGTGGCTCATTTTTTGCGGGACAAGATGTCGCTTTCAGCGGTACCATGGTTATTTATATCTGTCTTTTTGATCGCGTGTTATTCCACTTTTTGTTCGGCGGTATGATAATAAAGCATTGTTTTTTGTCTCGTTTTTTTTTTTTTTTTCTTACGGTGTTTACTGAAGGGGTTAACTAGTGGGACAGTTTTATAGGTCGGGTCGTTACGGACGTGGCGATACTAAATATGTGTACTTTTATTGTTTTTTTTTTTATTTAGATAAAGAAATATATTTATGGGAATAATATATATATTTTTTTCATTATTTAGGATTTTTTTTTTTTTACACACTTGAAAAAATTTTTTTTAACTTTTTTACTTTGTCCCAGGGGGGGACAATACAGATCAGTGATCTGCCAGTTTGCACAGCACTCTGTCAGATCACCGATCTGTCAAACAGCGCTGCAACCTTCACAGTGCCTGCTCTGAGCAGGCTCTGTGAAGCCACCTCCCTCCCTGCAGTACCCGGATCCGCGGCCATCTTGGATCCAGGACTTTCTGCAGGGAGGAAGGTAGGAGACCCCCGGAGCAACGCGATCACATCGCGTTGCTGCGGGGGTCTCAGGGAAGCACGCAAGGAGCCCCCTCCCTGCGCGATGCTTCCTGCACTGCCGGCACATCGCGATCATGTTTGATTGCGGTGTGCCGGGGGTTAATGTGCCGGGGGCGGTCCGTGACCACTCCTGGCACATAGTCCCGGATGTCAGCTGCGATAAGCAGCTGACACCCGGCCGCGATCGGCCGCGCTCCCCCCGTGAGCGCGGCTGATCGCCTATGACGTACTATTCCGTCCGTGGGAAGTAAAGCCCACCCCACATGGACGGAATAGTACGTCTAATGGCAGAAAGGGGTTAAAAAATAATTTGACCAGACAAACAAGCATTTTGTTTCAGGAATACTCATTCCCGATTATCCACCATTGTACATGCTCCCATTTCACTCCATAAGCTTTGTCCTTTCAGCACTCTAAAAGGTCACTTCTGCCCAACACGCAGAGTGGATCACTACCCAAAAACTCAGTTTAGATCTAGTGATGGAAAACTCATTTTTCCCACAAGGCACACCGAGCGTTCTGCTCCCCCCATAACCTTTCCTCCATATTACCCTCTATAACCATGCTTTTCTGAAACTGCAGCGACCAGGTAGTTCTCAGTAGCTTTATGTAATTGTGGACAGATTCCATAAAAAGAAAAGCTTTAGCCCCTGAAAAGAAAATAGTTTAAAAGCAAACATTTTATGAGTGTCCCTTTGATTTTTATATATAATGTTGAACAACTTACTAACACTTGCATGTTAATCATTTATAGTTTAAATAGGTCTGGAGCAATCATTGTTTGATGTTTCAAGGAAATATTATAGACATACAGTGGGGCAAAAAAGTATTTAGTCAGTCAGCAATAGTGCAAGTTCCACCACTTAAAAAGATGAGAGGCGTCTGTAATTTACATCATAGGTAGACCTCAACTATGGGAGACAAACTGAGAAAAAAAAATCCAGAAAATCACATTGTCTGTTTTTTTAACATTTTATTTGCATATTATGGTGGAAAATAAGTATTTGGTCAGAAACAAAATTTCATCTCAATACTTTGTAATATATCCTTTGTTGGCAATGACAGAGGTCAAACGTTTTCTGTAAGTCTTCACAAGGTTGCCACACACTGTTGTTGGTATGTTGGCCCATTCCTCCATGCAGATCTCCTCTAGAGCAGTGATGTTTTTGGCTTTTCGCTTGGCAACACGGACTTTCAACTCCCTCCAAAGGTTTTCTATAGGGTTGAGATCTGGAGACTGGTTAAGCCACTCCAGGACCTTGAAATGCTTCTTACGAAGCCACTCCTTCGTTGCCCTGGCGGTGTGCTTTGGATCACTGTCATGTTGAAATACCCAGCCACGTTTCATCTTCAATGCCCTTGCTGATGGAAGGAGGTTTGCACTCAAAATCTCACGATACATGGCCCCATTCATTCTTTCATGTACCCAGATCAGTCGTCCTGGCCCCTTTGCAGAGAAACAGCCCCAAAGCATGATGTTTCCACCACCATGCTTTACAGTAGGTATGGTGTTTGATGGATGCAACTCAGTATTCTTTTTCCTCCAAACACGACAAGTTGTGTTTCTACCAAACAGTTCCAGTTTGGTTTCATCAGACCATAGGACATTCTCCCAAAACTCCTCTGGATCATCCAAATGCTCTCTAGCAAACTTCAGACGGGCCCGGACATGTACTGGCTTAAGCAGTGGGACACGTCTGGCACTGCAGGATCTGAGTCCATGGTGGCGTAGTGTGTTACTTATGGTAGGCCTTGTTACATTGGTCCCAGCTCTCTGCAGTTCATTCACTAGGTCCCCCCACGTGGTTCTGGGATTTTTGCTCACCGTTCTTGTGATCATTCTGACCCCACGGGGTGGGATTTTGCGTGGAACCCCAGATCGAGGGAGATTATCAGTGGTCTTGTATGTCTTCCATTTTCTAATTATTGCTCCCACTGTTGATTTCTTCACTCCAAGCTGGTTGGCTATTGCAGATTCAGTCTTCCCAGCCTGGTGCAGGGCTACAATTTTGTTTCTGGTGTCCTTTGACAGCTCTTTGGTCTTCACCATAGTGGAGTTTAGAGTCAGACTGTTTGAGGGTGTGCACAGGTGTCTTTTTATACTGATAACAAGTTTTAACAGGTGCCATTACTACAGGTAATGAGTGGAGGAAAGAGGAAACTCTTAAAGAAGAAGTTACAGGTCTGTGAGAGCCAGAAATCTTGATTGTTTGTTTCTGACCAAATACTTATTTTCCACCATAATATGCAAATAAAATGTTAAAAAAACAGACAATGTGATTTTCTGGATTTTTTTTTCTCAGTTTGTCTCCCATAGTTGAGGTCTACCTATGATGTAAATTACAGACGCCTCTCATCTTTTTAAGTGGTGGAACTTGCACTATTGCTGACTGACTAAATACTTTTTTGCCCCACTGTATCTGAGATTTTTAGAAATGGCTCCAAATTTGTGTCTTTTCAATGAGACTGATGAAACATTAACAGAAATTATAATTATGATACAAATAATTGTATGTAGAGAGTCAATCTGAGACTTTTGGAGAAAATTATGTGCTTGAGCATTTTACAATAAAATGTCAACAGGTTGTCATAAAAAATATCCATATACATACTGCATGGTGGTAGCACGGTGGCGCAGTGGTTACCACAGCAGCCTTGCAGCGCTGGAGTCCTGGGTTCAAATCCCACCAAGGACAACATCTGCAAAGAGTTTGTATGTTCTCTCTGTGTTTGTGTGGGTTTCCTCCGGGCACTCCAGTTTCCTCCCACATTCCAAAGACATACTGATAGGGAATTTAGATTGTGAGCCCCATTGGGGACAGTGATGATAATGTGTGCAAAACTGTAAAGTGCTGCGGAATATGTTAGCGCTATATAAAAATAAAGATTATTATTATTACCGTACATTTACACTATTAGTAACAATGAAACAAGTCTGTTTTCAGACTGCCCGGAATTGTGGATTTGTGGAGTCCTACTTCACTATCAAAGTTCAACACAACATACATCGTCCTCCTGAAATGTATGTTTGTACCCTATGTATGTCTTCTTTCCGTCTGTAATGTCCACAAGCAGTTTTCTATACTCTGCCCTGTTTTTGGCTCTTGAATGAATAACGTAGGACACTGAGCAAAGTCAGTGGTTCAAATAATTTGTGGAGATAATTATCTTCTTGTCATATGCTCCATATATTTCTTTGTTATGTTTCTATTGGGCAACATTTGTAATTCTACTTTACATCTTACATCTCAGCATAGATTGATTATTTTAAGGGGTCTTCAGTTAGTAAATGCCTTCAAATAAATCTACTCTGGAAACCATATATTATGTGTTGGGCTCCTGAAATCCTCAACAATGTTTTGCAGCTGCATGGATGTAACTACAACTACTGATACTTGGTATAAACATTTAGTAGGCTATCCAGGTGCTACAACTGATACATGACATCCTGTCAGAGTCAAATGTCATACTATGGTGCTGATATAGGATGTGCGTATCACCCACCTGTCTCAGCTTCTGAGCTATGATCCGCTCCCTTCCCCTAAAGCCTCTGCCCTTTTCTGTGCTCCATATTGGGCTTTACAAGTTAACTCAATTACATCATCTCTCTGACTTTTTAAATTCTTTGTTTTCTGTAAGCATCATGAAATGATATTTAGGGACTTCTCACATTAAGCTGCATTTATCTTTGCAAAGTTCAGTTTTTCTCAAATGCACACCTATTGAACCTCAGATCTGCTTGTTATCCTACCATTTGCTGCATGCTGATTAGCTCATCATCTGCTGTACTGCTTCATAGTTACTATTCAGATTATATTGTACTAGATGGCAGCCCGATTCTAAAGAATCGGGAGTCTAGAATCCATATATACTTTATTTATTCAAATGTAAGAATAATACAATTAATAAATAATAGTAAGAAAGAACAAAAATAATAGGCAGTATATGGAGAAAACACCAAACAAAAGTTCAAAATTGGTGTGAAAATGTCACTGAACCACTTCACAACTAAATATATATAGTTTTGGTAAATGGTATTATCATTTTTTTGACGAAATTCGGCAGGAGCTTGAAGAGCAACGTCACTGGGCCCGCCTCCACGCAGTAGAAACTTGCTGTGAGGTAAAAATTCAAAAATCACACCAAAATGGCGGGCGGAGTGTGTCACAGTACAGCACGTTTCTGATTGGTCGCTCGCAGCAGGCTGCAACCAATCAGACACTGGACACTGTTGACGTCACTTATCTCCGGACATTAGCTCCGGACATTAGCTCCGGACATTAGCTCCGGACAAAGCCACGGAAGTTGGCACAAATTGCAGGAAGTAGTATTCTAGGCAATTAATCTCCGGACATTAGCTCCGGACATTAGCTCCGGACAAAGCCACGGAAGTTGGCACAAATTGCAGGAAGTAGTATTCTAGGCAATTATATATTAGATATACACTGAGAAAGCTGCAGACCAAAAATTGGGGATCACCAAGCACAAGTACAAAAGTAATAATGTTATTGAATACAAAGCCAACAAACATGTTAAAAACAGTTAAAAGTAAAACAGACTTGACATTTAGAAAACCCGACCAGCTTATAATAAAGCTTCAGACTGCCCCTCCCAAGGCACAATAGGAAATCATGAGTGACATGATTAATGCAATACAAAAGTATGACGATTGCTAATGAGGGTCAAAGCAATATGTGCAGAAACCGCCAATAACTCAATGCAAATCCCAATAATGCACTTAAATTATATACATGGGTACACACCTGCAAAATAACAATAAGCCAAGTTATACCATGGTTGCCATACATTAATTCTACCTAATAGTAGGCAAACAGCCACTGAATAAACTATCTGCAACATGCAGGTATCACCTAGCGGTGGCGATACGCGTCGGGCATCTCCACGGGCTCCCCCGCTCCCAGGCATTTCATATGCACCATGTGTTGTTCTGGGTCTGTATTATCCACTCTGTCATTGTGTACAACATGGTTCTCAGGCCTGTGCAAAAATCAGTGATACCTGCATGTTGAAGATAGTTTATTCAGTGACTGCCTACTATTAGGTAGAATTAGTGTATGGCAACCATGGTATAACTTGGCTTATTGTTATTTTGCAGGTGTGTACCCATGTATATAATTTAAGTGCATTATTGGGATTTACATTGAGTTATTGGCAGTTTCTGCATATATTGCTTTGACCCTCATTAGCAATCATCATACTTTTGTATTGCATTAATCATGTCACTCTGATTTCCTATTGTGCCTTCGGAGGGGCAGTTTGAAGCTTTATTATAAGCTGGTCGGGTTTTCTAAATGTCAAGTCTGTTTGACTTTTAAATGTTTTTAACATGTTTGTTGGCTTTGTATTCAATAAAATTATTACTTTTGTTACTTGTGCTTGGTGATCCCCAATTTTTGGTCTGCAGCTTTCTTTGTGTATATATTGTATAATTTTTGCATCAACCCTGGGTGTATCCCTCTATATTTATCGTGGTGCCCTCCTAAATATATTTATTCAGATTATATTGCTTTCTTCACAGCAGTCATCTCATGTAGTTTATATGACCTGCATCTATAACCTGTTCGAGATATTCCATTAATCTTGCATCTAGTTTACTGTGCTTGTCAATCCTTGATTTCGGGCTTCTAGTATCCTCTGCTCCTCCTGCTTAATTGTCATCCAGCATTGCCCAATGACCAAATCCTCACTGTTGTGCCCTTGCCTTCAGTCCATGTTTCATTTGACTTACACTCCCTAACAGAAGTTATGTCGCTTATCCATGTTATGTAAATAAAAGCTTATAACATGACGTTAAATTCATCCATTGGTTGTATAAATTATTATTTTGAAAGCTGAAACCCTCTGAAATGTGGTTTAGGTTAAGAAAATAAATTGTCATCAATGCAGAAATATTGATCAGTTAATGGACACAGAATGGTTAGATTTTGGCAAGACAAAATATTGTCACCTGGTCATATAATGCACCCAGTCCTAGTTTACATTCTCACCTGTGCTCAGTAAATGATCGGTTAATTAGTGTGTGTGTATAAAAAGAAACCCAGCACCCCAGACCTTCACTTGAACTGAAACTTGAGCTCTGACAACATGCCAAAAATCCACCCTGCGACCAAAGCCTGGATTATCAAGAGGCTGAAGACCAGATCCACTGCAGAGGTGGCTGACACCTTTAATGAGTCTCAGCGTTAAGTACAAAGAATTAAAAAAAAGATTTGAAGAGACTGGATGTTAGGTGTTGAGTTCCCGCTTCTGCACAGTGGGAATCTCGAACCATCTCCACTGTGGTCTCCCATTCTTCTCCAGCCGCAGTGGAGTCTGCTCAGCGGAGACATCGGTCCCAGCGTCTAGCTCAGGCTGATACTGGATGACTGGTTACTAATACCCTTCCAGGCTCTGTCCTTGTAGCCTGCAATGTTCAGCAGCGAGCAGGTCTTTCTGGGACTAAGTCCTGCTTTTCCCATACTGAGCATGCCCATGGGACACCCCCAATTGGAGGTCGGGGGTCACATGCTCAGGTCCTATCGCGGCTCCTATTGGACCTTCTGGAAGGTCTTGTACCACTGCCATTATAAAAGGTTTGCATGGCCGCTCGGCCATGCGCTTGTGTACATTTGAAAATGTGTGTGTACATGAGTGCAAGTTGTTCTTTAATCATCCCCTCCCTTGTGTATGACTGCTCACGTAAGGTGGATGTCTGCTATCTAGCGCCCGGCTAAGCTATCAGCAATAAAGACACAAAACAGCGTATAATTGCTGTGACCGCCAGTGCGGCGCCGTGCGCAATTAGAGCGCTTTCCTATCCCAAGTCTGGGTGTTAGTGGCGTCCACCAAAGTGACACATCATGCACTCTTGTGCATTTAAGTTATATTTTCAGTTACTCTGACACCCCAGTTGCGTTGTCGAGCGCAAGTGGTCTGAACATACTCTAATCCTGTGTCTTGGGATAGAGTCATGAGACTCCTTGCTTGCGCTCTTGGTGCGGTACTGTGGCTCTGTGACGCAGCACGGTTTTCTTCCTTCACACAGGGTGAAGTTAATCCGTGTGTGTAACCACATTGTACCGCCATATAGTCCGTCATTACTCAGCAGCAAGTTCCATCTCTGCACGGTGACCCTGGGCTGCGAACGCACCTTATACCATCTCTCCTATAATTTGATGCATTCCGCTAGCCCTAACACTGGAGATGTGTTTGACAAGCCCAGGTCCGGCAGACCCTGCAAGACAACTGCTCAGGAGGAACGTTTGTTGGTTAGAAAATCCAAAGCAAGCCCCTCTTCCACTGCAGCAGAGCTCCAACAGGCCTGGTCACCTCAAGTCCCTGTGTCAACTAGAACAGTTTGTAGGATTCTGTCTCGAAATGGCCTCCATGGTCGAATCAGTGCTCAGAAGCCAGCACTAAACAAAGGCAAATAAAAAACCGTGAGGCATTTGCAAAGTCCCACAGCCTGCTAAACAGATGGACGCTGGAAAAGTGGCAGAAGGTGGATTTTTCTGATGAATCTTCAGTAGAATTACATCACAACTGTCGCAAATACTGCAGGAGACCTACTGGAGGCTGTATGGATCCAAAATACACCAAGAATACAGTTAAATTTGGTGGTGGAAAGATCATGGTCTGGGGTTACATTCAATATGGGGGTGTGCAAAACATTTGAAAGGCGGAAGGCAATATCAATAGCCTAAAATATCAAGAAGTATTAGCTACCTCTTATATTCCAATATACAAAAAGGGGTCAAATTCTGCAGCAGGATGGTGCTCCATCTCATACATCCATCTCTACAACAAAGTTCCACCAGGCAAAAAAAATCAAGGTGCTCAAGGATTGGCCAGCCCAGTCACCAGACATGAACATCATTGAGCTTGTTTGGAGTAGGATGAAAGAGGAAGCTTGGAAGACAAAACCAAAGAATCTAGATGAACTCTGGGAGGCATGTAAGACTGCATTATTTGCTATTCCTGACGACTTCATTAATAAATTGTATGAATCAATGTTGAACCACATGGATGAAGTCCTTCTAGCTCATGGAAGTCACACAAAATATTAAATATGACTCTAGCAGCACCACAACTTTATTCACCAATGTTATGCAAGATATATTTGTATGCAAACACGCTTTCTTCAGCGCTGCTCAAGGTGTGCAGAGCGGCAGTGGAGAAAATCTCTCTTAGCAGAAGACTTCATCCACTATAAGTTCATGCTCAAAACCTATAACTCTGCCCTTTCTCTGGCTAAACAATCCTACTTCACCACCCTCATCACCTCACTATCCAACAACCCAAAATGAGTTTTTGAAACCTTAAACTCCCTCCTGAAACCTAAAGTACTAGCCCCCATCTCCAATCTCAGTGGTGAGGATCTGGCCACTGATTTCCTAGAAAAAATCAACCACATCCATCAGGATATCTCAGCCCAATCTCCTCAGTGCCTGGATCCCCTTCCCTGCCGCACCTCAAGCTCACTAGACATCTTTGAGCCTGTTTCAGAAGAAGAAGTTTCCAAGCTCCTCGCTTCTGCTCGGCCTACAACCTGCAATAGTGACCCCATTCCTTCACCTCTCCTGCAGTCTCTCTCACCAGTGGTCACCACTCACCTGACTAAAATATTTAACCTCTCTCTTTCCTCAGGCATCTTTCCCTCCTCATTTAAACATGCCATTATTACCCCTTTATTTAAAAAGCCATCCCTGGACCAGAACTGCACGGCTAACTACAGACCTGTCTCTAACCTTTCCTTCATCTCTAAACGCCTGGAACGCTTGGTCCACTCCTGTCTAATCTGCTATCTCTTGGATAACTCTCTTCTTGACCTCTTACAATCTGGTTTCGGCTCTTTACACTCCACTGAAACTTCCCTCACTAAAGTCTCTAATGATCTAATAACAGCTAAATCCAAAGGTCATTGCTCCCTGCTGGTTCTCCTGGATCTCTCTGCCGCATTTGACACTGTGGATCATCAGCTCCTTCTCACCATGCTCCGCTCCATAGGCTTCAAGGACACAGCCCTCTCCTGGTTCTCCTCCTACCTCTCTGACAGCTCCTTCACTGTATCTTTTGCCGGCTCCTCTTCCTCTCCTCGTCCCCTTACTATCGGGGTTCCGCAGGGCTCAGTCCTGGGCCCCCTCCTCTTCTCTCTATACACTGCCCCTATTGGACAAACAATCAGCAGATTTGGGTTCCAGTACCATCTCTATGCTGATAACACCCAATTATACACTTCTTCCCCCAACATCACCCCTACCGTAATTCAAAATACCAAGGATTGTCTGTCTGCTGTCTCTAACATCATGTCCTCCCTCTATCTGAAACTAAATCTCTCCAAAACTGAACTACTTGTGTTTCTCCCTTCTACTAACCTCACTCTACCCAACATCGAAATTACCCTGGAGGGTTCAACTATAACTCCCAAGCAGCATGCCCGCTGTCTTGGGGTGATATTCGACACCGAACTTTCCTTTACTCCCTATATCCGATCACTCACTTGCTCCTGTCACCTGCATCTTAAAAACATCTCCAGAATCCGACCTTTTCTCACCTTTGAAACTGCTAAGACTCTTACTGTCGCTCTTATTCATTCTCGTCTGGACTACTGCAACTCTCTTCTGATCGGTCTCCCTCTTTCCAAATTTTCTCCTCTCCAATCCATCTTAAATGCGGCAGCCAGGGTCATATTTCTGTCCAGCCGCTTCACTGATGCCTCCATCTTGTGCCAGTCATTACACTGGCTACCCATTCGCTACAGGGTCCAGTATAAACTCATCTCTCTCACCCACAAAGCTCTCCACAGTTCTGCACCGCCTTCTATCTCCTCTCTCATCTCCGTCTATCGCCCTACATGTGCCCTCCGTTCTACAAATGACCTAAGACTAAAATCCCCCATAATCGGAACCTCGCACCTCCGTCTACAAGACTTCTCTTGTGCTGCGCCAGCTCTCTGGAATACACTTCCCCAGACGATTAGACTGATACCTAGCCCCGACCTATTCAAACGCACTTTAAAAACCCATCTCTTCAAACAAGCCTACCAAATCAACTACTCAGTAAACTAACTTTTTCCTGTTCCCTCCTTCCAAATATTATCTGCATTTGAATCTGCACCCTACTACTCATCTGTCTTTACACCCTCCATGCACATGATAACTGCACTTGATACTTGACTATTGCACTTAAACACACGGGCTGATGACCGGATCATGCAGCTTTATATGAAAATCCCTATTTATTATAATTGCCAGACCTGAAATAACAAGCACTTTTCACCTATTGTGTCCCCCCATTTCCTTGCAGATTGTAAGCTTGCGAGCAGGGACCTCACCCCTAATGTCATTGTTTAAATTGTCTTAACTTGTACTGAATTTATTGTCTGTACATGTCCCCGCTTATTGTAAAGTGCTGCGGAATTTGTTGGCGCTATATAAATAAAAATAATTATTATTATTATTATATTAAGTTAATTATTTGTCTTGCCAAAATCTGACCATTCTGTGTCCATTAACAGATCAATATTTCTGCATTGATGCCATTTTAGTTTCTTAACCTTGACCACATTTCGGAGGGTTTCAGCTTTCAAAAGAATAATTTATACAACCAATGGATGAATTTAACGTCAGTTTATAAGATTTTATTTACATAACATGGAAAAGCGACATAACTTCTCTCAGGAAGTGTATGTTCTAGTGGATCCATCTCACCATGTGAGCCTAGCAGTAGTTCCCCCTGTGTGTCCTGAAATCATTATATATGCCAAGGTTGTCCTAACATTTCTTGCTGCTACTCTAAATGAAAGGAATTATGGCAGAAGGATCAACCTTCCTAGGCTGTCTATATGAATATGCAGGTTATAGAATGTTAAATGCAATGACACCATGATATCTGGAAAGCAATGCCTTATTCCAGAGAGATCCATGTTTTTCTAGCATGTAAATGAGCTGTTAGGATCCCTGGCCCGAACACAGATCTACTAAAGAATCTACTTTTAAAAGCTTGTTTTAAATGAAAGGAGTCATTAATATAATGACTGACAGTCTGCTCTACACTGCAGAGCTGTGTGTGATTATAATTAACTGTGTCTCATTACATACCCATCTGCAGCTTCAACACTCCCTCATAGTGCTTTCATCTCTGTTGCAGACCTGTGCCTGATTACAACAAACACTTTTCAGCTTCCATTTCACAAGCAGCCAATGTATGGAAAGGGGCACTACAACTGAGCTGATAGTATTGTGAGAGGAGAGCAAAATCTGCAGATATCTTTTTCTAATGAGACAAAGTTTAGCTCTGATGTACTGTGTTATTTGCAATCATCTACAGCTCTGCAGTGATACCACGAAAACAGATAAGCAGTCATTATATACCTCACACTTGTAAACACCCTTTTATTAAAGATAAGCTCTGGTGGCATATTTTCAATAAGAAATGTAGTATCACAATGGAATACAAATGACTGGGAAACCATGTAATACAGTAGATAATATCATTGCCTTGTAGGACTTTTGACTCACAAGATTTGGACTAAGATAGTAAACCCCAGTATAGCTTAAAATGGCAGAGGTTGTGCATTTAACATTTTAGATACGTTTTGAAATCAGCATAAACTTAAGTATTAAATATTTTTAAAGAGTTTGTCTGTTTTTTTATTTTCATATGAATACATTACTAAGCTGTTTACAAGAAAATGTGCAAATGTGATGTGACATTTAAAAAAAATAAGATTTTGATATTTTTCTGTCTTTAAAAAATCACCAAATGTATTAAAAGGCCTTAAAAGTATATTCCCATCTCCAAGATCCTATCCAAATATACAGGTCCTTCTCAAAAAATTAGCATATAGTGTTAAATTTCATTATTTACCATAATGTAATGATTACAATTAAACTTTCATATATTATAGATTCATTATCCACCAACTGAAATTTGTCAGGTCTTTTATTGTTTTAATACTGATGATTTTGGCATACAACTCCTGATAACCCAAAAAACCTGTCTCAATAAATTAGCATATCAAGAAAAGGTTCTCTAAACGACCTATTACCCTAATCTTCTGAATCAACTAATTAACTCTAAACACATGCAAAAGATACCTGAGGCTTTTATAAACTCCCTGCCTGGTTCATTACTCAAAACCCCCATCATGGGTAAGACTAGCGACCTGACAGATGTCAAGAAGGCCATCATTGACACCCTCAAGCAAGAGGGTAAGACCCAGAAAGAAATTTCTCAACAAATAGGCTGTTCCCAGAGTGCTGTATCAAGGCACCTCAATGGTAAGTCTGTTGGAAGGAAACAATGTGGCAGAAAACGCTGTACAACGAGAAGAGGAGACCGGACCCTGAGGAAGATTGTGGAGAAGGACCGATTCCAGACCTTGGGGAACCTGAGGAAGCAGTGGACTGAGTCTGGTGTGGAAACATCCAGAGCCACCGTGCACAGGCGTGTGCAGGAAATGGGCTACAGGTGCCGCATTCCCCAGGTAAAGCCACTTTTGAGCTACAGAGAAGCAGCACTGGACTGTTGCTAAGTGGTCCCAAGTACTTTTTTCTGATGAAAGCAAATTTTGCATGTCATTCGGAAATCAAGGTGCCAGAGTCTCGAGGAAGACTGGGGAGAAGGAAATGCCAAAATGCCTGAAGTCCAGTGTCAAGTACCCACAGTCAGTGATGGTGTGGGGTGCCATGTCAGCTGCTGGTGTTGGTCCACTGTGTTTCATCAAGGGCAGGGTCAATGCAGCTAGCTATCAGGAGATTTTGGAGCACTTCATGCTTCCATCGGCTGAAATGCTTTATGGAGATGAAGATTTCATTTTTCAGCACGACCTGGCACCTGCTCACAGTGCCAAAACCACTGGTAAATGGTTTACTGACCATGGTATTACTGTGCTCAATTGGCCTGCCAACTCTCCTGACCTGAACCCCATAGAGAATCTGTGGGATATTGTGAAGAGAAAGTTGAGAGACGCAAGACCCAACACTCTGGATGAGCTTAAGGCCGCTATTGAAGCATCCTGGGCCTCCATAACATCTCAGCAGTGTCACAGGCTGATTGCCTCCATGCCACGCCGCATTGAAGCAGTCATTTCTGCCAAAGGATTCCCGACCAAGTATTGAGTGCATAACTGAACATTATTATTTGATGGTTTTTTTGTTTGTTATTAAAAAACACTTTTATTTGATTGGATGGGTGAAATATGCTAATTTATTGAGACAGGTTTTTTGGGTTATCAGGAGTTGTATGCCAAAATCATCAGTATTAAAACAATAAAAGACCTGACAAATTTCAGTTGGTGGATAATGAATCTATAATATATGAAAGTTTAATTGTAATCATTACATTATGGTAAATAATGAAATTTAACACTATATGCTAATTTTTTGAGAAGGACCTTTATAGTCAATGTAAAAATATTAATATTTGCAAATACCTTTAATTAAAAATATAGTACTTCTGATTAGTTATGTTGCTTACCTCATGTGCAGGGCATAGCAGCAGCATATGTATCCATGGTTACGACAACTCATATGGTGACAGTTTCGAGTGGTCATAACCATGTATACCTAGCTACTGCAATGCCCTGCACATGAGGTGAGAATTATAAAACATTTCTAATTGGAGGTTGTGACGACACAGCATTTATTCTTAATTAGGCCAGATTTATTTTTCAGTAAGTCTGGAATCATAGACTATTGTTCATATGAGTCTGAATGTTGACTCTTGTTGCAGATTGAATTGATGTTTGTGAATTGTTGAATGGCTGCTGTTTACCTATTATATCAGCTCCTACAGTTTATTGTGCTGCTCTCCTTGGAGGACAGTAAGGCAGGGTCATTGAACAATCAATGTTTGCTAATATGTTGATTACCCATTTTATAAGTTCATGTACCTTGTTGACCTGCAAACAACGAAGGTCAATCTATGCCCATTGATTAAATACTCTAACAATGAGAGTTGACCTCATCCCACCTTTCCCCCAACCTATGGATGATGGCATCAAGGACACATGTGGGTGTAAAAAAGAAACCTTTATACTTCTGCAAAAGACTCTACAGAACAGCAACCAGAACACTATGGCTCCAACCAGTAGATTTGAGACACTCTACCGGAAGTCAGATTTAAGGACCTTGGCCCCATCTTGCGGAATTCAGATCTGATCCATTGACCATCACTGAACCCATTGAGACTATCAAAATGACAAGGTATTTGTGAAAAGAGAGAAGAGTGAGTGCAGACTTCAAAATATAACAATTTATTGAAAACCTTGCGTGATATTACAAACACAATAATTAGTGTTGAGCATTCCGATACAGCAAGTATCGGGTATCGGCCGATACTTGCGGTATCGGAATTCCGATAACGAGATCCGATACTTTTGTGGTATCGGGTATCGGTATCGGATCCATAGTGAGGTGTAAAATAAAGAATTAAAATAAAAAATATTGATATATTCACCTCTCCGGCGGCCCCTGGACATCACCGCGGGTAACCGGCAGGCTTCTTTGTTTAAAATGAGCGCGTTTAGGACCTGAGGAATGACGTCGCGGCTTCTGATTGGTCGCGTGCCGCCCATGTGACCGCCACGCGACCAATCAGAAGCCGCGACGTCATTCTCAGGCACTAAACTCCTCATTCTAGGAATTTAGGACCTGAGGAATGACGTTGCGGCTTCTGATTGGTCGCGTGGTGGTCACATGGGCGGCACGCAACCAATCAGAAGCCGCGACGTCATTCCTCAGGTCCTAAACGCGCTGATTTTAAACAAAGAAGCCTGCCGGTTACCCGCGGTGATGTCCAGGGGCCGCCGGAGAGGTGAATATATCAATATTTTTTATTTTAATTCTTTATTTTACACATTAATATGGATCCCAGGGCCTGAAGGAAAGTTTCCTCTCCTTCAGACCCTGGGAACCATGAGAATACCTTCCGATACTTGGTGTCCCATTGACTTGTATTGGTATCGGATATCGGTATCGGCGATATCCGATACTTTTCGGGTATCGGCCGATACTATCCGATACCGATACTTTCAAGTATCGGACGGTATCGCTCAACACTAACAATAATGTAACATAGATGGGCAAGATAGGATTCCTAGATAGCACCTTGGGCCATATATAACAGAGGTCTATACTGAGAAAGAAGCAGAGAACATAAGGTCGAAACCAGTCCCCAGTGAATTCACAGTAATCAGCTAAATCCTAATCAAAACAAGTAAAGTGCATAGTGCCAATATACAATATGTTTTACCTGCGCTATCTGCTATAAATACATTAATCAAATAATCACAGTGTGTGTTTACCTGTTAGGTGAGAGACGTATTCAAATTGCTCGATGGGAGGTGTGTGCACTACTTGAACCGAAACAAATGGAATTAGAAGCTATGGTTAAAAGAGAGAAGAAAAAGTGGTCTTAATAAATGCTTACTTTTTAAAAAATAGCCAGGATACTATTGCGACACTACCTTATACTACAGGGAGTGCCTTGGTGCTCCTCGTTTAATAAAAATATCTAAAATGTGTAAAAAGATGATATAGTAATACAATCCTGTGGTTATTCTCGGCTAATAAAGCACCCGTGGGCTACCCAAAACAAGGTCCAGTGTTATATCAAACAGGTAAGTAGGTGCGGAAGTTATGACTGCGTATGCAGTCTCAGTCCGATACCTGTAATATAGATAGGTGCTTTTAACGGTTGTCCAAAAGGATCAAAAGTGGTGGGCATGAAGGTAGTGCACCATGATTGGAGTAACGGGGACTTCATAAGACAGATGTCCTGTGAGGAAACTAAATACATTTTCGAGATGGATACTTTGAGACTTAAGGGCCTTAATAATGAGGTGGAATTATTTGCATTTGATTAACCCTATGGGAGACAAGCTGCAGGTATATAGAGCCATCCAATGCAGGGGGAGCCAACCCTGATGAAGGAATCCGCGCTATTCCGAAACGCGTTGGTTTTTTGGCTCCCACTGCGATCCGTAGTATCTTCAAGGGCACCACGTGACTCATGATCACGTGACCCGAACGTCAACGCAGATCCTGCACAGCACCGCAGCAGGATTCTCAAGCATAGGCCGCGCGAGCGCCTGTCACCGGCCGGGGCGGCGCTCGCACAAGCCGCCTGGAAGATATCAGCAATACCTGCATAAAAAGCTAAGTAACCAGCAACATTAATTCTCAGGAACTATGGACAACCGTTAAAAGCACCTATATATATTACAGGTATCGGACTGAGACTGCATACGCAGTCATAACTTCCGCACCTACTTACCTGTTTGATATAACACTGGGCCTTGTTTTGGGTAGCCCACGGGTGCTTTATTAGCTGAGACTAACCACAGGATTGTATTACTATATCATCTTTTTACACATTTTAGATATTTTTATTAAACAAGGAGCACCAAGGCACTCCCTGTAGTATAAGGTAGTGTCGCAATAGTATCCTGGCTGTTTTTTAAAAAGGAAGCATTTATTAAGACCACTTTTTCTTCTCTCTTTTAACTATAGCTTCTAATTCCATTTGTTTTGGTCCAAGTAGTGCACACACCTCCCATCGAGCAATTTGAATACGTCTCTCACCTAACAGGTAAACACACACTGTGATTGTTTGATTAATGTATTTATAGCAGATAGCGCAGGTAAAACATATTGTATATACCACTCTAGTATCATTCATTCCTGCGTGTGGTACGGAATATTACCTGCAGCTGCTCACATCCATCTGCACCAGCGCCGCTACCTCATTTTATTTCTTACTGCAGAGTGCCAATAGTCACAGAATCTCCACACTCAAATCAGCATAGCTTACCCATAATCAGATGCAAGTGCACTGTCCCCAGGCAAGACCCCAGAAGCACGTTTCACATTTTTTTGATTACAGCCATGATGGATCTTAAAATGTCTTAGTAAAGTTTTTAATACCGTGGTGTCTTCGAACTTCTGTGCGTTAACAATATCAAGGACGAGATCTCTGGTTCTCACTCGAAGTTGGCGTGAAGTCAAGCCTACAGATTTTTTCGCACGCACACGTGGCATAATAGACCACAAATGTCAAACTGCAAGACATATACCTTTTAATTTCAAATTGTTTTTGGCCATTTTTTTTGCAATGGGTACATCACAGTATTAAAAACTTTACCAAGACATTTTAAGATCCATCATGGCTGTAATCTAAAAAGTTTGAAAGTAAGAGCCACAGATAGTGTTCATGGCAGTGGGGGAGATCTTGAAACGGATCTTGGCACAAAGGGAGTGCCAGTGGATAGTTATTGTGGACACAATGACCCCTAAAGGTCTGAATGAGAAGCTGAACTTTATCTCATTCTCATAAAATAACTGATTGGCGTACGTGTATCTGCTATCTCTGTTTTTCTTTTTATTTCTATTAATTTTTTGTTATCTGTCTTCTTTAGTTTATTGACTGAAGGAGTTCATTCTGGTCCACATGAATGAATACTTTTTGTGCGTCTCTCTCGGTTTTACCACCTACCAGGAGCAAATATGGGACATTTTTTGCGCAAAGACACCATTTCACTGTCTTCTAGCAATTATGATTTTATATTCGTGAATATTGAATATTGTAAATATTTATATATTTTTCTTGTGATCACGTTTCCACTTTATTCTGCCATCATGTATTTTTGCATTTTTGTTTCAGTGTAGTCATTATCTATAAAAGTATGCTGCTATTCTTATATACCGTAGTTTCCTTTTTTTTTACATTATCTCAGCACTTGACTTTTCACACTGTCACTGTCACTTTAAACTAATTATGTCCTTATTCTTTATATGTTTAATATCTGCATATTTTTTCTTACCATAGTCCTGATTGGCTATAGTAGATGCACTATGCTCATTCTAAATATGGCAACCTTCTGAAGTCTTCAAGAAAACGGCTGCCGTTACAATTGCATGGATACCTCTGCATCCAGTGTGGATAGCGGACATGAATGTGGACAATTACTGTCAAAAACTGATGCAAGAGGAGGAAGAGAGGCAGAAGAGCCAGGAACAGAAGATGGGAGATGATACCTGTCACGATCCATGTTTGGATTTGAGGCAGCTCTCATTTCACTCTGTTTTAAATATAGCCTTTTCCTTTAATATCAGTTTTCCCCCGCTGGCAATGAGCTGTAATGGCAGCGCAGCTAGGTCAGCTGATGTGGGTGGTAACTACTCCCACCACACTTTAAATGGTCACCTGATGCATCAGTTGACTGTCAGTGATAGAGCAATCTTCAGTGAACAAGCCTGAAGGAAGGAGCTCGCTGGCTGCTGTGGTGTATTAGCTGGTTTCGTGAGCTCGTGAACCTGATGCCTTTATTCTGCTGTGCAGTGCGCTGCAGCAGAGGAAGTTGAAGCTAAGTTGTGTTTTTACATGTCGCTTTCATGTTTGTCAGAGTCCCTTGTGTGGTATTGTATGCAGAGGTGAGGTTAGTGCCCCTTGATGGCCAGTGCACTAGCCATGGCAGTATTGGCTGACAGCGAGGGACAAGGTTCCTGATGGCGGAGGAAGGAAAGACCCACTTATGGCATTAGGGGAGTGATGGGAAATGCTCAGGTTTGAGCTCAGGTGGTGACCATTTCCCTATCAATGGGGCCTTCCTCTCCCCATTTCCATCCCTTTGATAGTGTGTTGCGCTGTCCGCTGACTGTACCCCCATTCGGTCGCGTCACATCGTTACAATACCCCATACAAGAGAGAAGACACCGCTATTATCGTTAGAAACAAATCTTCAGCGCATCATCATTTTGACTCCTTACATCTTCTCACCTTTGCAAATAGGCAATCTGGCAAAAGCTTTCACCACTTAACATCCAATGACGGGCAGAGTCCATCATTGGACACCTCCCCCGGACACCTCCACCCTCCGGCGATGAGCCCACACCTTTTCTGGCATATGACAGCTGATCTGATCAGCTAACATGTGCCCCTAACAGCCGCAGGTTAAATTGCGATTCACCCGCAGCTGTTAACTTGTTAAATGCTGCTGTCAAACTATAACGGGAATTTAACATGCACGCGCAGCAAACGTGTCATTACCTCCTCCCATCGGCACCCGTGTCACATTAATGTGGGTCACCAATGGGTTGGCATGACAACCTAGAGTCAGCAGGAGACCCCTATGGTTGTCATTGCACGATAGCTATTTCCACTCATCCTGTAGCACACCTGGATTTATATGCTTTTTATACCCAGCATACCTTGGATTACAGACTCATTGTGTGCTCTCTGTATATTTCGGCATCTTACATTCCGGAGTTACTGGACATCTGGGTACTCTGGTCTAGCCCTTATGGGCCTGGGTGGACTGGATACTTCTCTGGACTTTTCATACTTTTGCATGGAGGTTCTCTAGGGGTCTCTGTTTGGGTATATGGCCGCGTTGTGGTTCTATCTCAACACAGTGCTCACCATTGCCTTTAGACCTGGCTCATTGGACTCTTTTTTGCCTCACTTGTATGGTTAGGGGGGTTTTTTGGTACCCCATACTGCACTATGAGGCTGGATTACTTCTTGGCTTACATATATTATTTGCTTCCTTCAATAGTGCTATCTTTGGGCAGGGCCAGGAGGTGGGCTTGCATGCTCCTATGCTGGAGTTCTCCATCAATTGGGGTTGATTTGACCCTTGGATGACTCAACATGTCCAAACTGGAGGGGATTTTTTAATTATTAGTCTAGGCCGTATTATGGGTCTTGTGCAATTGTACCCATATAATATATGTTTATGAGGTATGAACTGAATATTTATACACATTTGAGGTTTTGCTATTTAATAAACTTGTTATCGCACATGGACTCATTTGGGTCTCTTCCTATTCCCTGTTTGGTTTGTTATCATATTTCTTAGCTGTATGCTTGAGTGTATTATACATGCCGTGTGTGTTTTGACACCCCCAGGGGCTGAATGTGGCTTGTATGATCATGAATGAGTAGTTTGGGTGGTCTGTGTTCATTTTGGTTCTATCTTGGTATTTACTTGCAGACCCCATATAGAATATTTTTTCTCTACTCTCTTCTGTGCCATTATGCTCCCTGGCACTATAAGAGCTTGGCTTTGTGTGTTTATTAATAAGTGGTTGAAAAAAGGACAATTGTCCTTTTTCCCGTTTTATATACACATGGGTTAAGCTCTTTATATATATTTTTCATTAGTGGGGGGTTTACCCTCACAGTTTGTATATTTTCTGTAGTATACGATCTGTTTTGTTATATCTATGGGCCGTTCGTGCTAAATCCGCTTATATACGCGGTTTTATGATTAGATTACTTGTTTTTTTTTCTCCTCTTTGGGCTGCATCCTCTATTAGCGTACTCGGTTGCACTGCGCATGCACGCTCATGTCCCGGTTTTCTCCCTGCTCCTTTAACTGGGGGCATATCTTTTGTGTGCTGAGTTTAGCCCCGCATGCGCAGTTGGAGCTTCAGCTTTCTGCTGTCCACCTTTCGCTTATTAGCGCTTTAACCCCTTCATGACCCAGCCTATTTTGACCTTAAAGACCTTGCCGTTTTTTGCAATTCTGACCAGTGTCCCTTCATGAGGTAATAACTCAGGAACGCTTCAATGGATCCTAGCGGTTCTGAGATTGTTTTTTCGTGACATATTGGGCTTCATGTTAGTGGTAAATTTAGGTCAATAAATTCTGTGTTTATTTGTGATAAAAACGGAAATTTGGCGAAAATTTTGAAAATTTCGCAATTTTCACATTTTGAATTTTTATTCTGTTAAACCAGAGAGTTATGTGACACAAAATAGTTAATAAATAACATTTCCCACACGTCTACTTTACATCAGCACAATTTTGGAAACAAAATTTTTTTTTGCTAGGAAGTTATAAGGGTTAAAATTTGACCAGCGATTTCTCATTTTTACAACGAAATTTACAAAACCATGTTTTTTAGGGACCACCTCACATTTGAAGTCAGTTTGAGGGGTCTATATGGCTGAAAATACCCAAAAGTGACACCATTCTAAAAACTGCACCCCTCAAGGTGCACAAAACCACATTCAAGAAGTTTATTAACCCTTCAGGTGCTTCACAGCAGCAGAAGCAACATGGAAGGAAAAAATGAACATTTAACTTTTTAGTCACAAAAATGATTTTTCAGCAACAATTTTTTTATTTTTCCCAATGGTAAAAGGAGAAACTGAACCACGTACGTTGTTGTCCAATTTGTCCTGAGTACGCTGATACCTCATATGTGGGGGTAAACCACTGTTTGGGCGCACGGCAGGGCTTGGAAAGGAAGGAGCGCCATTTGACTTTTTGAATGAAAAATTGGCTGCACTCTTTAGCGGACACCATGTCACATTTGGAGAGCCCCCGTGTGCCTAAAAATTGGAGCTCCCCCACAAGTGACCCCATTTTGGAAACTAGACGCCCCAAGGAACTTATCTAGATGCATAGTGAGCCCTTTAAACCCCCAGGTGCTTCACAAATTGATCCGTAAAAATGAAAAAGTACTTTTTTTTCACAAAAAAATTCTTTTAGCCTCAATTTTTTCATTTTCACATGGACAACAGGATAAAATGGATCCTAAAATTTGTTTGGCAATTTCTCCTGAGTACACCGATACTTCACATGTGGGGGTAAACCACTGTTTGGGCACATGGTAAGGCTCGGAAGGGAAGGAGCGCCATTTGACTTTTTGAATGAAAAATTATCTCCATCGATAGCGGACACCATGTCGCGTTTGGAGAGACCCTGTGTGCTTAAACATTGGAGCTCCCCCACAAGTGACCCCATTTTGGAAACTGGACCCCCCAAGGAACTTATCTAGATGCCTAGTGAGCACTTTAAACCCTCAGGTGCTTCACAAATTGATCCGTAAAAATGAAAAAGTACTTTTTTTTCACAAAAAATTTATTTTCGCCTCAATTTTTTCATTTTCACATGGGCAATAGGATAAAATGGATCCTAAAATTTGTTGAGCAATTTCTCCCGAGTACGCCGATACCTCATATGTGGGGGTAAACCACTGTTTGGGCACACGGCAGGGCTCGGAAGGGAAGGCGCGCCTTTTAACTTTTTGAATGGAAAATTAGCTCCAATTGTTAGCGGACACCATGTCGCATTTGGAGAGCCCCTGTGTGCCTATGCAATGGAGCTCCCCCACAAGTGACCCCATTTTGGAAACTAGACCCCCCAAGGAACTTATCTAGATGCATACTGAGCACTTTAAACCCCCAGGTGCTTCACAGAAGTTTATAATGCAGAGCCATGAAAATAAAAAATAATTTTTCTTTTCTCAAAAATGATTTTTTAGCCTGGAATTTCCTATTTTGCCAATGGTAATAGGAGAAATTGGACCACAAATGTTGTTGTCCAGTTTGTCCTGAGTATGCAGATACCCCATATGTGGGGGTAAACCACTGTTTGGGCGCACGGCAGGGCTCAGAAGGGAAGGCACGCCATTTGGCTTTTTAAATGGAAAATTATCTCCAATCATTAGCGGACACCATGTCGCGTTTGGAGAGCCCCTGTGTGCCTAAACATTGGAGATCCCCCACAAATTACCCCATTTTGGAAACTAGACCCCCAAAGGAACTAATCTAGATGTGTAGTGAGCACTTTGAACCCTCAAGTGCTTCACAGAAGTTTATAACGCAGAGCCATGAAAATAAAAAAAAAAAATTATTTTCTCAAAAATGAATTTTAGCCCGCAATTTTTTATTTTCCCAAGGGTAACAGGAGAAATTTGACCCCAAAAGTTGTTGTCCAGTTTCTCCTGAGTACGCTGATACCCCATATGTGGGGGTAAACCACTGTTTAGGCACATGCTGGGGCTCGGAAGTGAAGTAGTGACGTTTTGAAATGCAGACTTTGATGGAATGCTCTGCGGGCGTCACGTTGCGTTTGCAGAGCCCCTGATGTGGCTAAACAGTAGAAACCCCCCACAAGTGACCCCATTTTGGAAACTAGACCCCGAAAGGAACTTATCTAGATGTGAGGTGAGCACTTTGAACCCCCAAGTGCTTCACAGAAGTTCATAACACAGAGCAGTGAAAATAATAAATACATTTTCTTTCCTCAAAAATAATTTTTTAGCCCAGAATTTTTTATTTTCCCAAGGGTTACAGGAGAAATTGGACCACAAAAGTTGTTGTCCAGTTTCTCCTGAGTACGCTGATACCCCATGTGTGGGGGTAAACCACTGTTTGGGCACACGTGGGGGCTCAGAAGGGAAGTAGTGACTTTTGAAATG
Source organism: Ranitomeya imitator (assembly GCF_032444005.1). Classification (NCBI taxonomy): domain Eukaryota; kingdom Metazoa; phylum Chordata; class Amphibia; order Anura; family Dendrobatidae; genus Ranitomeya; species Ranitomeya imitator. Next base: position 275,036,960 of record NC_091282.1, read on the forward strand.
CAGACTTTGATGGAATGGTCTGCGGGCGTCACATTGCGTTTGCAGAGCCCCTGGTGTGCCTAAACAGTAGAAACCCCCCACAAGTGACCCCATTTTGGAAACTAGACCCCCAAAGGAACTTATCTAGATGTGTGGTGAGCACTTTCAACCCCCAAGTGCTTTACAGAAGTTTATAACGCAGAGCCGTGAAAATAATAAATACGTTTTCTTTCCTCAAAAATAATTTTTTAGCCCAGAATTTTTTATTTTCCCAAGGGTTACAGGAGAAATTGGACCACAAAAGTTGTTGTCCAGTTTCTCCTGAGTACGCTGATGCCCCATGTGTGGGGGTAAACCACTGTTTGGGCACACGTGGGGGCTCAGAAGGGAAGTAGTGACTTTTGAAATGCAGACTTTGATGGAATGGTCTGCGGGCGTCACGTTGCGTTTGCAGAGCCCCTGGTGTGCCTAAACAGTAGAAACCCCCCACAAGTGACCCCATTTTGGAAACTAGACCCCTCAAGGAACTTATCTAGATATGTGGTGAGCACTTTGAACCCCCAAGTGCTTCACAGACGTTTACAACGCAGAGCCGTGAAAATAAAAAATCATTTTTCTTTCCTCAAAAATGATGTTTTAGCAAGCAATTTTTTATTTTCTCAAGGGTAACAGGAGAAATTGGACCCCAGTAATTGTTGCGCAGTTTGTCCTGAGTATGCTGGTACCCCATATGTGGGGGTAAACCACTGTTTGGGCACACGTCGGGGTTCGGAAGTGAGGGAGCACCATTTGAATTTTTGAATACAAGATTGGCTGGAATCAATGGTGGCGCCATGTTGCGTTTGGAGACCCCCTGAAGTGCCTAAACAGTGGAAACCCCTCAATTCTACCTCCAACACACCCCTAACCCTTATCCCAACTGTAGCCGTAACCCTAATCACAACCCTAACCCCAACACACCCCTAACCACAACCCTAACCCCAACACACCCCTAACCCTAACCACAACCCTAATTCCAACCCAACTCTAAGGCTATGTGCCAACGTTGCGGATTCGTATGAGATTTTTCAGCATCATTTTTGAAAAATCCGCGGGTAAAAGGCACTGCGTTTTACCTGTGGATTTACCGTGGATTTCCAGTGTTTTTTGTGCGGATTTCACCTGTGGATTCCTATTGAGGAACAGGTGTAAAACGCTGCGGAATCCGCACAAAGAATTGGCATGCTGCGGAAAATACAACGCAGCGTTCCCGCGCGGTATTTTCTGCACCATGGGCACAGCGGATTTGGTTTTCCATATGTTTACATGGTACTGTAAACCCGATGGAACACTGCTGCGGATCCGCAGCGGCCAATCCGCACCGTGTGCACATAGCCTAATTCTAAAGGTATGTGCACACGCTGCGGAAAACGCTGCGGATCCGCAGCAGTTTCCCATGAGTTTACAGTTCAATGTGAACCTATGGGAACCAAAAATCGCTGTACACATGCTGCGGAAAAACTGCACGGAAACGCAGCGGTTTACATTCCGCAGCATGTCACTTCTTTCTGCGGATTCCGCAGCGGTTTTAGAACTGCTCCAATAGAAAATCGCAGTTGTAAAACCGCAGTGAAATGCGCAGAAAAACCGCGGTAAATCCATGATAAATCGGCAGCGGTTTAGCACTGTGGATTTTTCAAATCCGCTGCGGAAAAATCCGCATAGGACCAGAATACGTGTGCACATACCGAAACCCTAACCCTAGCCCTAACCCTACCCCTAACCCTACCCCTACCCCTAACCCTAGCCCTAACCCTACCCCTACCCCTAACCCTACCCCTAACCCTACCCCTAACCCTAACCCTACCCCTAACCCTACCCCTAACCCTAACCCTAGTTCTTACCCCAACCTTAGTGAAAAAAAAAAAAATTCTTTATTTTTTTTATTGTCCCTATCTATGGGGGTGACAAAGGGGGGGGTCATTTACTATTTTTTTTATTTTGATCACTGAGATAGGATATATCTCAGTGATCAAAATTCACTCTGGAACGAATCTGCCGGCCGGCAGATTCGGCGGGCGCACTGCACATGCGCCCGCCATTTTGGAAGATGGCGGCGCCCAGGAAAGAAGACGGACGGACCTCGGGCGGCCAGGTAAGTATAAGGGGGGGGAGATCAGGGCACGGGGGGGGGCGTCGGAGCACGGGGTGGTGGATCGGATCATGGGGGGGGGGTGGATCGGAACACGGGAGGGAGGATTGGAGCACGGGGAAGGATTGGAGCACGGGGTGAGGGATCGCTGTGCGGGGGGGGTGGATCGGAGCACGGGGGGGGTCGCTGTGTGCGGGGGGGGGGGATCGGAGTGCGGGGGGGTTTGATTGCAGCACAGGGGGTGTGATTGGTGCACGGGGAAGCGGACAGGAGGACGGGGGAGCGGAGCACAGGACGGAGGGGAGCGGACCACAGATCGGGGGGCTGGGGGGGCGATCGGAGGGGTGGGGTGGGTGCACATAAGTGTTTCCAGCCATGGCCGATGATATTGCAGCATCGGCCATGGCTGGATTGTAATATTTCACCAGTTTTTTAGGTGAAATATTACAAATCGCTCTGATTGGCAGTTTCACTTTCAACAGCCAATCAGAGCGATCGTAGCCACGAGGGGGTGAAGCCACCCCCCCTGGGCTAAACTACCACTCCCCCTGTCCCTGCAGATCGGGTGAAATGGGAGTTAACCCTTTCACCCGGCCTGCAGGGACGCGATCTTTCCATGACGCATATGCTGCGTCATGGGTCGGAATGGCACCGACTTTCATGACGCAGCGTATGCGTCAAAGGTCGGGAAGGGGTTAAGCTGTACCGCATCTGCACACTGATTTGTCCAGGCTCCCTCAGTGTCTGAGCAGGGAGGCATGTCACACCTGGGTTATTCTGTGTCCCGCATACGCGGTGGAGGCTGGGGCTTACTTCCGCCCACACTACGCTCCCGCTCACCTGATCTCTATCAGGTCTGTATTAGTTTGTGCTATATTAACAGGATATGGCTGTCAAGCCACAACTTACCCTGACGAAGCCCTATTCAGAGGGCGATGCGCGTGGGGTCGCGTCACCTTGGTTCCTGGTGGCCTGCACATGGGGATTTCATCCCCTGTTACTTCTTTGGTAATATTATATTCCTTGGCTCAATTATGGGCATTTGACTTTCTTACTATGCATGCCTTTGGCACTGCCTGCTTTGTTCCCTCTGTTCCTTCGGGGGTCTGCTCTATATGCCTTCACTAGTGGCACTTGTGGGTTTATTTTTCTACACGTAGTCAGGCTTTCTTGCTGCTCCTTGTGGACACATCGCCATTGGTGCGGTGATTTAGGGCGGTTTGTGTTTATGTCCAGGTTAATGCATTTCTTTATCCTTGTCCCATGAGCCAGTGGGTAGATTTATTCCTATGTTATATGCAGACATGTTATGATGTATTGAAATACTATATGCTTATATATATACATGGACCAAGTTGTTTATATGTATTGTTTTTAATTATGTTTTAAACTTTTGTGTGGTTTGCTAATAAATTTCCTGTTTTTCATACATTTGCTATTGTTGTTATATTTCCTGTGGTGTGCATGTGTATAGTGGCTTCGTTTTCTTCTTTTTTTCTATTGCAGGATAGCTATGAGCGCCAGGGGCTGACTGGCAAATTTTTGCCTGGGGGGCAAGCACACAGCAGTGGCCCATGAGGAGCGGCTCATCCTTAAAGGGGTTGTCGGATCTAATGCTACATGTCTACAGTCACTATGTGTGAATCCTCATATCGTGCGCACTGTGCGTTATGAGGATTCTCTGGTGCCGGCAACAGGTGGTCTTGTGACCACAATCATGCAATATATATATTCCCAGCCACATTTCAACTAGACTGTTTTGGGCCTTGTTCAATACAGTTGCATTCGCCATGCAAGTCTTGTCGGCATGTGACCGCATGTAAGCAAATCACAAACTTGCAGCCAGACACACGCCAAATAACCACAGCTCTGCGAGCAATGTGAGATGCACAAGTCTGCAGTCACATAGAATGACACAGAGTGAATGCACCAATGACACATACACACACAGCCCCACTCTATAATGACAGACACACGCATAGCCCCACTGCATAATGACACACACGCACAGCCCCACTGTATAATGACACACATGCACAGCCCCACTGTGTAATGACACACACGCACAGCCCCACTGTGTAATGACACACATGCACAGCCCCACTGTGTAATGACACACACGCACAGCCCCACTGTGTAATGACACACACGCACAGCCCCACTGTAAAATGACACACACGTACAGCCACACTGTATAATGACACACACACACGCACAGCCCCACTATATAATGACATACACGCACGCAGCTAACACACACGCATGCAGCTCACACACACGCAGCTCACACACACACACGCAGCTCACACACATGCAGCTCTGACACAAATGCATCACACACGCAGCCATCACACACACGCAACTCTGACACAAATGCATCACACACACGCAGCCATCACACACACAGGCAGCCAGGGGTGGATTAAGGGTAGCCAGGGCCCCGGGCTGTTCAGACACTGTGGGCCCCCTCGGTCATGTGACGGGGGTCATGTGACGGGGGTCATGATATACCTGAACCAGATTATTCCAGAAAAATGGCCGGGCCCTACTCTACTGTAACCTATTACATTTTTGTTAAAATATGCAATACAATTTAGGAATATTTTGACCAATATCACATACAAGGAACAAATACCACCGCACCATGTCAACTCCACATATTACCACCACTTGGTGACCAAATAGCACACACAAGGGACAAATACCACAACACCATTTCCAGACTACATATTACCACCAAAGTGACTGAATAGTACAATACTGATCAGTAATAAAGAAAAACAAAAAAACACAATACTATCACCATAAGTGCCAGTATTCACAGGAGATCTGTACTTAGTATGCAGTGTCTGTGTAGAGGTAATACAGAGATCATTGGTGACATTGTACACAGGACCTCTGTATATAATGTATAGGTAATACAGTGATCACTGGTGACATTGTACACAGGACCTCTGTATATAGTATACAGTGTATAGTGTCAGTGTATAGGTAACACTGACTCACCAGTGATGTCTCTAGGTGAACTCCTTCATCTTTCATCCAGCACAGACTGCCATCATTTCTTCCAGCCAGGACTCGTTTCTGCAAGAAATAACACAGTTATCTCAAGCTCCGCTTGCAGAACACATTACTTAATTTTTCACAACTTCTACACAACACCACATGAAGAAAAAAAGGCGACATAGTGTCACTCTGCACAGTAACAGGACCGCCCCCCCATTTAAAACAGTATACTCAAAAAAAAAAGTAAAATACATCACTGCAGTAATAATATCCCTTAATTAGCCCCTATGGTAATAATATTCCCCATCCTGGCCCCGTATGTCTCATTCCTGTTTCCTGTCATATGTTCTCGCATCCTGCCCTCATGAGTATCCATTCTACTCCATATGATCTCCCCATCCTGCCCCATAATCCAATCCTGCCCCATGTCTTTCATTCTGCCCCGTGTCTCAATCATGCCCCGTATCTACATTCTGCCCATGCCTCCAGTCCTGCCCCCAGTGTGTCCAGCAATCTGCCCCAGTGTGTCCAGCATATTACCCCAGTGTGTCCAGCATATTAACCCCAGTATGTCCAGCATATTAACCCCAGTATGTCCAGCATATTAACCCCAGTATGTCCAGCATATTAACCCCAGTATGTCCAGCATATTAACCCCAGTATGTCCAGCATATTTCCCCAGTGTCAAGCAATCTGCCCCAGTGTGTCCAGCATATTACCCCCAGTGTGTCCAGCATATTACCCCCAGTGTGTTCAGCATATTACCCCCAGTGTGTCCAGCAATGCCCCCACTGTGTCCAGCAATCTGCCCCAGTATGTCCAGCAATCTGCCCCAGTGTATCCAGCATATTACCCCCAGTGTGTCCAGCAATCTGCCCCAGTGTGTCCAGCAATCTGCCCCAGTGTGTCCAGCAATCTGCCCCAGTGTGTCCAGCAATCTGATCCAGTGTGTCCAGCAATCTGCCCCAGTGTGTCCAGCAATTTGCCCCAGTGTGTCCAGCATATTACCCCCAGTGTGTCCAGCATATTACCCCCAGTGTGTCCAGCATATTACCCCCAGTGTGTCCAGCAATCTGTCCCAGTATGTACAGCATATTGCCCCCAGACAGTGTCCAGCAATCTGCCCCAGTGTCTTACTCAAGCATATTGCCCCCAGTGTGTCCAGCAATCTGCCCCAGTGTGTCCAGCATATTACCCCCAGTGTGTCCAGCAATCTGCCCCAGTGTGTCCAGCATATTACCCCCAGTGTGTCCAGCAATCTGCCCCAGTATGTACAGCATATTGCCCCCAGACAGTGTGTCCAGCAATCTGCCCCAGTGTCTGACTCCAGCATATTGCCCCCAGTGTGTCCAGCAATCTGCCCCAGAGTGTCCAGCATTGCCCCCAGACAGTGTGTCCAGCAATCTGCCCCAGTGTTTCCAGCATATTACCCCCAGTGTGTCCAGCAATCTGCCCCAGTATGTCCAACATATTGCCCCAGTGTCCAGCAATCTGCCCCAGTATGTCCAGCATATTGCCCCAGAGTGTTCAGCATATTGCCCCCAGTGTGTCCAGCAATCTGCCCCAGTATGTCCAGCATTGCCCCCAGACAGTGTGTCCAGCATATTACCCCCAGTGTGTCCAGCAATCATCTGCTCCAGTGTGTCCAGCAATCTGCCCCAGTGTCTGACTCCAGCATATTGCCCCCAGTGTGTCCAGCAATCTGCCCGAGTGTCCAGCATTGCCCCCAGACAGACAGTGTGTCCAGCAATCTGCCCCAGTGTGTCCAGCATATTACCCCCAGTGTGTCCAGCAATCTGCCCCAGTATGTCCAGCATATTGCCCCAGTGTCCAGCATATTGCCCCAGTGTCCAGCAATCTGCCCCAGTGTCCAGCAATCTGCCCCAGAGTGTCAAGCATTGCCCCCAGTGTGTCCAGCAATCTGCCCCAGAGTGTCCAGCATTGCCCCCAGTGTGTCCAGCAATCTGCCCCAGAGTGTCCAGCATTGCCCCCAGTGTGTCCAGCAATCTGCCCCAGAGTGTCCAGCATTGCCCCCAGTGTGTCCAGCAATCTGCCCCAGTATGTCTAGCAATCTGCCCCAGTGTGGCCAGCATATTACCCCCAGTGTGTCTAGCAATCTGCTCCAGTGTGTCCAGCATTGCCCCAGTGTGTCCAGCAATCAACAAACTGAGTTCTCCTCACCTTACCAGCGCTCCAGGCGGCGAGCTCCCTCCAGCAGCGCGCATTCGCCGGTGACTGACAATGACGTCAGACGCCGGCGACGTGTGCGCTGCGCGTGCGCCTGCGGCCGACTTCAGCTGCCAGCCTCCAATTGCAACGCGCCCGCACGTCAATAGGAAACCGCCACAGCGCCGGTAGGGGCCCGGTGAGCAGATGAGACGGGGCCCGATGTGGGCCCCCTCTCTCTGCCAACCGGGCCCATATATGATACGCCAGTCAGGGCACAGGCAGTAATGCCCTGATGGCGGCGGGCAATCTGTGCGGTAGCCCAGGGCCCCCCCTCCACACCACTTGGCCTTGGGCTACCGCCTATATTGACCCTCTTATAATCCACCCCTGGTCACGCAGCCATCACACACATGCATGCAGCCATCACACACACATGCATGCAGCCATCACACACATGCATGCAGCCATCACACACATGCATGCAGCCATCACACACATGCATGCAGCCATCACATACACAACACACCAGATACCAGGCTAATACACACATCACACAATCTCCTCTGTGGTGCAGGGGCGGCTGATGTCCATGTGCAGCTCTTCAGTTTCTCCTGCTCACAGCTCTGCACTGTCCAGGCACCTCCCCCGTCTCTCCTCTGCTGGGATAGCAGATAAGAGCAGGAGAAGCCGAGCTCCGTGCACACACAGGACGTATGCTGAGTCGCTGACCTTTCATCTTGGCTGCTGGTTCTCTCCCTCAGAGTGGCAGCGCCGCACAGGAGCCTGCTCATCACATACCCCTGCAGCCTACATGTCGGCTGCTGGCGGGATGATGCCACCGCACACTACAGGTGGCGCTATGTATTGCAATCACTGCTACTGCTAGTCCTCCAGCGGCCCTGTGCAGCTCCTTAGGCACCAGCCCGGGGGGCATATGCATTCCTGCCACCTGGGCCAGTCCGCGCCTGATGAGCGCTGCCCAGTGGTCAGCGCTTATAGCAAGTGAGGTATTCTGCTACATGCAGGTGATCTGATCATTACCTGCATGTGGCAGAGACAGTAAGGTTATGGCAGCTAGTAGTTTCCCATGAAGTATATTGAAGCATGCCGAAAGTAAAAAAAGTTTTAAAAAATATTTAAAAAAAAATAAAAATTCAAATCATCCCCCTTTTGCCCCATTCAAAATAAAACAATAAAAAACAAATGGAGACACCCTGTGTTGAAAAAAGTTATGCTTTCCATTTTCCTGAAGCCGAGTTCGCATCTCGGCTTCAGGAAAATGGCCGCTGCGATCTCCATCTGCGCACACGCGGCATCCCGCGGCCATTTTCCTGAAGCCCCGGGAAGCCTAGAAGTACCATCTGCGCACACGCGGCCTCACAAAGGTGGCCGCGCCCACCAATTAACTGCGGAATAGCGCAGATCGCGGTTTTTTCCTTCACCTGCGCACTGGATTCGCCTGCTGATCATGCGCACACCACTACGCCACCAACGGAGATCTGGGGGAGAAACAGCGCTGTCACCACGCCCATATGACCAGACCAGCGTGAGTGACAGCCCAAAATTGGCGACTTTACAAAGGTATTTCGGCAGCATAGGTGGGGAATAAAGGCTCCAAAAATACACTAATTTAAAGCACAGCTCTGCCCCTATTTAGCGCTATTTTTATATCACCTTGAAAAAACGGGGTGACAGGTTCCCTTTAAATCCCCTTCATCACGGCTTTCCACTACAGGCTTGTTTTAATGTGTATTGAGTTGATGCAATGTGTGCTGCTATGCGGGTAATGGAAAGCATAACTTTTTTCAACACAGGGTGTCTCCATTTTGATCAAAATATTCATCAACTGTGAGACAACTCATGTAATACATTGAATTCACTGTAATATTAGTAATTTGCAGTATATAGGATATACTAAGCGCAAACTGAAGAAAAGAATCGCTGAGCACATTAGCAACATCAATAGTAGAAACTCTGGGTATTCTGGGGCTGTAAAACACTTCACCAAAATACACAAAAAAAGACATCTCTAGTTTGTTCTTTTTTTGTATCGAAAAAGTAAACCACTCCACCCGGAGGGGTAATTGGGAAAAGCAACTAGCCCTAAGGGAAGCCCATTGGAAACTAAGTCTATACACCAAACATCCTCATGGGAGAGTACAGGTTATTTAACTATTCGACTGCCTAACTGTTCACTCAAACTCTGGTGTCTTTGATACCTCTGTATTATTAACTTTATACAGCAAACCGGAGTAACTTGGATCGAAGCGCATAAGCAATGTGAAACTTTGGATGTTAAATACATTTGCTTATTAATTTGTTTCACATCTCCTGTTTCTCCTGTTGTTTCTATCAACATATTGATAGTCTCTTGTGACACTTACTAATGTACTGCTTCATGTGATTATACTCTGCTGCTTCCCTTCATATCCCAATGCTATATGGCCTGTCTGTTGTCATTTATTACTCAAGGTAAAATCACAGGTCATTTAACCATTAAGTACTCAATTGTTTGTTATAGTTCTGGGGTTTATGATACCTCCATTAATGTAATTAAGATACTAAGATACGCTTTTTTGTTTTTTGATTATTTTTATTATAATTTTTTTTTTACAGGTTTCCATTATTTCTGTTTTTTTGTGTTTTTTTAATGAGAAACATGAAGGACAAATGCACATATCGTTTTTAAGCTCATTAAATATCATCAAATGTTGCTTTTGGTATATTCCAAAGTTACATAGATGCATGTTAACTAATTGATCTTTTATCCAATATCATGTTTATCTGTTATGTCCTGTGTACCTTACTGAAATGTCACATCCCTTTTGGCAAATATTTGTTCTTCATTTGCATCATGCTTATTCCCAATTCCTTGCATTTTAACTGTTTCTGTTAAGTGGGACCAGCATCTGAAGTTTTGAGTTTGGCTTGATAAATTATAGCTACTAATTGGCACATACTTATTATAAAAGATAGCTCACATTGATCGACCTCAGTTCTCCTTTGAATAAGGGTGTTGTATACACCAGAAATTTGTCAGGTTTCATTTTACTATGTTTTAATCTATTTTTCAATAAATAAAGATTTATGGATGAATGTGCCAACACACTTCCTTTTCCTCAACTATTTGTCTGTGATTACCAGAGGGTGCGGCACCCTCAGGACTAACTCCAGCTAAACCATTGATCCAGGGATTCACAAGGTGGTAAGCTTCCAAACCTCCCTCTCCCTCCTACCTACCACTATTATACTGGTGGGGGTAGTTGGCCCTGGAAGACCTGAAGCGACAGCTGCTCTAATCCCGACAAGCCAGCAGAATTTGCACTTGGTATCTTATGTACTTGTTGGAACTGTACTATATGTCACACTGTTTTACCCATACCCTGTGTTGTCTGAGTAGTAGTACGCCCACAGGGAAGGAGCGTGGGCATTCAATGAGATGAGCCCTGGTTCATTGGGTCTTTCTAAAGACAGCTGGGCCAGCGGACGAGAGCATCCACTGATCCTTGTGCCTCCACAGAAGTATTTGCTAATATTATTATTACTATTATTACACCTGCTATATATTGTGATAGGATCTTGGAGATGGGAACACCTCTTTAAAATTAAATTAGCCACAAATCAGCACAACTAAGTCCTGCACTTAGACTGGCAAGACAAATCTAGGTTTAGAAAATGTCATAGTATTTTTTTATTGGCTTTTCAATACAGATAAGTATTTTACAATTTAAATTAATATTTTTCTCTTTTCAATTTTAATACTCTTTTTGCAGTCCAAAGATGTTTTAAGATTCACTACATTGTTTTTCTTTTTCTTTGTTTCCATTGTCTGGTACAAGTTAATAGATATAAAGAATCCCTTTTGTAGTTTTTATTTCTATCTATCTTGTAGTAAATGTTCCATACAATTCTGGTTCATAGCTGTCCACTAACCTTTCATTCCATTTGGCTTGTAACACCAGCTTGACCTGTGCATCTAAAGAGGTTAACATATAAACTCACTGAGTATTGTGCAGAGACATAAAACTTTCCATTTCTCTATTACCCTGCAAGAAGAACAGTTATATTTTATGGGTGTAAAGATTTAAAACTTTAAAACCTGAAGCACATTCCATCTGTCACCTTTGTCATTCATTTCAGGTATAATATCAGTCACACAAACTGTACACTGGGGAAAATGTGATAAGGCCAAGTAGGTAATTTAGCTGAGGCCGAGCATTCAACAAAAAATGACTGGGCCTTTTCACAAAATGTTTTAGCACCCTCCTTCCCCATAAACTTTACTCTCAGGCCATCTTCACAATACTTCTGTTTCCATTTTAAAACATACATTTATTTTGAACTGTCATATAGACTCTGAATCATATTAATATTATTTCATAGAACAAATTGAAGTATTAAGCAAATCAGGGCTCCGGATGCTGACCAAAATGGTTACCAATGAACCGAAGAATTTGCAAAGGTCACAACAATCTACAATCTTGCTGCTATTTCATTTTAAACAACCACGTTATGCTGCAACTCATGCTACATGTAGTACTGTAAGCTGAAGATGCAATCTAAATGTTGGCTTAGGTTCAGTGACTGGTGAGCATGCTCAGCACTGCTCAATACTCGATCGAGCATCGGGGTGCTTAAGCATGCTCATTACTTAATTTATTATCCCAGGTGCTCAAGCGCCATGCTTCAGTCCCAGTCCCACATGTTTGGCACCTGCACGGTAATGCTGTAAGCTTGTTGGCTTCTGGCATTACTGTGATTGACCTGCCGCATTGCATCATGGGGTCTTATCAGGGGCGTAACAACTGCGGTTGCAGGGGTCACAGCTGTGTTTTCGGGGCCCGCCCAGTCCAGCAAACAAGTAGCAGTAGCAGGGAAAACAAAGGAGACAAGTCACGCACGCACCCTGCTGGCCACGCCCACAATGGCCAGCTTCCCCAGACTTCCAGCAGTGTGCGGCGAGTGGGCGTGTCCGTGAAGGACATGTGACCTAGCAGAAGGGCTGGGCGTGTCACTGACAGAAGCTTGACAGAGATGGAAGGCAGCAGCTGGTGAGTGAAGTACAGTTGCCGCTGTAAAGTGCTGATGTGCTGCTTACACCTGACACACACACACACACTTACCTACCTGTTCTGTGTGCACAGGACCTGTGATGAGGTCACAGGAGGGGAGGAGTCAGGGGTCACATGATCAGTGGCCTCAGTGTATGCACTATGCAGGACTCTGCTGTGGTTGATTGTCATGGTGCTGAATGAGGGGATGTTTATGTAACAGAGCCGTGTGTGTACAAGGTAACGGAGCCGTGTATGTGTGTAGTGGAGCAATGTGTATGAGGTGTGCGGAGCGGAGTCAGGTGTGTACGAGGTCTACAAAGCTGAGCCAAGGGTGAAAGAGGTGAGCGGAGTCGTGTATATATGGGGGGTATGGAGTGGTGCTGCGTGTTTAAGAGGTGTATGGAGCGGAGCCGCGTGTGGACAGAGCGGAGAAGTGTTGTGAATTCTGTGATCAAACTCCCTCCTGTGGTCATGAATGGTACTTTGGCGAATTCTGTCCATGGACTCCCTCTGGTGGCTGTGAGTGGAGCTGCTGCTTCTGAGGTTCCTTCCACAAGTGACGTAGTTTATTCTTTGGCTGGCTGCTCTATTTAACTCCACTCAGATCGTTACTCCATGCCAGCTGTCAATGTTCTTGTACTGGTTCAGTTGCTCTTGGATCTTTCTGGTGACCTGTCTACTCCAGCAGAAGCTAAGTCCCTGCTAGTTAATTATTTGTTCATTGTTTCCTTGTCCAGCTTGCTATCATGATTTTGCCTTGCTAGCTGGAAGCTCTGGGATGCAGAGTGGCACCTCCGCACCGTGAGTCGGTGCGGAGGTCTTTTTGCACACTCTGTGTGGTCTTTTTGTAGTTTTTTGTGCTGACCACAAAGATACCTTTCCTATCCTCAGTCTGTTTAGTAAGTCTGGCCTCCCTTTGCTGAAACCTGTTTCATTTCTGTGTTTGTGACTTTCATCTTAACTCACAGTCAATATATGTGGGGGCTGCCTTTTCCTTTGGGGAATTTCTCTGAGGCAAGGTAGGCTTTAATTTCTATCTTCAGGGCTAGTTAGCTCTTAGGCTGTGAAGAGGCGTCTAGGCAGTGTTAGGTACGCTCCACGGCTATTTCTAGTTGTGTGATAGGATTAGGGGTTGCGGTCAGCAGAGCTCCCACTTCCCAGAGCTTGTCCTGTGTGAGTTTAACCATCAGGTCGTTCCGGGTGCTCCTAACCACCAGGTCCATAACAGTACAGCTGGCCCAAAGTATTAATGCATCTCAATAGAGGGATAAGAGAAGTTCTGAGACCATTTTTTTTCTCTGCAGTGTGATTTGTCTTTCTTTTCCCCTTAACCTCTGGGTGGTTCAGGACACAGGTGTAGATATGGACATCCAAGGTCTGTCCTCGTGTGTGGATCATCTCACTGCAAGGGTACAAAACATTCAAGATTTTGTGGTTCAGAATCCGATGTTAGAGCCTAGAATTCCAATTCCTGATTTGTTTTCTGGGGAGAGATCTAAGTTCCTGAATTTCAAAAATAATTGTAAACTGTTTCTAGCTTTGAAACCCCGCTCCTCTGGTGACCCTGTTCAACAAGTGAAAATCATTATTTCTTTGTTGCGTGGTGACCCTCAGGACTGGGCATTTTCCCTTGCGCCAGGAGATCCTGCATTGCGTGATGTTGATGCATTTTTTCTGGCGCTTGGATTGCTTTATGATGAACCAAATTCAGTGGATCAGGCAGAGAAAATCTTGCTGGCTTTGTGTCAGGGTCAGGATGAAGCGGAGGTGTATTGTCAGAAGTTTAGGAAGTGGTCTGTGCTTACTTAGTGGAACGAGTGTGCCCTGGCGGCAATTTTCAGAAAGGGTCTTTCTGAAGCCCTTAAGGATGTCATGGTGGGATTTCCCACGCCTGCTGGTCTGAATGAGTCTATGTCCTTGGCCATTCAAATCGATCGGCGCTTGCGTGAGCGTAAAGCTGTGCACCATTTGGCGGTATTCTCTGAGCATAGGCCTGAGCCTATGCAATGTGATAGGACTTTGACCAGAGCTGAACGGCAAGAACACAGACGTCGGAATGGGCTGTGTTTTTACTGTGGTGATTCCACTCATGCTATCTCCGATTGTCCTAAGCGCACTAAGCGGTTCGCTAGATCTGCCACCATTGCTACGGTACAGTCTAAATTTCTTTTGTCCGTTACTCTGATTTGCTCTTTGTCGTCCTATTCTGTTATGGCATTTGTGGATTCAGGCGCTGCCCTGAATTTGATGGACTTGGAGTTTGCCAGGCGCTGTGGTTTTTTCTTGGAGCCCTTGCAGTATCCTATTCCATTGAGAGGAATTGATGCTACGCCTTTGGCCAAGAATAAGCCTCAGTACTGGACTCAATTGACCATGTGCATGGATCCTGCACATCAGGAGGATATTCGTTTTTTGGTGTTGCATAATCTGCATGATGTGGTCGTTTTGGGGTTGCCATGGCTACAGGTCCATAATCCAGTATTGGATTGGAAATCTATGTCTGTGTCCGGCTGGGGTTGTCAGGGGGTACATGGTGATGTTCCATTGCTGTCAATTTTGCCTTCCACTCGTTCTGAAGTCCCTGAGTTTTTGTCAGATTACCGGGATGTATTTGATGAGCCCAAATCCAGTGCCCTACCTCCTCATAGGGATTGTGATTGTGCTATTAATTTGATTCCTGGTAGTAAGTTTCCTAAGGGCCGAATGTTCAATTTATCTGTGCCAGAACACGCCGCTATGCGGAGTTATATAAAGGAATCCTTGGAGAAAGGTCATATTCGCCCGTCGTCATCACCGTTGGGAGCAGGGTTCTTTTTTGTGGCCAAGAAGGATGGTTCTTTGAGACCTTGTATTGATTACCGCCTTCTTAATAAGATCACAGTCAAATTTCTGTACCCTTTGCCGCTGCTGTCTGATTTGTTTGCTCGGATTAAGGGGGCTAGTTGGTTCACCAAGATAGATCTTCGAGGAGCGTATAATCTTGTGCGAATTAAACAGGGCGATGAATGGAAAACAGCATTTAATACGCCCAAGGGCCATTTTGAGTACCTGGTTATGCCATTCGGGCTTTCTAATGCTCCATCTGTGTTTCAGTCCTTTATGCATGACATCTTCCGAGAGTGCTTGGATAGATTCATGATTGTATATTTGGATGATTTTTTGCTCTTTTCGGATGATTGGGAGTCTCATGCGAAGCAGGTCAGAATGGTGTTCCAGGTCCTTCGTGCGAATTCCTTGTTTGTGAAGGGGTCAAAATGTCTCTTTGGAGTTCAGAAGGTTTCATTTTTTCCCCCTCTACTATCGAGATGGACCCTGTTAAAGTTCAGGCCATTTATGATTGGACTCAGCCGACATCTGTGAAGAGCCTGCAGAAGTTCCTGGGCTTTGCTAATTTTTACCGTCGCTTCATCGCTAATTTTTCTAGCGTTGCTAAACCGTTGACTGATTTGACCAAGAAAGGTGCTGATGTGGTCAATTGGTCCTCTGCGGCTGTAGAGGCTTTTCAAGAGTTGAAGCGTAATTTTTCTTCTGCCCCTGTGTTGTGCCAGCCAGATGTTTCGCTCCCGTTTGAGGTCGAGGTTGATGCTTCTGAGATTGGAGCAGGGGCTGTTTTGTCGCAAAGAAGTTCTGATGGCTCGGTGATGAAACCATGTGCTTTCTTTTCTAGAAAATTCTTGCCTGCTGAGCTCAATTATGATGTTGGCAATCGAGAGTTGTTGGCCATGAAGTGGGCATTCGAGGACTGGCGACATTGGTTTGAAGGAGCCAAGCATCGCGTGGTGGTCTTGACGGATCACAAGAATTTGACTTATCTCGAGTCTGCCAAACGGTTGAATCCTAGACAGGCTCGATGGTCGCTGTTTTTCTCCCGTTTTAATTTTGTGGTTTCGTACCTTCCGGACTCTAAGAATGTGAAGGCTGATGCCCTGTCAAGGAGTTTTGTGCCTGACTCTCCGGGTGTTCCTGAGCCGGCGGGTATTCTCAAAGAGGGGGTGATTTTGTCTGCCATCTCCCCTGATTTGCGGCGTGTGCTGCAGAAGTTTCAGGCTGATAGACCTGACCGTTGTCTAGCGGAGAAACTGTTTGTCCCTGATAGATGGACTAGTAGAGTTATCTCTGAGGTTCATTGTTCGGTGTTGGCTGGTCATCCTGGAATCTTTGGTACCAGAGATTTAGTGGCTAGATCCTTTTGGTGGCCTTCTTTGTCACGGGATGTGCGTTATTTTGTGCAGTCCTGTGGGACTTGTGCTCGGGCGAAGCCCTGCTGTTCTCGTGCCAGTGGGTTGCTTTTGCCCTTGCCGGTCCCGAAGAGGCCCTGGACGCATATTTCCATGGATTTTATTTCAAATCTCCCTGTCTCTCAAAGGATGTTGGTCATTTGGGTGGTTTGTGATCGCTTCTCTAAGATGGTCCATTTGGTACGCTTGTCTAAATTGCCTTCCTCCTCTGATTCGGTGCCATTGTTTTTCCAGCATGTGGTTCGTTTGCATGGCATTCCGGAGAACATCGTCTCGGATAGAGGTTCCCAGTTTGTTTCGAGGTTTTGGTGGTCCTTTTGTGCTAAGATGGGCATTGATTTGTCGTTTTCTTCGGCTTTCCATCCTCAGACAAATGGCCAAACCGAACGAACTAATCAGACTTTGGAAACATATCTGAGATGCTTTGTTTCTGCTGATCAGAATGATTGGGTGTCCTTCTTGCCTTTGGCTGAGTTCGCCCTTAATAATCGGGCCAGCTCGGCTACTATGGTTTCGCCTTTTTTCTATAATTCTGGTTTCCATCCTCGTTTCTCTTCAGGGCAGGTTGAGCCTTCAGACTGTCCTGGTGTGGATACTGTGGTGGACAGGTTGCAGCAGATTTGGACTCATGTGGTGGACAATTTGACATTGTCCCAGGAGAAGGCTCAACATTTCGCTAACCGCCGGCGCTGTGTTGGTCCCGACTTCGTGTTGGGGATTTGGTTTGGTTGTCGTCTCGTTATGTTCCTATGAAGGTTTCCTCTTCTAAGTTTAAGCCTCGTTTCATTGGTCCGTATAAGATTTCGGAAGTTCTCAATCCTGTGTCATTTCGTTTGGCCCTTCCAGCTTCTTTTGCCATCCATAATGTGTTCCATAGGTCGTTATTGCGGAGATACGTGGCACCTATGGTTCCCCCCGTTGATCCTCCTGCCCCGGTGTTGGTCGAGGGGGAGTTGGAGTATGTGGTGGAGAAGATTTTGGATTCTCGTATTTCGAGATGGAAACTCCAGTACCTGGTCAAGTGGAAGGGTTATGGTCAGGAAGATAATTCCTGGGTTTTTGCCTCTGATGTTCATGCTGCCGATCTAGTTCGTGCCTTTCATTTGGCTCGTCCTGATCGGCCTGGGGGCTCTGGTGAGGGTTTGGTGACCCCTCCTCAAGGGGGGGTACTGTTGTGAATTCTGTGATCGAACTCCCTCCTGTGGTCATGAATGGTACTTCGGCGAATTCTGTCCATGGACTCCCTCTGGTGGCTGTGAGTGGAGCTGCTGCTTCTGAGGTTCCTTCCACAGGTGACGTAGTTTATTCTTTGGCTGGCTGCTCTATTTAAGTCCACTCAGATCGTTACTCCATGCCAGCTGTCAATGTTCTTGTACTGGTTCATTTGCTCTTGGATCTTTCTGGTGACCTGTCTACTCCAGCAGAAGCTAAGTCCCTGCTAGTTAACTATTTGTTCATTGCTTCCTTGTCCCGCTTGCTATCATGATTTTGCCCTGCTAACTGGAAGCTCTGGGATGCAGAGTGGCACCTCCGCACCGTGAGTCGGTGCGGAGGTCTTTTTGCACACTCTGCGTGGTCTTTTTGTAGTTTTTTGTGCTGACCGCAAAGATACCTTTCCTATCCTCAGTCTGTTTAGTAAGTCTGGCCTCCCTTTGCTGAAACCTGTTTCATTTCTGTGTTTGTGACTTTCATCTTAACTCACAGTCAATATATGTGGGGGCTGCCTTTTCCTTTGGGGAATTTCTCTGAGGCAATGTAGGCTTTATTTTCTATCTTCAGGGCTAGTTAGCTCTTAGGCTGTGAAGAGGCGTCTAGGCAGTGTTAGGTATGCTCCACGGCTATTTCTAGTTGTGTGATAGGATTAGGGGTTGCGGTCAGCAGAGCTCGCACTTCCCAGAGCTTGTCCTGTGTGAGTTTAACCATCAGGTCGTTCCAGGTGCTCCTAACCACCAGGTCCATAACAGAGAAGCTTGTGTATGGAGTGTACGAAGCGGAGCTGTGTGTGTGAGGTGTACAGAGCAGATCCGCGGGTGTAAGGAGCGGAGCCGCGTGTGTACGGGGTGGACGGAGCGGAGAAGCGTGTGTATGGAGTGTACGAAGCGGAGCTGTGTGTGTGAGGTGTACGGAGTGGAGCCGTGTGTGTACAAGGTGTACAGAGTGGAGCCGTGTGTGTACAAGGTGTAAGGAGCGGAGCCGCATTTGTACAAGGTGTAAGGAGCGGAGCCGCGTGTGTACAAGGTTTAAGGAGTGGAGCCACGTGTGTGCAAGGTGTAAGGAGCGGAGCCGCGTGTGTACAAGGTGTAAGGAGCGGAGCCGCGTGTGTACAAGGTGTAAGGCGCAGAGCTGCGTGTGTACAAGGTGTAAGGAGCAGAGCCGTGTGTGTGCAAGGTGTAAGGAGCGGAGCCTCATGTGTGCAAGGTGTAAGGAACAGAGCCGCGTGTGTACAAGGTGTAAGGAGCAGAGCCGCGTGTGTACAAGGTGTAAGGAGCAGAGCCGCATGTGTACAAGGTGTACGGAGCAGAGCCGCGTGTGTACGGGGTTCTCGGAGCGAAGCCGTGTGTGCAAGGTGTAGGGAACAGAGCCGCGTGTGTATAGGTTCTCGGAGCGAAGCCGTGTGTGTACGGGCTGTAAATTTCTGAGTCGGGAAGAATGATACAAGGCTGTGGGCAGAGCCCAGATTGTGCACTGTGGGGGAGTATTGCGTGTACTCGCCAGCATCAGAATGTGCAGTGTGCATGCTCCGGAGCCAACCAGTACACCCAATACACTCCCACGCTGCACAGGTCCAGAAATGACACACTGCAGCGTCATACCAGGAAGAAACAGCACACAGATTTCAAACGCCGGGAGTGCGCTTGGAATTAGAGCGAGGGAGGACATATTACTGTAGGGACATGTTAGTTATAAAATCATTTTTCTCAGCGATTACAGGGCAGTATTAGGTCTGACTATACAAAATTGCAACAAAACTATAGTGTGTGAAATGAATAGGCAAAATGTGAGGGAAAGTTTATGATTACAGGCATTTAGACAGGGTTTAATATTACAGTACTAGAACACCACAGCTGCTGCTGCTGCTCCATTTAATTAACAGTGAGGGCAAAAATGTTTTTCTCCCTATTAAAACAGGGTCATTAATGACAGTTGCATATGAGGAATCTGACAAAAGGGTGATCACTGCTTTGGCACCTACGCAGTATGATCATAGGGTGCAAATGGTTATAATGAGGGGTCCTGCAAAGGCTTTCTTGTCTGCCATATTCTTCAGCCAATCAGATATAGCCTGGGGCTGGGGCTGATTGGCTGTAAGTCAAAAACTGACAGTAAAGATACTGCACTGTAGTAAATAAGTACTACAATGTATTTTCAATGTGATTAAAGGATCGTAGGTCCAAGTCCACTTGCAGGACCATTAAATATTGTAAACAAAGAAAAAATATTTTAAAATTCAAATATATATACATATATATATATGTATATATATATATATATATATATATATATATATATACTGTATATATATATATATATATATTTATAAATCTCAAAAAGGCAAATCCCATTTTTACAATCCCTCCCAAAATATTTCGTGTTGCAATGTTTGTAACAACCTATACTACAAAACTATCTTATTATTTGTTGTGCACAGTGAATGCTGTAAGAACAAAATAAATCAATCTCTGCTAAAATTGAGTTTTGGTGTTTCTGATTATCTTACCTGAAGAAAGATTAATTGAGAAAGATCGAAAAATTATATGTATCACAAAATAGTACCAATAAGACAACTTTGTATTCAGAAAAATCAAAAGTTAGAAAAGTTAGGACTCTTACAATATAACAACCCACAAAAAAATATTTTGTTGGTTATTTTTTTGTGCAAAATTAGCAAAACAAAAAAACAACAATATAAAAATTGAATATCACTGTAATTATATTGATTCACAAAATAAAGTTAATATGCCAAGCATGCTGAATGGTGAAGTACATAAAAGATGCAATTAAAAAAGCAGTTTCAGATTTGTTGTTTTTTTGTTCATGTCTCCTACCAAAAAATTAGCTAAAAAGTGATCAAAAATATCCCTGGTCAAGCAATTCCCGTACTCCTTCCTAGAATATTTTCAGATACCCCTGTCCGATTTCCTGTGTCTTGTCTTTTCTGCTCTTTTGACAGTTTTTAGGCTACTTTCACACTGGCGTTTTTTTTAATACGTCGCAATGCGTCGTTTAGGGGAAAAAACGCATCCTGCAAAGTTGTTTGCAGGATGCGTTTTTGCCCCATAGAGTTAAACAACTCGTACGTAATTGTCAGAGGGATTATTCATATAGAGCTCACAGATATCCACCCTGTATTAAAAATGTAAACCTTTATTTAAATCTAAATATATATAAACAACACACCAAACACCACAAGAAAGAAAACAACCAGGGGTGTGCCTACCCCTACACTGGCCTAGCTTCACCTAACTATTTGCGGAGGTTGGCACCCTAAAAGGTGAGTAGATTCAACACAGTGGTCGGGAAAATCCCCTGTCTCGGTATGATGCCGAGACAGGGGATTGTCCCGACCGCTGTGTTGAATCTACTCACCTTAGACCTGTATCTGCAGTGATAGAGATAAGTACCTCGTTTACATCCTCCTCCTGATGAACCTCGGTGAAGAGGGGAAACGCGTCGAGTAATTCACTTTAACTTGGTACACTACGCATATGGGCAATATGCCTTGGAAGTCGGTAGTCGACTTAAGTATCTGATATAGGGCGTAATGGCTACGTGAAATTTTGGTTGCCATTTGACCAATACTGTTTGATATTGTTTTTAGGGTGTTTGGTGTTTTTCTTTTTTTCTTTGTTGTATATATATATATATATATTGGTTTCCTGGCCTATGCATATATAGCAATATCACTTGAACTGAGGTATATTTAGACTAGTAGGGTATATATCCTCTGCCTTCATCTGCATATAGTGGACACAATAGGATTTGTAGAAATAGCTCCTTCTTAGTATATTCTATTGTAGAGAAATACTGACAATACCTTGGCATACTTTAACAGCTTCATCAGAAGACTAGTTCAGCTATTATAACAAGTCATACTAGCTAAGCCTATTGAGGACAACTGCAATTAGAATTTAGCATCTTCATCAAAGTGTCAATTTAGCTATTGCATTAAGTAACATCAACTAAGACATCTATATAGATAAAATATTGCATACATACCTCTTTTCTTTCTCACCTAGCCTATTCATCATCTTTTTCACCCCCTGCCACTACAGGGCCCAATAGGGTGAGCAGGGAGAGCCGTCGAGGAGCGGGGGCGCCACTGCGCAGGTTTTTAGGGTGCCAACCTCCGCAAATAGTTAGGTGAAGCTAGGCCAGTGTAGGGGTAGGCACACCCCTGGTTGTTTTCTTTCTTGTGGTGTTTGGTGTGTTGTTTATATATATTTAGATTTAAATAAAGGTTTACATTTTTAATACAGGGTGGATATCTGTGTGCCCCATAGAGTTACATTACCGACGCATTGCGATGTATTGACACACGTCGCAACCGTCTTGCGACGGTTGTGCCGTGTTGTGGCGGACCACCAGGAGCAAAAAACGTTAAATGTAATGTTTTTTGCAGCCGACGGACCGCTTTTTCCGACCGCGCATGCGCGGCCGGAACTCCGCCCCACCTCCCCGCACCTCACAATGGGGCAGCGGATGCGCCGGAGAAATGCATCCGCTGCACCCATTGTGCGGCACAACAAATGCTAGCGTCGGAATCTCAGCCCGACGCAATGCAACGGGAAGATTTCGACGCTAGTGTGAAAGTAGCCTTCGCCACCTTTTTCTTCACCATGTGTGACTGTGTTCGATCTCACACCTGGACTGGATTCTCTAGTCAGTCTATTTTATTGACCCCTTGATAGGCCTTAAGCCCTTTCATCTCAGATATTTTCTATTTTTACTTGTCCCACTGTCTCAACATCTAATGTGACCAGGAGATTCTATACGGATCTGCAGTGCTGGTCTTATAGTATATTTTTTGTCTGTACATGAATACAGTTATTGTTGTTTACTTGTTTGACATTTTTCTGCTTTTCTCTCAACAGTAGTCCCTGCTGTACTTTTTCGCAATGTAGTACTTGTTGTTAATGGAACTCTATAATATGTTCTTCCACAGTCTTAACTTCGAGATTTTCAGATGTAATGCTATGTTTCCACGGGGCGTTATCTCTGCACTTTGCACGCAGCGGATACCCCGCTCCGCCCAAAGCGGATGTGTTCACTGAACACATGCGGAATCACCGCATCATATTCATAGACTGTGTTATTCATCTTGCGGAGACGGAGCGTCTCTGCAAGATAAATAGACATGATGTGGTCTGGAAAAACATGCCGCATGTCCCGTTACGCAGGGCCGCCGGATGTGGCCCTGCACGCATAGTGGAGATGGATTTCTTAAAATTCCCTCCACTATGCTGTAAAATCTGGACGCTGCAGATTGGAACGAATCCTTAACGTGGAAACATACCCAAAGTCTTTTCTCTTGTTTATGTTAAAATTAAATAAAGAATTACAAAAAAAGTTATCAAAAAGTCCTATGTACCTAAAAAGGTACCAGGAAAAACTACAATTTGTTCCCCAAAACAAGCCCTCATACAATTTATTATGCTAAAAATAAAAATGCAATTGATATAAAAATTGGTGGGCAAACAAAAATTTGGCATTTTGTTAACAATTTTTTTTTTTAGCAAAGGTGACAAAACATAACTTTATAACTTTGCCGCTCATAGAGTGTAATAAATAGTTATAAGAAAACTTGGCTGTAAAAAAAACATAATACAAAAAATATAATTTGCCTTGCAAAAAATAAGTCTCCATACAGCTCTATAAAAGGAAAATTGTATAACTTATGGCTGTCAGAATAAAGCGACAAAAAACAAATGATTTTTTTCCTAATGTATATTTGTTATACAGCATAATAAACCATAAAACTTAATAAAACCAAAATAATTTTACATTTTTCTCTCACCATATTTGTACAGACCCACTTAACAAAGTCACACTTTATTTCTGCAGCATAATGAATAGCGTAAAATTTAAAATGCCAAAGAACGGTGGTAAAATTGATATTTTGTTTAAGCGCCTTCCCATAAAAAATTAATAAGTTTGGAACGCAATAATAAAAAGTAAAAAAAATTGTATGACAGAAAGATCAAACCTGGCTGTGACACCAATTGGTTAATATCCATAGTGTTTCCTTATTCTGCAAAGAAGGTCTGAAGTCATCATTCCAAAATACTTTTTATCTTCATTTTAATTTCTACTATTGGTAATAAGGAGGTGTGTGATAAATAGTTGATTTTTATCTTGCGCTACATAAGATATGTCCACAATATCCTCTTTGTTGCAGCCTGTTAGTGATAATGATGCAACGATCATGAAACAATTCTTTATTAACCCCTTTCTGACATCGGACTTACTATCCCGTCGAGGTGGGGTGGGCCCCCATGACCATGGACGGGAGTACGTCCAGCGCGATCGGCGGTGCTCACGGGGGGAGCGCCGCCGATCGCTGCCGGGTGTCAGCTGCCTATCGCAGCTGACATCCGGCACTATGTGCCAGGAGCGGTCACGGACCGCCCCCGACACATTAACCCCTGGCACACCGCGATCAAAGATGATCGCGATGTGCCGGCGGTGCAGGGAAGCATCGCGCAGGGAGGGGGCTCCTTGCGGGCTTCCCTGAGCCCCCCGCAGCAACGCGATGTGATCACGTTGCTGCGAGGGTCTTACCTCCCTCCCTGCCTGCTCGAGCCCCGGATCCAAGATGGCCACGGATCCGGGTCCTGCAGGGAGGGAGGTGGCTCCACAGAGCCTGCTCAGAGCAGGCACTGTGAAGCAGCCTGCACTGCTCTCAGATCGGTGATCTGACAGAGTGCTGTGCAAACTGTCAGATCACCGATCTGTGATGTCCCCCCCTGGGACAAAGTAAAAAAGTAAAACAAAAATTTTTCAAATGTGTAAAAAAAAAAAAAATATTCCAAAATAATGAAAAAAAAAATATTATTCCCATAAATACATTTCTTTATCTAAATAAAAAAAAAACAATAAAAGTACATATATTTTGTATCGCCGCGTCCGTAACGGCCCGACCTATAAAACTGGCCCACTAGTTAACCCCTTCAGTAAACACCGTAAGAAAAAAAAAAAACGAGGCAAAAAACAACGCTTTATTATCATACCGCCAAACAAAAAGTGGAATAACACGCGATCAAAAAGACAGATATAAATAACCATTTTGTCATCTTGTCCCGCAAAAAACGAGCCGTGATACAGCATCATCAGCAAAAAAAATAAAAAAGTTATAGTCCTGAGAATAAAGCGATGCAAAAATAATTATTTTTTCTATAAAATAGTTTTTATCGTATAAAAGCGCCAAAACACAAAAAAAAGATATAAATGAGGTGTCGCTGTAATCGTACTGACCCGAAGAATAAAACTGCTTTATCAATTTTACCAAACGCGGAACGGTATAAACGCCTCCCCCAAAAGAAATTCATGAATAGCTGGTTTTTGGTCATTCTGCCTCACAAAAATCGGAGTATAAAGGCGATAAAAAAATGTCACGTGCCCGAAAATGTTACCATTAAAAACGTCTACTCGTCTCACAAAAAACAAGACCTCACATGACTCTGTGGACCAAAATATGGAAAAATTATAGCTCTCAAAATGTGGTAACGCAAAAAATATTTTTTGTAAGAAAAAGCGTCTTTCAGTGTGTGACGGCTGCCAATCATAAAAATCCGCTAAAAAACCCACTATAAAAGTAAATCAAACCCCCCTTCATCACCCCCTTAGTTAGGGAAAAATTAAAAAAATGTATTTATTTCCATTTTCCCATTAGGGTTAGGGCTAGGGTTAGGGCTAGGGCTAGGGTTAGGGCTAGGGTTAGGGCTAGGGTTAGGGCTAGGGTTAGGGTTAGGGCTAGGGTTAGGGCTAGGGTTAGGGCTAGGGCTAGGGTTAGGGTTAGGGTTAGGGTTAGGGCTAGGGTTAGGGCTAGGGTTAGGGCTAGGCTTAGGGTTAGGGCTAGGGTTAGGGTTAGGGCTAGGGTTAGGGCTACAGTTTGGGTTGGGGCTAAAGTTAGGGTTCGGGTTGGGGCTAAAGTTACAGTTAAAGTTTAGATTACATTTACAGTTGGGAATAGGGTTGGGATTAGGGTTATGGGTGTGTCAGGGTTAGAGGTGTGGTTAGTTTTACTGTTGGGATTAGGGTTAGGGGTGTGTTTGGATTAGGGTTCAGTTATAATTGTGGGGTTTCCACTGTTTAGGCACATCAGGGGCTCTCCAAACGCAACATGGCGTCCGATCTCAATTCCAGCCAATTCTGCGTTGAAAAAGTAAAACAGTGCTTCTTTCCTTCCGAGCTCTCAAGATATGGGGTATCAGCGTACTCAGGACAAATAGGACAACAACTTTTGGGGTCCAATTTCTCCTGTTACACTTGGGAAAATACAAAACTGGGGGCTAAAAAATAATTTTTGTGGGAAAAAAAAGATTTTTTATTTTTACGGCTCTGCGTTATAAACTGTAGTGAAACACTTGGGGGTTCAAAGTTCTCACAACACATCTAGATTAGTTCCCTGGGGGGTCTAGTTTCCAATATGGGGTCACTTGTGGGGGGTTTCTACTGTTTCGGTACATTAGGGGTTCTGCAAACGCAATGTGACGCCTGCAGACCATTCCATCTAAGTCTGCATTCCAAATGGCGCTCCTTCCCTTCAGAGCTCTGCCATGCGCTCAAACGGTGGTTCCCCCCAACATACGGGGTATCAGCATACTCAGGACAAATTGGACAACAACTTTTGGGGTCGAATTTCTCCTCTTACCCTCGGGAAAATACAAAACTGGGGGCTAAAAAATAATTTTGGGGGAAAGATTTTTTTTTAATTTTCACGGCTCTGCGTTACAAACTGTAGTGAAACACTTGGGGGTTCAAAGCTATCACAACACATCTAGATGAGTTCCTTAGGGGGTCTAGTTTCCAAAATGGTGTCACTTGTGGGAGGTTTCTACTGTTTAGGTACATTAGGGGCTCTGCAAATGCAATGTGACACCTGCAGACCATTCCATCTAAGTCCTCATTCCAAATGGAGCTCCTTCCCTTCTGAGCCCTCCCATGCGCCCAAACAGTGGTTCCCCCCCACATATGGGGTATCAGCGCACTCAGGACAAATTGGACAACAAATTGTGCATTCCAATTTCTCATGTTACCCTCGGGAAAATACAAAACTGGGGGCTAAAAAATAATTTTTGTGGGAAAAAATTTTTGTTTTATTTTTACGGCTCTCCATTATAAACTTCTGTGAAGCCCTTGGTGGGTCAAAGTGCTCAGCACACATCTAGATAAGTTCCTAAGGAGGTCTAATTTCCAAAATGGTGTCACTTGTGGTTTTTTTTCCTGTTTAGGTACATTAGGGGCTCTGCAAACGCAATGTGACACCTGCAGACCATTCCATCTAAGTCTGCATTCAAATGGCCCTCCTTCCCTTCCGATCCCTCCCATGTGCCCAAACAGTGGTTTCCCCCACATATGGTGTATCATCGCACTCGGGACAAATTGGGCAACACATTTTGGGGTCCAATTTCTCCTGTTACCCTCGGGAAAATACAAAACTGGGGGCTAAAAAAATAATTTTTGTGGGAAAAAAATTTTGTTTTATTTTTACGGCTCTGCATTATAAACTTCTGTGAAGCACTTGGTGGGTCAAAGTGCTCACCACACCTCTAGTTAAGTTCCTTAGGGGGTCTACTTTCCAAAATGGTGTCACTTGTGGGGGGTTTCAATGTTTAGGCACATCAGTGGCTCTTCAAACGCAACATGGCGTCCCATCTCAATTCCTGTCAATTTTGCATTGAAAAGTCAAACGGCGCTCCTTCCCTTCCGAGCTCTCCCATCCGCCCAAACAGTGGTTTACCCCCACATATGGGCTATCAGCGTACTCAGGACAAATTGTACAACAACTTTTGGGGTCCAATTTCTTCTCTTACCCTTGGGAAAATAAAAAATTGGGGGCAAAAAGATAATTTTTGTGAAAAAATATGATTTTTTTTTTTTTTACGGTTCTACATTATAAACTTCTGTGAAGCACTTGGTGGGTCAAAGTGCTCACCACACCTCTAAATAAGTTCCTTAGGGGGTCTACTTTCCAAAATGGTGTCACTTGTGGGGGGTTTCAATGTTTAGGCACATCAGGGGCTCTCCAAATGAAACATGGCGTCCCATCTCAATTCCAGTCAATTTTGCATTGAAAAGTCAAATGGCGCTCCTTCGCTTCCGAGCTCTGCCATGCGCCCAAACAGTGGTTTACCCCCACATGTGGGGTATTGGCGTACTCAGGACAAATTGTACAACAATGTTTGGGGTCCATTTTCTCCTGTTACCCTTGGTAAAATAAAACAAATTGGAGCTGAAATAAATTTTTTGTGAAAAAAAGTTAAATGTTCATTTTTATTTAAGCATTCAAAAAATTCCTGTGAAGCACCAGAAGGGTTAATAAACTTCTTGAATATGGTTTTGAGCACCTTGAGGGGTGTAGTTTTTAGAATGGTGTCACACTTGGGTATTTTCTATCATATAGACCCCTCAAAATGACTTCAAATAAGATGTGGTCCCTAAAAAAAAATGGTGTTGTAGAAATGAGAAATTGCTGGTCAATTTTAACCCTTATAACTCCCTAACAAAAAAAAATGTTGGTTCCAAAATTGTGCTGATGTAAAGTAGACATGTGGGAAATGTTACTTATTAAGTATTTTGTGTGACATATCTCTGTGATTTAATTGCATAAAAATTCAAAGTTGGAAAATTGCAAAATTTTCATAATTTTCGCCAA
Organism: Ranitomeya imitator; assembly: GCF_032444005.1. Lineage (NCBI taxonomy): Eukaryota > Metazoa > Chordata > Amphibia > Anura > Dendrobatidae > Ranitomeya > Ranitomeya imitator. The sequence goes on from NC_091282.1 coordinate 275,065,412, forward strand.
ATTTCCATTTTTTTTCACAAATAAACGCAGGTACTATCAAAGAATTTTTACCATTGTCATGAAGTTCAATATGTCACGAGAAAACAATGTCAGAATCACTGGGATCCGTTGAAGCGTTCCAGAGTTATAACCTCATAAAAGGACAGTGGTCAGAATTGTAAAAATTGGCCCGGTCATTAACGTGCAAACCACCCTTGGGGGTAAAGGGGTTAAACAAGATGCACTTTGTTCTGACCATTTCCCCATAAGAAGTGAAGTTTATGGAATATTTTCTGTGGCAACTGCTTTCTTCTAAAATTTTAATTTTTGAAATAGACTTTAGGAAAATAGTAGTAGAGGCACTTTTTGAGTCCCAATCTCCCATAACAATACAATTTTTTTGAGATTTGGTTGACTCAAATCCACACTGAGATTTTGCTGGATCATTTTTTTGGTCAGCTAAGGGTTGCCTCGTATCTGTCAAATGTCTTTTAATGGTAATGGGGCAGGTTTGCTTCATATCAAATACATTTGATGCAAATCGAGCTTAAACATTCCAAATTATTTTGAGCGTACCCCAAAAAAGTAATGTTTGGGAGATTTACTCACCTCTAGTGAGCATGGATCTTGAGCCTGTGCTAATGACGTGCTGCAGAAAACAATCAAACCCATTGCTATTTTATTAAGGTTTATTGTGTCAGTGGGATAAATAAGGCTAAAAACAATACTGAATAATATATACATAACTGATTTCCTCATAGTCATTATGAACCCTTTTAAATGCAGATCATCTGCCTATTTATAAAAATAAGAATAGTGGCTTTGAATTTTTTTCTGTATATTGAACAGTAAATTTATACGGACTAGATAACGTATAGAGAATATAATAATGCATTGTACATTTGAATTCACACAAAAATAAAATATTTGTGGTAAAAAAGGAGGTTAAAAAGAAAGATATATTTTGAATGCTAAAGGTTCAAGAGTGACGAGGTCCATAAGGTTTGTGTTGCTTTTTACTATTATATTAACTTAGTTTTGCACAGTAGCCAAAATGTATCTATGATTATATAAATCACCAGTATATATTCAATCAAAAATATCAAAAAATACAGACTCAAAAAGATCAATCAATGTTTTATGATGAGAAAATTAGTCAAAATGTATCTTAAAATATAAATATCTTACTAAAGGTAGACATTTACCACATAAACTAAATACAAATATATGTAATTGGATGTAATAAAATAGTGTGATCCCAAAAGAAAGTAACAGTCACAGGGTAGATCAGGAAGACATATTATGCTAAAAAATTACATATGCATGTGGAAAACAATGCATACAAGCAATGTAACATAAACAGATGGAACAAACAGTTGGTCACTTGTCAGTACCAAGACTAATCAATTCCACCTGTAAGGCTACTTTCACACTAGCGTCGGAATCTCCCCGTCGCAATGCGTCGGGCCGAGATTCCAACGCTAGCGTTTGTTGTGCTGCACAACGGAGGCAGCGGATGCATTTCTCTGGCGCATCCGCTGCCCCATTGTGAGGTGTGGGGAGGTGGGGGCGGAGTTCTGGCCACGCATGCACGGTCGGAAAAAGCGGTCCGTCGGCTGCAAAAAACGTTACATTTAGGCTACTTTCACACCGGCGTTTTTTTTAATATGTCACAATGCGTCGTTTAGGGGAAAAAATGCATCCTGCAAAGTTGTTTGCAGGATGCGTTTTTGCCCCATAGAGTTACATTACCGATGCATTGCGACGTATTGACACACGTCGCAACCGTCTTGCGACAGTTGCGCCGTGTTGTGGCGGACCGCCGGGAGCAAAAAACGTTAAATGTAACATTTTTTGCAGCCGACGGACCGCTTTTTCTGACCACACATGCACGGCCGGAACTCCGCCCCCACCTCCCCGCACCTCACAATGGGGCAGCGGATGTGCCGGAGAAATGCATCCGCTGCCTCCATTGTGCAGCACAACAAACGCTAGCATCAAAATCTCGGCCCGACGCATTGCGACGGGGAGATTCCGACGCTAGTGTGAAAGTAGCCTTAACGTTTTTTGCTCCCGGCGGTCCAACACAACACGGCGCAACCGTCGCAAGACGGTTGTGACGTGTTTCAATACGTCGCAATGCGCCGGTAATGTAACTCTATGGGGCAAAAACGCATCCTGCAAACAACTTTGCAGGATGCGTTTTATCCCCTAAACGACGCATTGCGACGTATTAAATAAAACGCCAGTGTGAAAGTAGCCTAACCGCCACCATGTCTTTTGCCAACATGCATTGCTAAAACTATTACAATGTATCAAGCATGAATAGCATAAAGTATGCATAGATAGTATGCATAGTACCCCGAAACACAGTGTCTGCAAATTGAAATCTGCTTTGGCTCTTATCCTAATGTATAACAGTCGCACTCAAAGAAAAGGTCTTCAGAATTTTCGTTAAGCTGAAAAACGTGGTTTTCTTTATTACAAACACCAAAATAAAGGTATCACCGCAGTGTTTCAAGGTAGGAAACGTTTCGACCCACAAGGTCTTTCTCAAACCTTACTTTTAAATAGTGGGAACAGAGCGGAGGGCACAAATCCCTGGAGGGGTGTAGGAGTCCCGTTTGGGGCTGTAGAAGCGAAAGCAATGGTGTCTGCGGTGGTGGTGTGTGTGCACACACACCACCACCGCAGACACCATTGCTTTCGCTTCTACAACCCCAAACGGGGGCGACTGTTGTTGTACATGACTATATTCTGGAGTATCCCTCCATGTTCAGTCTGCACCACCATTAGCGAGAGTGCACGTCTTGTTCTTTAATACCATGGCTCTTATCCTAAGTCATGTGACAATGCTCGTTAAAGGGTCGACATTGACTGTTAGGATTGCTACTTCCAATAGGTGGCACTAGAGTTTTAGTCCTCTTCCTCTCCGAAGAAACAATTTGCATATTTCCCAGAGGAGCATTGTGGCTTTAAGTCTCCTCATCTTGACATGCTTAACTTGTCACTCTGCAAGGAGAAATGATACTTCTTGGGTCCCAGTCAGACACCTCTCACCCAGCCAAACCAGATCTCCACTTTGCACTGATGAGGGGCACTACCCCGAAACACAGTGTCTGCAAATTGAGATCTGGTTTTGCTCTTATCCTACGTCATGTGACAAGGCTCGTTAGGGTCAACATTGACTGTTATGATTGCTACTTCCAGTAGGTGGCACCAGAGTTCTAGTCCTCTTCCTCTCTGAAGAGACAAATTGTGTAAATCTCTGAAATACGTGATTCAGATGGAAGTCCTGGTGGAAGATTCACTGTAATGAGGAAGTTGGAGTCCCTGTGGACAATGTCTTGCTTGTAATCTGGCAGTGTCTGTCTTTCTAGTCGTGCATAAAATCGCGTAGCACGGTTTTGTGCAAAACTTCTAAAAAGAAGGAAACCGCTGAACAGAGGCCAGAGTCCAGAGTATCTCTGCTGTCTCATTATACTAAGTAGGTCCCTCGGGAGTTTCATCTGAATAATTTCACTTGCAGATTTAGATGGAAAGCTCAAATAAAGTGCTCAGAGTAGAGCACAAGATAAATGTATTCCCAAGCATAAGGTAAAATTTTCCCAATAAAAGTTTCCACTCAATCCATAAAAATATCAAGGTCCCACTTAGGTCCATTGCCTGACAATGTAAATACAGGGGGCTACCTTGTTACTGGTAGTACAAAGGTTTTGGAAAAGTGCTATTGCTCATCGCACCCCAAAAGAAATCCTACGAATTCTGCGCTCCCAAATCCAAATGCTCCCTTCCCTTCTGATCCCCAGTGTGACTAAACCACATTTAGCATCTACATGTTTGGCAATTCTGCAGTGATGAGAGCCCACCTAATTTATGTGTGCATGTCTCCAAAAGCATAAGCTGTGAATAACGTACTGGTTGCTACAACGTAATGGTCACTACATCATTCTGGTCAGTACAATGACAGTTCGCAATTTACTCAGTAACATCCACTGCTTCTTGTATCTAGAAAACACCCATGGAAACAAAATTGTCACTACACTTGTAGATAAATTCCCAAAGAGGTATAATTTCCAAAATTGAGTCACTTATGTGAGGATTCTGCAGTTCTACAGTAGCACTTAGGGGCTCTGTATATGGAGTCCGCAAACTATTCTAGGAAACTCTGAGCTCCAGTAGAGAAAGAGTTATCCGTCCCTACCGAGTCTCACCATATGGCTAAACATTACTGTACAGGCACTTATGGGGTATGTGTACTTTCAGTGGAAATTATAGGACAAATTTTGGTGCCATTGTTACTCATTTCTCCTTGTAAAAATGCAACATCTGGGGCTAAAACAACATTTGGGTGGTAAAAATGTAATTATATTTTTCTTCCCTGCCCAATGGTGTAAAATTCTGTGACACACCTGTAGTGTTAATTTGATCACTGCAACCCTAGATTATTTCATCAAGAGCTGTGGTTTGCAAAGTATGGTCACTTATGAGGAGCTCTGCTGTTCTGGCACCTTAAAGTCTCTCCCAGTGGGTCATGGCACCCGCAAACCATACTAGTAAAATTTGCACTACAATATGAGGCTCCTTCTCTTCTGAGCTTTGCATTATTATTAATATTATTATACATTTTTAGAGAGCTATTTATTCCATGGCGCTTTACATGGGATTGTGCCTGAAAGGTATTTCCCATTTACATGTAGTGTATTGGCACACTCAGGAGAAATTTTTACAACAAACAGGTTCATTTTTTCCTATTAGTCCATAGAAAATTATAAACCTGAGGCTAAAACAACATTTTGTCATGGATCACAGTGAGGATATTTTTATCATCACCACCTCTGACACCAATATGTCATGAGCCAGGGTTGTTTGGTTGCCCCAATTCTTTTCTGAAGGGGATTTTTCTATATCCCACTTCCCAGTTCCGATTTGGAACTTGCAGCTCTCTGGCACCCCCCTTGCCCTCAGGTCAGACCGGGTCCTGCACCTAGGATAATTAGTCGCCAGAAAGGCTGCCTTACGTTGTACTGGCTAATGGGCACACTAGTGAGGGCGATATATCTACTCCTACTCAGGTGGGAACAATAATTATCAATGCCGTCCGTCACTACCAGGTTTCCCAAAGACGCAGAACAAATCTGCTGCCACCAGCTCTGATTTCTTAATTAATAATGGGTCCAGAGCCAACCCAATAAGTAGCATAATTCATTTCAGAGGACGTGACTTTATAATGTAAAGTGCTGCAGTATATGTTCGTGCTATATAAGTAAAATTATTATTATTATTTTAGTGTTAAAAATGTAATTATTCTATATTCACTGCCTTGTAGTATAAACTTTTGAGATGCACTTGTGGTGTCAATATGATCACTGCATCCGTGGATGAATTCATTGGGGTGTGTAGTTTGTAAAATGAGGTCACATGGATGAGTTTCTGCTGTTCTGGCACTTCAGGGGCTCTGCCAATGTGACATGGCTATTATGTGAAAATGTAAAAATTTGGGACTAAAACAAGTTTTTTGGGAATTTTTTTTTCATTTTCATAGATCAACATTGTAAGATTTTGTGAAGCACCAGGGAGTTCAAGGTGCAGCGTCCAATCTCCAGTGTTTACTGACCGTGGAAACATATACTTAGAGGATTTGCAGCTACGATCATCTGATCACTTGACTTATAGGAAAATGCAAAAAAGAAAAAGAGCAAAAAATATCCCATATAAAATAAATAAAGTTTATTCAAAAGATATTACAATGCAAAGACTAAAAAACACAAATCACATAGAAAGACAAAGTGTATAGTTGATTTACACAGGTGTAAAGCACATGGTCCATTGTAAGTATAGTGGATAGTGGAAACAAAAAATAGCAGCAAGTCTCATAAACTGCCAGGGCCCATGCAGTTATAGTTCCCATGCATAAAAATTACTAATTCTTAAACCACATGTATAAAATATATATATAAGGCCAGTTTCATACGTCCAGATAATTCCAGTACCCAAGTAATCTGTGTCCGTGTCTCCGTGTGCTCATGTGGTAAATCCTTGTATTATTAAGTGTCACTGTTATTTCAATATGTTTCAATACAAATAATGTGTGTTTCTATGCTACACAAAAATAATTTTTGTTTTTAAATATCTTCAATCAGAAAATTGATAGGGTTAAGTTTACAATCACAACTGTTTTTCGCACTCATAGCTGTTACCCTAGATGTAACCCTCTCTGTCTTTGCTCACTTTTATGCTATGCTTAAAGATGCTTGTTTGCAACCAAAACTAGTTGTTTTTCTCTTCTATTTTTCCACTTTATTAAGTTTTATTTCTATCAATAAAGAGCATTAATTTAACCCTCTGAAGCTGTAATAATTTTTATGGATTAACAAATATATTTACACCATTTTTTTTTACATTCTTGAAGCATGAAAGCAAGCAAGTCCTATATTTCCTACTAAAGAAAACTACCAAATGTAGGCTAAAATATGATAAAGTATGCTTGCTGGATTTTAAGATAAAACATTAGTGACATCTTTTTGCATTCCAAAAAACAAAATCAAAATAAAATTTCAAATATTCCAGACATTTACATCAACTGGCTACCTCACAAATTGTGTGTTACAAAAGTTTAACTAATTCAGTAAACTATTAAAATTTGATGTAATAGTAAAATTATACACATGTACATCACACTCTAATTAGGTGTCCTGTTGTAGGTGCGGGTTTTGGGATGTGTACCTAGATAGCATTTTCTTTTGATAACGAAGGGTTCTATTTAAAAAATAAATCTTTTGAACAAAGCACACATTTTAATTATTGCACGCCTAATATGTGCGTACCATTTACAGGTGCTTCTCACAAATTTAGAATATCATCAAAAAGTTAATTTATTTGAGTTCTTCAACACAAAAAGTGAAACTCATATATTAAAGAAAGTTATTACAGAATAATCGATTTTAAGTGTTTACTTCTGTTAATGTTGATGATTATGGCTTACAGCCAATGGAAACCCAAAAGTCATTATCTTAGTAAATTAGAATAATTTACATAAAACACCTGCAAAGGCTTCCTAAGCATTTAAAAAGGTCCCTTAGTCTGTTTCAGTAGACTCTACAATCATGGGAAAGACTGCTGACTTGACAGATGTCCAGAAGGCAGTCATTGACATACTCCACAAGGAGGGTAAGCCACAAAAGGTATTGCTAAAGAAGCTGTCTGTTCACAGAGCGCTATATACAAGTATATTATTGGAAGGTGGAGTGGAAGGAAAACGTGTGGTTGAAAAAGGTGCACAAGCAACCTGGATAACAGCAGCCTTGGAAGGATTGTTAAGAAAAGGCCACTCAAACAATTGGGGGAGATTCACAAGGATGGACTGCTTGATTGGAATCATTGTTGCAAGAGCCACCACACACAGATGCATCCAGGATGTTGGCTACAAGTGTCGCATTCCTTGTGTCAAGCCACTCATGACCAATAGACAACTCCAGAAGTGTCTTATCTGGGCGAAGGAGAAAAAGAACTGGACTGTTGCTCAGTAGTCCAATGTGTAGCTTTCAGATGAAAGTACATTTTGCATTTCATTTGGAAATCAATGTCCCAGAGTCTCGAGGAAGAGTGGAGAAGAGCACAATCCAAGCTGCTTGAGGGCTATTGTGAAGTTTCCACAATCAGTGATGGTTTGGGGAGCCATGTCATCTGCTGGTGTAGGTCTACTATGTTTTCTCAAGACCAAAGTCAGTGTAGCCATCTACCAGGAATTTTTAGAGCACTTCATGCTTACCTCTGCCGACAAGCTTTTTGGAGATATAAATTTAATTCTGCAGGGGACTTGGGACCTGTCCACACTGCCAAAAATACCGATAACTGGTTTGAATACAATAGAATTACTGTGCTCAATTGGCCAGCAAACTCCCTAACCTTGTCAAGAGGAAGATGAGAGACACCAGACCCATCCATGCAGACAAGCTGAAGGCTACTAGCAAAGCAACTCGGGCTTCCATAGCACTTCAACAGTGCCACAGGCTGATCAAATCAATATCACTCTGCATTGATGCAATGATTGATGCAAAAGGAGCCCGACCAAGTATTGAGTGCATTTACTGAACATATATTTCAGTAGACCAACATTTCAGATTTTAAAATCATTTTTCAAGCTGGTGTTATAAAGTATTCTATTTACTGAGATAATGATTTTTCGGTTTTCATTGGCTGTAAGCCATAATCATCAACATGATCAAAAATAAAAACTTGAAATAGATCACTCTGTTTGTAATGACTCTATACAATATATGAGTTTCACTTTTTGTATTGAAGAACTGAAGTAAATTAACTTTTTGATTATATTCTAATTTTATGAGAAGCACCTGTAGCAACAATATTTGTTTCCTTCCTAGTAATGTTCCTATATAGCAACATTTTTTATTATGGCTTATTGTATAGGTCTGTTGGAATGCTTGCCTAAGGTGGCAAATTGAGGACATGTAGTTACCACACCAATAATATGAATGGACTTCTGTTGCATTTGCCTTTTTTGGCAATTACCCTATTACATGACATTATTACATTAGAAATGAAAAATACAAATTCCTAGCACTTTAATTAAGAAAGCTAAATTGACTCAATTTAGGGAATAGCGCAGTTTTGTAGACTGAGGTCATGTCCTGGTAATTAGGATACTGACCATAAATGGGGACAGTTTAATGATATATTACTAGAATATTGTAGAAAGTTTATACCCTCTGGTAAAAAATATTCAGGAATAAAAAGGAACAATTATGGTTAAACAGAGCTGTATTAAGTATAGAAAGGCAAAGGTCATTTAAAAAGTTGAAGACAGAAAAGTCAGAAATAGCGTTCCAGGCATTTAAAGGTCTCAATAGGAAATGTAAAAAGAAATGAAGCTATTAGTGATGAGTGAATGTGCTCAGATAACAAGTTATCCGAGCGTGCTCGGGTGTTATCCAAGCATCTTGGGCGTGTTCATATAATATATTTGAGTCCCTGCAGCTGCATGTTTTGCAGTGGTAGACTGTCGCAACAGATGCGGGGATTGCCAAACAGGCAATCCCTGCATCTGTTATGGCTATCTAATTCCGCAAAACATGTAACCACAGGGAGTTAAGTATATTATCTAACCACGCCCAAGATACTCAGATAACATGCGAGCATGATCACATAACACGTTATCCGAGCACATTTGCTCATCACTAATACTCACCTCACCGGACCCACTGCTACCTCCTCATCTTCATCAGTCTAGCCCTTCTTATGTTCATTGCTGATCATGCTGAACTCTCCTCTGTTGAGCATTGATGGGGCTCAGGAGTATTCTGCACAAACACGCACAAAGTCATGGCAGGAATTTCTGTACGAACGATGATTAAAATATGTGGCCACTGGCCAGGACTGGATGGGTGATGTTGAGGACCAAAAGGGCCAAAAAAGGTGAACATTATGCTTAGTATAATTCTTTTTTTTTATTTTCTAAAATTTTGATAGCACTTTACGGTTCAGAAAAAAGGTGGCAAGTGACCGCCATTTTACTGGATTCGCACAAAAGCAAATTACAAAAAAATCCACATTTTGATGAATGTGGATTTTCTAAAACTCAAGTAGAATTTATTTCCACTTATATATTAATTCATCTCTAGGTATAATTATAGACAACAAAGAGAAGGTTTAGATATTAAACATACACTTTTCACCCACGTTAACTAATGAACTGCCTGTAGAATGTATCAGTCAATTAGGCAGAAATCAAAGTTCACCACCAAAGCTAAGTAAATTAACTCAAGGAGAAGTACAACTGCCTGTGAGCAAATCAAATAATGACAACGCCCCAGGGCCAGATGGAATTCATCCACAGAAATTGAGGGAGTTGATCTCAGTAACTGAATACTGTTCTGTTCTTAGAGTCTCTTCTAACAGGTTCACTTCCACAGGATTGGAGAATGACTGACATGGTATTTAAGATTTATATATATATTTAACTTTGATCTTTATTTTTTAAAGCATTTTCCAGGGAAGGTGGGCAGATAAGGCATATGCCCTTTTAGCAGTTATCAGAAAGACATGCTGACCCACTTTTGTCATTAGTTAAGATTAACATTCAGCCTCATGTTGAGCTCTGAGGTGTCGCTTAGAGGGTTGCATTTTGACTTGCGCTGGGAGTGGGAATTGGTCATTCTCCAAACTAGATGTTAAACTGAAAACTAACTCAGAAAACCAGAACAACGTGGGTGCCCTGATGTTATTTAAAGCTTTGATAGCCAGCACTTCTTGGGTGTTGATAATGATGCTGATGTCAATGTTGCATCACATAGCAGGCAAAAATGTTGAAGCTGGTAAGCTCTGTGGTGCCAATGAATCAAGGAGTTTTGAGTGGACAGTGTTGTAGTTTATAACGGTGAACAGGTTGGACAGTGTGGTGGTTATAATTTAGAAGGGTGAACAATATGTCAGTTATGCTTAGGATAGAGAATGTGATGGTTGTATTTAATAAGGAAGGATAGGATAGCCATAAAGGGCAGACAGTGTGGTGGATTAGTGTGGTCGTTATAAATAATAAGCGAGGACAGTGTGGTGGTTATAGTTAAAAGGGGCATGTATTGTGGTGGGTAAAGCTATTAAGTGTGGACAGTGTGGTGATTATAGCTAACTAGAAATAGGCCCGATGCTATCTCATTGGGAGTGTGGTGAAATTAACATCTGTGTATGCTTAGTGGTGCTGACAAGAGCAGCAGACGTGTCTCATACCGTTTGTGCTTTCCAACATATCTGTTCTATATCATCCCTCTGCATTTTTGTATTGTATGTGTTGGGTCATTTGACCTCTTTTACCCCTTGTGCACTGTTTCTTCCTTGTACAAAATTGATACACAGTATGGGACTGTGGAGAAGTTTGTGCTGTGTGAGGTAATCATAAGTAAGCATGCGTGGGTACACCACGCAGTTATGGCTGTTACTGGGATTAGCGGTGACGTATATCTGTCACTTGTGCAGGTGCAGTTCGTGGCCACAAGGCCAATACCGTATATACTGAGTATAAACCGACCCGAGCATAAGCCAAGGCACCTACTTTTGCCACAGAAAACTGGTTAAGCTTATTGACTTGAGTATAAGCGGGGTATGCATTGCCCCCTCATCCCTGTCCTGGTATGCGTGGCTCTTCCTGTCCTGTCCTGGTATGTGGCTCCTCTTGTCCTGGTATGTGCCTCCCCCTGTCCTGGTATGTGGCTCCCCCATCCTGTCCTGGTATGTGGCTCCCCCTGTCCTGGTATTTGGCTCCCCCTTTCCTGTCCTGGTATGTTGCTCCCCCCTGTTCTGGTATGTGGCTCTCCCTGTCCTGGTATGTGGCTCCCCCTGTCCTGGTATGTTGCTCCTCCTGTCCTGTCCTGGTATGTGGCTCCCCCTGTCCTGGTATGTGGCTCCCCCTGTCCTGGTATGTGGCTCCCCCTGTCCTGGTATGTGGCTCCCCCTGTCTTGGTATGTGGCTCCCCCTGTCCTGGTATGTGACTCCCCCTGTCCTGGAATGTGGCTCCCCCTGTCCTGGTATGTGGCTCCCCCATCCTGTCCTGCTATATGGTTCTCCCTGTTGTATGCACATGGCTTCCCGGTCCTGCATTGCTCAGCTCCCCAGGTCCAGCATTGCTCAGCTCCCTCGGTCCACATGGCTCAGCTCCCCATCCCGCATGACTCAGCTTCCCCATACCCCATGGTTCGGTTCCCCTGTGCCATGGTTGTATGCATGGCTCACATTGCCCTCCCCTCCCCATCATACTCGCCCTCCTCCCACCTGCATCTCCATTGTCCCGGTGCCGGCGGCTTTCCTCTCCTCTGCTCAGAGGTCACGTAGTACCGCTCATTAAGGTAACTCCCACGCCTATGGGAGTGGAGACGCTTCGATATTCATTACCTTAATGAGCGGTATCACGTGACCGCTCAGCACAGGAGAGGAGAGCCGCTGGCACAGTGATAAAGGAGATGCAGCAATGGAGGGTGAGTATGATCTCTTCTGTTAGCCAGCAGCTGCAGCTGTCACTGTGCCGTGTGACGTGTATGTCACTTGCGGCCACGATCTGCGCCTGCGCAAGTGACACTGTCACCGTGCCTTATGGGATTCAGGGACAGCGGCCGGTAGTCCCAACTGGTGATTATATATCTACTATGTAATTGTCTAAGGGTCACTTCTGTCTGTTTGTCCTTCTGTCTGTCACGGATATTCATTGGTCGCGGCCTCTGTCTGTCTTGGAATCAAAGTTGCTGATTGGTCGTGGCAAAACGCCCACGACCATTGCCATGACCAATCAGCGACAGCCGCAGCCTGGCGGCAATATGGCCGCTCTTTCCTCCCCGCAATCAGTCAATGCCTGCTCCATATTCCCCTGCAGTCAGCCCTCACACAGGGTTAATGCCAGCGTTACCGGACCGCGGTGTAACGCACTCCGGTTACGCAGCTATTAACCCTGTGTGACCATCTTTTTACTATTGATGCTGCATATGCAGCATCAATAGTAAAACGATCTAATGTTAAAAATAATAATAATTTAAAAAACACCTTATTCTCAGCCTCCGCCGTCGCGCCCTCTCCTCGGCACTGCAAGCGGCAGGTTCCGGTTCCAAAGATGCTATGTGAGAAGGACCTTCCATGACGTCACGGTCATGTGACCGCAATGTCATCACAGGTCCTGCACTCATATCAATCCTGGGACCGGAAGCTGCCGGGTGCACCGTAAGCGCCGGAACTACAACGGGCCCTCGGATGGTGAGTATATGTTTCTTTTTAATGTTTTAACCTGTTACATACGTTGCTGGGCAATATACTACGTAGCTGGGCAATATACTACGTGACTGGGCAATATACTACATGACTGGGCAGTATACTACGTGTCTGTGCTGTATACTACGTGGCTCTGTGCTGTATACTACGTCGCTGTGCAATATACTACATGGCTCGTGCTGTATACTACGTCACTGGGCAATATACTACGTGGCTGGGCAATATACTACGTGGCTGGGCAATATACTATGTGGCTGGGCAATATATAATGTGGCTGGGCAATATACTACGTGACTGGGTAATATACTACAGTACGTAGACATGCATATTCTAGAAGACCCGATGCGTTAGACTCGGGCCACCATCTAGTATATATATAGATAGGGATGCATAGAGAAGTGACTATAGCTAATAATGGTGGACATTATGATGATTATAGCTAACTAGATGGTGGCCCGATTCTATAGCATCGGGTATTCTAGAATATGCATGTCCTCGTAGTATATTGCCCAGCGACGTAGTATTGCCCAGCGACATAGTATACAGCACAGAGCCACGTAGTATATTGCACAGCCCACGTGGTATATTGCCCAGTCATGTAGTATATTGCCCAGTCACGTAGTATATTGCCCAGTCACGTAGTATATTGCACAGGCCACGTAGTATATTGCCCAGTCACATAGTATGTTGCCAAGCCACGTAGTATATTGCCCAGTGACGTAGTATACAGCACAGAGCATATTGCCCTGCCATGTAGTATATTGCCAGTGACATAGTATATTGCCCAGTCACGTAGTATACAGCACAGAGCCACGTGGTATATTGCCCAGCGATGTAGTATACAGCACAGAGCATATTGCCCAGCCACGTTTTATATTGCCCAGTCACATAGTATATTGCCCAGTCATGTACTATATTGCCCAGTCACGTAGTATATTGCTCAGTCACGTAGTATATTGCCCAGCCATGTAGTATTTTGCCCAGCGACGTAGTATACAGCACAGAGCATATTGCCCAGCCACGTAGTATATTGTCCAGTCACGTATTATATTGCCCAGTCACGTAACATATTGCGGATGGTGAGTATATGTTTCTTTTTAATGTTTTAACCTGTTACATACGTTGCTGGGCAATATACTACGTAGCTGGGCAATATACTACGTGACTGGGCAATATACTACATGACTGGGCAGTATACTACGTGTCTGTGCTGTATACTACGTGGCTCTGTGCTGTATACTACGTCGCTGTGCAATATACTACATGGCTCGTGCTGTATACTATGTCACTGGGCAATATACTACGTGGCTGGGCAATATACTACGTGGCTGGGCAATATACTATGTGGCTGGGCAATATATAATGTGGCTGGGCAATATACTACGTGACTGGGTAATATACTACAGTACGTAGACATGCATATTCTAGAAGACCCGATGCGTTAGACTCGGGCCACCATCTAGTATATATATAGATAGGGATGCATAGAGAAGTGACTATAGCTAGTAATGGTGGACATTATGATGATTATAGCTAACTAGATGGTGGCCCGATTCTATAGCATCGGGTATTCTAGAATATGCATGTCCTCGTAGTATATTGCCCAGCGACGTAGTATTGCCCAGCGACGTAGTATACAGCACAGAGCCACGTAGTATATTGCACAGCCCACGTGGTATATTGCCCAGTCATGTAGTATATTGCCCAGTCACGTAGTATATTGCCCAGTCACGTAGTATATTGCACAGGCCACGTAGTATATTGCCCAGTCACATAGTATGTTGCCAAGCCACGTAGTATATTGCCCAGTGACGTAGTATACAGCACAGAGCATATTGCCCTGCCATGTAGTATATTGCCAGTGACATAGTATATTGCCCAGTCACGTAGTATACAGCACAGAGCCACGTGGTATATTGCCCAGCGATGTAGTATACAGCACAGAGCATATTGCCCAGCCACGTTTTATATTGCCCAGTCACATAGTATATTGCCCAGTCATGTACTATATTGCCCAGTCACGTAGTATATTGCTCAGTCACGTAGTATATTGCCCAGCCATGTAGTATTTTGCCCAGCGACATAGTATACAGCACAGAGCATATTGCCCAGCCACGTAGTATATTGTCCAGTCACGTATTATATTGCCCAGTCACGTAGTATATTGCCCAGTTATGTAGTATATTGCCAAGTTACGTAGTATATTGCCCAGTGACGTAGTATACAGCACAGAGCCACTTAGTATATTGCACAGCAACGTAGTATACAGCACAGAGCCACGTAGTATACTGCCCAGTCACGTAGTATATTGCCCAGCTATGTAGTGTATTGCCCAGCCATGTATGTCACAGGTTGAAAAATAAAAAATAAACATATACTCACCTTCCGATCCGAGGGCCCTTTGTAGTTCTGTTGCCAACATCCGGTCCCAGGGTGTGATGACGTCGCGGTCACATGACCGTGATGTCATGGCAGGTCCTTCTCGCGTAGGCACGCAGGACCTGTGATGACGTTGCGGTCACATGACCGTGACATCATGGAAGGTCCTTGTCGCATACCATCCTTAGCACGTCGCGAGGAGCGGGAAAGGCGCCGGAGGGTGAGTATATGATGATTTTTTATTTTTTAATTATTTTTAACATTAGATCTTTTTACTATTGACACTGCATAGGCAGCATCAATAGTAAAAACTTGGTCACACAGGGCGCTACCCGTGGCCTAACGCGGTCCGTTACCGCTGGCATTAACCCTGTGTGAGCGGTGACTGCGGGGAGTATGGAGCGGGCGCTGAGTGCAGGGGAGTAGGGAGGGACTAATCGGACTGTGGCCGTGGCTGATTGGTCGCGGCAGCCATGACAGGCAGCTGGCGAGACCAATCAGCGACTTGGATTCCATGACAGACAGAGGCCGCGACCAATGAATATCTGTGACAGACCGGAGAACTGACAGACAGAAAGACGGAAGTGACCCTTAGACAATTATATAGTAGATAAGAGCGGCTAGTGTAGCAGTTATATTTTAGAAGAGTGACCAAAATGACAATTATAGCTCAGGCTGATATTGCAACAGTTGTAGTTAATGAGGACAGACTTTGTGATGGTAACAGCTAATAACGGTGAACATAGTAATAAGGGCAGAAAGTACGGCAGTTATAACTAACAAAGGCAGATAGTATGGTTATTATAGCTAATAAACGTGAACAGTGTGATAGTTATAGCTACAAAGGGAACAGAATGCTGGTTACAGCTAATTTGGGCGGACAGTATAGTGAATAGTTTTCAAAATGGAGAACAGTGTAGTGGTTATAGTACATATGGAGGACAGTGTATAATTTAACCCCTTAGTGACCGAGCAAAATTTTTGACATCTGACCAGTAGTTTATTAGTTTATTAAGGTGTTTTTCAGCAATTAATGCAATCTGGCATAACAGGATTTAAGAAATGTATTTTTACAATCAAAATGTTGATAACTTCTGAACAGGTCACTATAGCCAGAAGACTCTAAAGGTACCTTCACACATAACGATTTCATTAACAATATCGTTGCTTTTTGTGACGTAGCAACGATATCGTTAACGAAATCGTTATGCGTGACAGCGACCAACGATCAGGCCCCTGCTGGGAAATCGTTGGTTGCTGGGAATGATCAGGACCTTTTTATGGTCGCTGATCACCCGCTGACATCGCTGAATCGGCATGTGTGACGCCGATCCAGCGATGTGTTCACTGGTAACCAGGGTAAACATCGGGTTACTAAGCGCAGGGCCTCGCTTAGTAACCCGATGTTTACCCTGGTTACCTGGGGACTTCGGCATCGTGGGTCGCTGGAGAGCTGTCTGTGTGACAGCTCTCCAGCGACCACACAACGACCTAAACAGCGACGCTGCAGCGATCGGCATCGTTGTCTATATCGCTGCAGTGTCGCTAAATGTGACGGTACCTTAAGGCCACTATTTGGCCATGAACTGTCATGGCAAACATCAGGACCACACAATCAAGATCTCAGGGTGCTGATGGAGTTAAAAAGGAATCCCCCACACTCTGTTAATAGTGTACAGCTGACAGCTACAGGATTGTCACTGGTCGGGGGCATGTAAGTCTTGTATAACACAGGTCAGTAAAAAGAAGTACTGGTGGTCAATAAGGAATATGGTGTAGAGGCAAATTTAATAGGAGAGAATAATATATATATTATTATTATTATTATTATTATTATTATTATTAAATATATAAATATATATATATATATATATAAAGTGAAAAAATTGGAACATCATCAAATTACTACCTTACAAGGCATGCAGAGCTCTCCCGACCAGCAATCTAATGGTCAAAAAGTAATAAACTCAAAAAAAGGAAAAGCAGCACAAAATAATTGAAAAAAAGTGGACTTTAATGCCTGAACGGCGTGGCAACGTTTCGGATGTGTTATCCTTTGTCAAGCCTGGCTTGACAAAGGATAACACATCCAAAACGTTGCCACGTCGTTCAGGCATTAAAGTCCACTTTCTTTCAATTATTTTGTGCTGCTTTTCCTTTTTTTGAGTATATATATATATATATATATATATTAATAGTAAAAAATATGAAAAAATAACGTAAAAAAGTTTTGACATTTTCAAATTTTAACTAGGGAGAGCACCTGATAACATTTGTCATAAAAGCCTAGTGTAGTAGTGCTAGCTCACATCAGGACAGCAGTAAGTTTGGGCAGAATCTGCTTGCATGTGTCTGATGTAATTTCTATTAAAGATCAGTGAATATTCACTGCTCCTCACCCCTATAGTCCCGGCGTGGGGAGCAGTAAATATTCAGGCAGCTGTACTCAGCTTTTAAACAGCGCATTACGTCACTGCCATGCGCTGCTTACAAGCATAAATCACCTGCCGGCATCAGAACAACACGCTGTGAGAGAGCTCAGGAAGTTAAGTAGAATGGTTTATTTTTTTATGCTTTTCTGATGGGGGACCATGTATACCAGGATTGGGATAAGAAGGCCATGCATACCAGGATAGGGATGAGGATGCTATGCATATAAGGATTGGGATAAGAAGGCCATGCATACCAGGATAGGGATGAGGATGCTATGCATATAAGGATTGGGATAAGAAGGCCATTCATACCAGGATAGGGATGAGAAGGCCATGCATATCAGGATTGGATAAGAAGGCCATGTATACTAGGAAAGGTATGAGGAGGCTATGCATATCAGGATTGGGATAAGAAGGCCATGCATACCAGGATAGGGATGAGGAGGCTGTGCATATAAGGATTGGGATAAGAAGGCCATGCATACCAGGATAGGGATGAGAAGGCTATGCATATCAGGATATGGATAAGAAAGCCATGCATAACGGGATAGGGATGAGGATGTTGTGCATATCAGAATTGGGATAATAAGGCCATGCATACCAGGATAGGGATGAGGAGGCCCTACATATCAGGATTGGGATAAGAAGGCCATGCATACCAGGATAGGGATGAGGAGGCTATACATATCAGGATTGGATAAGAAGGCCATGCATACCTGGATAGGGATGAGGAGGCTATACATATCAGGATTGGGATAAGAAGGCCATGCATACCAGGATAGGGATGAGGAGGCTATACATATCAGGATTGGGATAAGAAGGCCATGCATACCAGGATAGGGATGAGGAGGCTATACATATCAGGATTGGATAAGAAGGCCATGCATACCAGGATAGGGATGAGGAGGCTATACATATCAGGATTGGATAAGAAGGCCATGCATACCTGGATAGGGATGAGAAGGCTATGCATATCAGGATTGGGATAAGAAGGCCATGCATACCTGGATAGGGATGAGGAGGCCATGCATTTGCCCGGTCATGGTCGCTATGCCCTTGCATGGAGATATGTTAGGGCTTATTTTTATTTTAGCGTTGTGAGCTTGTGTTTTTATTAATATTCATTTGTCTATCAACAAAGGCTTGGGACAGGAGTAGCATTGGAGAGACAGCATGTCTGAGATGATTTAGTGAATCCTGCCCTGCATTGAGCAGGTGCTTGTACATGATGATCCTTGAGGTCCCTTCCAACTCTAACATTCTATGATTTATTTTCCTACTTCATTCACTCATTGTTGACGATAGTCTAGTATTTACTTAAAGCTGCATCATGTACAAGATTCTATAGTGTAATAGCAGTCACTGATAAGTTTCAGTGTGAACATGCAAATGTTTTTTCAATTGAAAAAGACCGTAGTCCAACATTGAAACGCATCGTGAAAATATAAAACATTCAACTCATCCTGGCCCTAATTATTCTCTATTGCAGCAGCGCAGCCTAATATCATTTTATCATCTAAATTGATGAAGTTTCAGTGTGCGTTATAGTAGTAGACTGAACTTTCATGTCAGTTGAGTCAGATTTTCAGTGTGAGCTTATCAACATTCAACGAGAACTACAAGAACTACAACTACAAAAAGGGCTCTAAAAGTGAACCTGGAAATTATAGGCCAGTAAGTCTAACCTCTATTGTTGGTAAAATATTTGAAGGGTTTCTGAGGGATGTTATTCTGGATTATCTCAATGAGAATAACTGTTTAACTCCATATCAGCATGGGTTTATGAGAAATCGCTCCTGTCAAACCAATCTAATCAGTTTTTATGAAGAGGTAAGCTATAGGCTGGACCACGGTGAGTCATTGGACGTGGTATATCTCGATTTTTCCAAAGCGTTTGATACCGTGCCGCACAAGAGGTTGGTACACAAAATGAGAATGCTTGGTCTGGGGGAAAATGTGTGTAAATGGGTTAGTAACTGGCTTAGTGATAGAAAGCAGAGGGTGGTTATAAATGGTATAGTCTCTAACTGGGTCGCTGTGACCAGTGGGGTACCGCAGGGGTCAGTATTGGGACCTGTTCTCTTCAACATATTCATTAATGATCTGGTAGAAGGTTTACACAGTAAAATATCGATATTTGCAGATGATACAAAACTATGTAAAGCAGTTAATACAAGAGAAGATAGTATTCTGCTACAGATGGATCTGGATAAGTTGGAAACTTGGGCTGAAAGGTGGCAGATGAGGTTTAACAATGATAAATGTAAGGTTATACACATGGGAAGAGGGAATCAATATCACCATTACACACTGAACGGGAAACCACTGGGTAAATCTGACAGGGAGAAGGACTTGGGGATCCTAGTTAATGATAAACTTACCTGGAGCAGCCAGTGCCAGGCAGCAGCTGCCAAGGCAAACAGGATCATGGGGTGCATTAAAAGAGGTCTGGATACACATGATGAGAGCATTATACTGCCTCTGTACAAATCCCTAGTTAGACCGCACATGGAGTACTGTGTCCAGTTTTGGGCACCGGTGCTCAGGAAGGATATAATGGAACTAGAGAGAGTACAAAGGAGGGCAACAAAATTAATAAAGGGGATGGGAGAACTACAATACCCAGATAGATTAGCGAAATTAGGATTATTTAGTCTAGAAAAAAGACGACTGAGGGGCGATCTAATAACCATGTATAAGTATATAAGGGGACAATACAAATATCTCGCTGAGGATCTGTTTATACCAAGGAAGGTGACGGGCACAAGGGGGCATTCTTTGCGTCTGGAGGAGAGAAGGTTTTTCCACCAACATAGAAGAGGATTCTTTACTGTTAGGGCAGTGAGAATCTGGAATTGCTTGCCTGAGGAGGTGGTGATGGCGAACTCAGTCGAGGGGTTCAAGAGAGGCCTTGATGTCTTCCTGGAGCAGAACAATATTGTATCATACAAATATTAGGTTCTGTAGAAGGACGTAGATCTGGGTATTTATTATGATGGAATATAGGCTGAACTGGATGGACAAATGTCTTTTTTCGGCCTTACTAACTATGTTACTATGTTACTATGTTACTAAGTACAAGTACATGACTGGTAAGCTCTAAATGTAGTCCCATGGGCCACGGCATCCAGTATAATGGATTAACCAATGCTGCACCAGTTTTGCTGCACTTATTTAAAGGGACACTGTCACCTGGATTTGGAAGGAACAATCTTCAGCCACGGAGGCGGGGTTTTTGGGTTTTTGATTCACCCTTTCCTTACCCGCTGGCTGCATGCTGTCTGCAATATTGGATTGAAGTTCATTCTCTGTCCTTCATAGTACACGTCTGCGCTGTGCAAGATTGCTTTGTGCAGGCATGTACTACGGAGGACAGAGAATGAACTTCAATCCAATATTGCAGCCAGCATGCAGCCAGCGGGTAAGGAAAGGGTGAATCAAAAACCCCAAAACCCCGCCTCCATGGCTGAAGATTGTTCCCTCCAAATCCAGGTGACAGTGTCCCTTTAAAGAAGACAAGTAAATATAGGATTTTACGTTACATAATAAAAGGCTCACATCCCAGAAAAAATTGAAGATGTCACTAAAATTATTAAAGAATTTTTATTTTAATACTGTATAAACTTAAAGTTTATAGGCTAATCTCTATGCCAAGTAAAATGGCAAAACTTCCATCATTTTAGTCAGCAAATGCATAGAGATGAGTCCTCCTAAAAGCACTATCAGTTTATATAGATGATATAAGTACATAAACATACTTTTTATTATGCTGCCGCTACCTAAAATGATCAAAATGAAATATATACAGATGTATATTTTACTGGTTTAATACAATAAAATATACATCTGTATATATTTCACCATTATCTATAGAATGTTCATGTTACTTTTACTGAATACCATCTTTTTACATAATTGCAGCTTGCATAGCAATTTTCAACACTGTACTGTGCAACGTCAGAATGCAGATGTTACTCTATGTTTTCCTGCCGCCTATGTCATAAGCTTGCAAACATATGAAATAACAAATTCAGTTATACCCATCTAATGAAAAGATCCATAAAGCTTCTCCATGTTGAAGGCCTTTTTTTATATTTCCATCTCAAGGTGAATTTGTCTTCTTCTCTATTTAAAAAATGTTAAAAGTGGATGTGTTTCTATTATATGCTGAAAATAAATGGTCCACCCCTTGGATTATTATGTGTAAGCCCACCTGAGGTCATGCAATCCTTCTCTTGCACTCTTCAATGGGCAATATGATGGGCTGTGGTCATTTTAGGTGTTTTGAAACAAATCGCAACTGTCTAAATTAATTCCGTTATAAAGATTGCTAAAAATGCTACACAAATTCTATTTGCATACTACTGTAATATCTATGCCAGTCTTTTTAATTATAGCCACATTTTGCATACATCTTTGTGCAGTCGATCAGACACTTTAGAATGAAGCTTTATCATTCATCAGATGTTTGATGAAATCCTTTAATTAACCCCTTAGCCCCCAAGGGTGGTTTGCACATTAATGACGGGGCCAATTTTTATAATTCTGACCACTGTCCATTTATGAGGTTATAACTCTGGAATGCTTCAACGGATCCTGATGATTCTGACATTGTTTTCTCGAGACATATTGTACTTTATGATAGTGGTAAAATTTATTTGATATTACCTGCGTTTACTTGTGAAAAAAATGAAATTTTGCAAAAAATTTAGAACATTTTGCAATTTTCCAATTTTGAATTTTTATGCCCTTAAATCACAGAGATACGTCACACAAAATACTTAATAAGTAACATTTCCCACATGTCTACTTTAAATCAGCACAATTTTGGAACCAAAAATGTTTTTTTGTTAGGGAGCTATAAGGGTTAAAATTTGACCAGTAATTTCTCATTTTTACAACACCATTTTTTTTAGGGACCACATCACATTTGAAGTCACTTTGAGGGGTCTATATAATAGAAAATACCCAAGTGTGACACCATTCTAAAATCTGCACATCTCAAGGTACTCACAACTAGAGTTGAGCGACCTTGACCTTTTTAGAGTCGAGCCGGGTTTCGCGAAACCCGACTATCTCAAAAGTCGGGTCGAGTGAAATCGGCCGATTATGACGTAAAGTCGGGATCGACCGAAACACGAAACCCAATGCAAGTCAATGGGGCAGCATAGTCGGCAGTGAGTGGGGGCCAGGAAAACACCTAGAGTGCCCATTTTAATATCAAAACCATCCATTCTTCTTAATGAAGCTTGTCAAGCGTAATTTACCTTATAATAATTGGAAGGCATTTGAAATTGGGGGTCATTTGGCTAAAGTTGTGGTGGGTAGGGCTGGTTCAAGTAATTAGTGGGCCCAGGAAATCTGGACCACGTCACGGCAGTGGAGCAGGGAGAGGTAAGTATTTCAACTTTGCAAGTGCTGTGAACCTGAGCAAGCAGGGGGGGCCCACTCGTTGGCATTGGCACTGGCACAGGGCCCCTCAAAGTACAGCGGTGTGTTTGCACGGCGGGGGCGCCTCCCACCGGCAGCAACACTTTTGCGTACTATGAGAGGCCCTGTGCCAGTGACGTCGCCAACTAGTATTCCTCCCCCCCACCTGATGAAGGAACCTGCACTTTCATCTGCACCTTCCTCTTTGTCCCCGTGTAAGGTGGTATGGTATGCGGGAAGAGCAACCTGACTTTCAGCAGGGTCACAATGTTGTTGTGTAGCGTGCACGGGGAATGTTGCGTTATGGGTCAATGTACCAGCAGACTCATCTATCACTGGCTGGGCAATGGGCAGGATGAGGAGGAAACACAGATATAAGCCCAAAGAATAAAGTTGGCTAAATGCAGTTCAAAATTGGTAACACAGGAATAACCAGGGGGCATTGCAGTGGAGGACAACTGGAATGAGAGGCTGACACAGAGAGTAGGCCCAAATCAGTAAGTAGTCGAAATGCAGTTCAAAATTGGCAACCGTAGTAAACAGGCGGCACAGCTTTGTTCAGTGGAGGAGAACAGCAAGGAGTGGCAGACACCGATAGTAGGCCCCAACCCAACTAGTAGGCAAAATGCAGTCTAACATTAACAACTACTTAACGAGCGCCTGAAAACGGAATTTCAGGACAGGAAACCAGGAGAACAGCAAGGAGTGGCAGACACCGATAGTAGGCCCCAAACCAACTAGTACGCCAAATGCATTTGTTCCGTTTAACCACAATTTAATGAGAGCCTGAAGATAGAAGTTCAGGAAAGGCAACCTGGAGAACACCTTGGAGTGGAACACACCATCTCTCTACACCCCATACCCAATTTGTAGGCCTAATGCAGTGTAGTTTCCAAGAACTACTAAACGAGAGCCGGAAGATCGAAGCTCAGGAAAGGCAACCTGGAGAACACCTTGGAGTGGAACACACCATCTCTCTACACCCCATACCCAATTTGTAGGCCTAATGCAGTGTAGTTTCCAACAACTACTAAACGAGAGCATGAAGATCGAAGCATTGGCGAGGAAACCTGGGGAACACCTTGGAGTGGAACACACCATCTCTCTACACCCCATACCCAATTTGTAGGCCTAATGCAGTGTAGTTTCCAAGAACTACTAAACGAGTGCCGGAAGATCGAAGCTCAGGAAAGGCAACCTGGAAAACACCTTGGAGTGGAACACACCATCTCTCTACACCCCATACCCAATTTGTAGGCCTAATGCAGCGTAGTTTCCAACAACTACTAAACGAGAGCATGATGATCGAAGCATTGGCGAGGAAACCTGGGGAACACCTTGGAGTGGAACACACCATCTCTCTACAGTGGAACACACCATCTCTCTACACCCCATACCCAATTTGTAGGCCTAATGCAGCGTAGTTTCCAACAACTACTAAACGAGAGCCGGAAGATCGAAGCTCAGGAAAGGCAACCTGGGGAACACCTTGGAGTGGAACACACCATCTCTCTACACCCCATACCCAATATGTAGGCCCAATGCAGCGTAGTTTCCAACAACTACTAAACGAGAGCCGGAAGATCGAAGCTCAGGAAAGGCAACCTGGGGAACACCTTGGAGTGTAACAAACCCTCTCTCTACACCACGGAAGGGCTGATTCTTAGGAAGGAAGGCTGTCGGAAAGAAGCAGGGCGCGTCCGAGGGTGATTATATTCTTATTAGGTATATACTCACCCTCGGACGCGCCCTGCTTCTTTATTTGTAATGAATGTTTATTTGCAATGTGGTTTTGACTTACTCTATTTTTTTGGTAAATAATGATTTTATTATTTTCATTGTTTTGCATCTTCTTGGCAATAATATAAAGAAGACGCGACAGGACAACACTCGGTGGATGCCATATCTGTGTTTAAAATTGAAAAAACCTTTCAGTTAACTACTTGCAGGAGAAAGTTATTGTAGCTGGTGGCCATTTTTAGTACTGTACCAGATTTTTGTTGTATGTGTTTGTTTTTAATGTTAAAATGTCTGCATTTGATATCTCTCCAGTATTTTCTTTTTTATAAGCAAAATACTTATTTTTATATTTTCTGATGTTGGTTCCAGGGGTACACGGGCAGCAGTGGTGTGGTCAGTGGAGGCCTAGTGGAAGGAGTGACCGCAGACAGGCATCGAAGGCCTAAAATAATAACACATTGCTGTAGGCAATTTTAAATTGGTTCCAGGGGTCCACGGGCAGCAGTGGTGTGGTCAGTGGAGGCCTAGTGGAAGGAGTGACCGCAGACAGGCATCGAAGGCCTAAAATAATAACACATGGCTGTAGGCAATTCTAAATTGGTTACAGGGGTACACGGGCAGCAGTGGTGTGGTCAGTGGAGGCCTAGTGGAAGGAGTGACCGCAGACAGGCATCGAAGGCCTAAAATAATAACACATGGCTGTAGGCAATTTTAAATTGGTTCCAGGGGTACACGGGCAGCAGTGGTGTGGTCAGTGGAGGCCTAGTGGAAGGAGTGACCGCAGACAGGCATCGAAGGCCTAAAATAATAACACATGGCTGTAGGCAATTTTAAATTGGTTCCAGGGGTACACGGGCAGCAGTGGTGTGGTCAGTGGAGGCCTAGTGGAAGGAGTGACCGCAGACAGGCATCGAAGGCCTAAAATAATAACACATGGCTGTAGGCAATTCTAAATTGGTTACAGGGGTACACGGGCAGCAGTGGTGTGGTCAGTGGAGGCCTAGTGGAAGGAGTGACCGCAGACAGGCATCGAAGGCCTAAAATAAAAAAATTGGGCTGGCTGTAGGCAATTTTAAATTGGTTCCAGGGGTACACGGGCAGCAGTGGTGTGGTCAGTGGAGGCCTAGTGGAAGGAGTGACCGCAGACAGGCATCGAAGGCCTAAAATAATAACACATGGCTGTAGGCAATTTTAAATTGGTTCCAGGGGTACACGGGCAGCAGTGGTGTGGTCAGTGGAGGCCTAGTGGAAGGAGTGACCACAGACAGGCATCGAAGGCCTAAAATAATAACACATGGCTGTAGGCAATTTTAAATTGGTTCCAGGGGTACACGGGCAGCAGTGCCCTGGTCAGTGTAGTAGTAGTTAAAAGAATGGACCGCAGACAGGCATCGAAGGCCTAAAATAAAAAAATTGGGCTGGCTGTAGGCAATTTTAAATTGGTTCCAGGGGTACACGGGCAGCAGTGGTGTGGTCAGTGGAGGCCTAGTGGAAGGAGTGACCGCAGACAGGCATCGAAGGCCTAAAATAATAACACATGGCTGTAGGCAATTTTAAATTGGTTCCAGGGGTACACGGGCAGCAGTGGTGTGGTCAGTGGAGGCCTAGTGGAAGGAGTGACCGCAGACAGACATCGAAGGCCTAAAATAATAACACATGGCTGTAGGCAATTTTAAATTGGTTCCAGGGGTACACGGGCAGCAGTGGTGTGGTCAGTGGAGGCCTAGTGGAAGGAGTGACCGCAGACAGGCATCGAAGGCCTAACATAATAACACATGGCTGTAGGCAATTTTAAATTGGTTCCAGGGGTACACGGGCAGCAGTGGTGTGGTCAGTGGAGGCCTAGTGGAAGGAGTGACCGCAGACAGGCATCGAAGGCCTAAAATAATAACACATGGCTGTAGGCAATTTTAAATTGGTTCCAGGGGTACACGGGCAGCAGTGCCCTGGTCAGTGTAGTAGTAGTTGAAAGAATGGACCGCAGACAGGCATCGAAGGCCTAAAATAAAAAAATTGGGCTGGCTGTAGGCAATTTTAAATTGGTTCCAGGGGTACACGGGCAGCAGTGGTGTGGTCAGTGGAGGCCTAGTGGAAGGAGTGACCGCAGACAGGCATCGAAGGCCTAAAATAATCACACATGGCTGTAGGCAATTTTAAATTGGTTCCAGGGGTACACGGGCAGCAGTGGTGTGGTCAGTGGAGGCCTAGTGGAAGGAGTGACCGCAGACAGGCATCGAAGGCCTAAAATAATCACACATGGCTGTAGGCAATTTTAAATTGGTTCCAGGGGTACACGGGCAGCAGTGGTGTGGTCAGTGGAGGCCTAGTGGAAGGAGTGACCGCAGACAGGCATCGAAGGCCTAAAATAATAACACATGGCTGTAGGCAATTCTAAATTGGTTACAGGGGTACACGGGCAGCAGTGGTGTGGTCAGTGGAGGCCTAGTGGAAGGAGTGACCGCAGACAGGCATCGAAGGCCTAAAATAATAACACATGGCTGTAGGCAATTTTAAATTGGTTCCAGGGGTACACGGGCAGCAGTGGTGTGGTCAGTGGAGGCCTAGTGGAAGGAGTGACCACAGACAGGCATCGAAGGCCTAACATAACAAAAATGTCAATACAATGGTATTGTCAGTGGCAGGCATTGAAGGATGTCAGCGCATAGACTAAACATTGGTGGAGCTGTGAGATAATTTTGCAAGTGGTAGAGCACTGTTTGAGCTGGGGTGGGGGGAAACTGTCTTGTGGCCGGCGGTACAGGCCCAGGGCCCCTCATATTACAACGGTGTGTCTGACGTTGGGTGCGCACCACCACCGCCAGAGACACTTTATTGTACTAGGAGGGACCCAGTGGCAGTGCCGTCGACCAAAAGCGGGCTCACCCACCTCTTCAGACAAACTGCACTCTCACGGGTGCTGTCGCCAAGTGTCGATACCACGGCCCCGTGTGGGGAGTTTGGCCATTTAGTGAGGTGTAAACATGTCGTATGCTGGACAATCAGGTGCAGAAAATTACGAGATTGGAAAAGGCATTCAGAATAGTCCACAGGCAAGACCTTTTCATAGGAAAGCTAGGTGTCAGCCGGGCAAGGTGGGGCAAAAGATTTCGAAATCCAGTTGTGGTTCATTTTAATGAAGGTTAGATCATCTACATTTTGGGTAGCCAGACGAGTCCTTTTTTCTGTTAGTATTGAACCTGCAGCACTGAATACTCTTTCTGATAGGACACTAGCTGCCGGGCAAGCAAGCTCCTGCAATGCATATTCTGCCAATTCTGGCCAGGTGTCTAATTTTGATGCCCAGTAATCAAATGGGAATGACGGTTGAGGGAGAACATCAATAAGGGATGAAAAATAGTTTGTAGCCATACTGGACAAATGTTGTCTCCTGTCACTTTGAATTGATGCTGCAGTACCTGTCCTGTCTGCGGTCATAGCAAAATCACACCACAACCTGGTCAGAAAACCCCTCTGGCCAACGCCACTTCTGATTTCTGCCCCTCTAACTCCTCTGGTCTGCTGGCCCCTGCAGCTCGTGTGAGAACGATCACGGGCGCTGTGTGCAGGGAATGCCAGAAGCAAACGGTCAACAAGAGTTGATTGTTTGGTTGCTAATATTAGTTCCAAGTTCTCATGTGGCATTATATTTTGCAATTTGCCTTTATAGCGAGGATCAAGGAGGCAGGCCAACCAGTAATCGTCATCATTCATCATTTTAGTTATGCGTGTGTCCCTTTTGAGGATACGTAAGGCATAATCCGCCATGTGGGCCAAAGTTCCAGTTCTCAAATCTGCGGTTGTGCTTGGTTGAGGGGCAGTTTCAGGCAAATCAACGTCACTTGTGTCCCTCAAAAAACCAGAACCCGGCCTTGCCGCGCCACCAATTTCCAGTGGCCCCGGAAAAGCTTCCTCATTAAAAATATAATCATCCCCATCATCCTCCTCGTCCTCCTCCTCCTCTTCGCCCGCTACCTCGTCCTGTACACTGCCCTGGCCAGACAATGGCTGACTGTCATCAAGGCTTTCCTCTTCCTCAGCTGCAGACGCCTGATCCTTTATGTGCGTCAAACTTTGCATCAGCAGACGCATTAGGGGGATGCTCATGCTTATTATGGCGTTGTCTGCACTAACCAGCCGTGTGCATTCCTCAAAACACTGAAGGACTTGACACATGTCTTGAATCTTCGACCACTGCACACCTGACAACTCCATGTCTGCCATCCTACTGCCTGCCCGTGTATGTGTATCCTCCCACAAAAACATAACAGCCCGCCTCTGTTCACACAGTCTCTGAAGCATGTGCAGTGTTGAGTTCCACCTTGTTGCAACGTCTATGATTAGGCGATGCTGGGGAAGGTTCAAAGAACGCTGATAGGTCTGCATACGGCTGGCGTTTCTTTCTGCAAGAACTCGGACAGAACTTCCGCGGTGTGTCTGTTGTCACCCAAACACTTCATAGCCAATACAGCCTGCTGACGTTTGCCAGTAGCTGCCCCATAATGGGAGACCTGGTGTGCAACAGTGGCAGCTGCGGATGGAGTGGTTGTGCGACTGCGGTCTGTGGACGAGCTCTCGCTTCTGCAGGAGGACGAAGAGGAGGAGGAGGGGGTGCGAACGGCTACAGCCAATTGTTTCCTAGACCGTGGGCTAGGCAGAACTGTCCCAAACTTGCTGTCCCCTGTGGACCCTGCATCCACCACATTTACCCAGTGTGCCGTGATGGACACGTAACGTCCCTGGCCATGCCTACTGGTCCATGCATCTGTTGTCAGGTGCACCTTTGTGCTCACAGATTGCCTGAGTGCATGGACGATGCGCTCTTTAACATGATGGTGGAGGGCTGGGATGGCTTTTCTGGAAAAAAAGTGTCGACTGGGTAGCTCGTAGCGTGGTACAGCATAGTCCATCAGGGCTTTGAAAGCTTTGCTTTCAACTAACCGGTAGGGCATCATCTCTAACGAGATTAGTCTAGCTATGTGTGCGTTCAAACCCTGTGCACGCGGATGCGAGGCTAAGTACTTCCTTTTTCTAACCATAGTCTCATGTAGGGTGAGCTGGACTGGAGAGCTGGAGATCGTGGAACTAGCGGGGGTGCCGGTGGACATGGCAGACTGAGAGACGGTGGGAGATGGTATTGTTGCCACCGGTGCCCTAGATGCAGTGTTTCCTACTACGAAACTGGTGATTCCCTGACCCTGACGGCTTTGGCCTGGCAAAGAAACCTGCACAGATACTGCAGGTGGTGCGGAAAATGGTGGCCCTACACTGCCGGAAGGGATGTTGCGTTGCTGACTAGCTTCATTGGCCGAGGGTGCTACAACCTTAAGGGACGTTTGGTAGTTAGTCCAGGCTTGCAAATGCATGGTGGTTAAATGTCTATGCATGCAACTTGTATTGAGACTTTTCAGATTCTGTCCTCTGCTTAAGGTAGTTGAACATTTTTGACAGATGACTTTGCGCTGATCAATTGGATGTTGTTTAAAAAAATGCCAGACTGCACTCTTTCTAGCATCGGATACCTTTTCAGGCATTGCAGACTGAGCTTTAACCGGATGGCCACGCTGTCCTCCAACAGGTTTTAGCTTTGCCACGCGTTTTGTGCAAGATACGGGCCCGGCAGATGGAACCTGTTGCGATGTTGATGCCTGCTGCGGCCCCTCCTCCTCCGCTTCAGAACTGCTGCCGCCTGCACCCTGTTCCCCCAATGGCTCCACAGCTCCAGACTTAGGTGCAATATTTTTTTTCCCACGACCAGCTGATGCTCCACCACTACCACTACCCTCATTACCAGCTGACAATGAACGCCCCCGGCCGCGACCTCTTCCACCATACTTCCTCATTGTTTTAAAAACGTAAACAAACTAACGGTATTTGTTGCTGTCACACAAATTACACGGTGAGCTATAACTTCAGTATGATTTAGCTACCCCTTTACAGGTGAGTGAGACCACAACGAAAATCAGGCACAATGTTACACACTCTGTTGTTGGTGGCAACAAATGAGAGAGATGCCACACACGCAGGACTGTCACTGAAGCACAAATGTAAATATTAATCTCCCACTGATTTGATTTTTTTTTTTTTTTTCAGGGAGACTTTAGGAAAAAAAAAAATAGAATAAAATGATTTTTTCAGGAAGAATTTAGAAACCAAAGAAAATAAAATGATTTTTTCAGGGAGAATTTAGAAAACAAATAAAACAAAAAAAGGCTTTCTATGGCCCACTGAGTGAGAGATGACGCACACAGGAGTCAGGAGTGGCACACAAGCCCAGAGGCCAATATTTATCTCCCACTGATTGATGTAGTGATTTTTTCAGGTAGATTTTGGAACCCAAATCAAGCTAAAAAAATAATAGGCTTTCTATGGCCCACAATTGGAGAAAGAGAGAGAGATGGCACACCCAGGAGTCAAGACTGGCACACAAGCAGAAAGGGCAATATTAATCTCCTACTGATTTGTTTTTTTTTTGTTTTTTTTCAGGGAGACTTTAGGAAAAAAAAATAGAATAAAATGATTTTTTCAGGAAGAATTTAGAAACCAAATAAAATAAAATGATTTTTTCAGGGAGAATTTAGAAAACAAATAAAACAAAAAAAGGCTTTCTATGGCCCACTGAGTGAGAGATGACGCACACAGGAGTCAGGAGTGGCACACAAGCCCAGAGGCCAATATTTATCTCCCACTTTTTTTTTTTTGTTCCAGGGAAAATTTATAAACCCAATAAAAAAAATATTAAATAGGCTTTCTATGGCCCACTATCTGAGAGACAGAGAGAGATGGCACGCTTAGGACTGGCACACAAGCCCAAAGGCCAATATTAATCTCCCTTTTTTTTTGTAAGGGAGAATTTATAAAACCAAAAAAAAATAAATTAATAGGCTTTCTATGGCCCACTATTTGTGAGAGAGATGGCACGCTCAGGACTGGCACACAAGCCCAGAGGCCAATATTAATCTCCCACTTTTTTTTTTTTTTCCAGGGAAAATTTATAAACCCAATAAAAAAAAAATAAAATAAATAGGCTTTCTATGGCCCACTATCTGAGAGAGAGAGATGGCACGCTTAGGACTGGCACACAAGCCCAAAGGCCAATATTAATCTCCCACTGATTGATTTATTGATTTTTTCAGGTAGAATTTAGAACCCAAATAAAGCAAAAAAAAAAAAAAAATGGGCTTTCTATGGCCCACTGAGTGAGTGATGATGCACACAGGAGTCAGGAGTGGCACACAAGCCCTGAGGCCAATATTTTTCTCCCACTGATTGATGTAGTGATTTTTTCAGGTAGATTTTAGAACCAAAATCAAGCAAAAAAATAAATAGGCTTTCTATGGCCCACTGAGTGAGTGATGATGCACACAGGAGTCAAGAGTGGCACACAAGCCCTGAGGCCAATATTTTTCTCCCACTGATTGATGTAGTGATTTTTTCAGGTAGATTTTATAACCCAAATCAAGCAAAAAAATAAATAGGCTTTCTATGGCCCACTGAGTGAGAGATGACACAGACAGAGATGGCACTCTAGCAGAAATGTCAATCTTAATCTCCCACAAAAAAAACAAAAAAAACAGGGAGTGTCCTTCAATTACTATCTCCCTGCAGTAATCTCAGCCAGGTATGGCAGGCAGCAATAAGGAGTGGACAGATGCATAAATTAAATAAAAAGTTTGTACAAACCAAAAAGATAGCTGTGCAGAAAGGAAGGAACAAGAGGATTTGTGCTTTGAAAAAAGCAGTTGGTTTGCACAGCGGCGTACACACAGCAATGCAGCTATCAGGGAGCCTTCTAGGGCAGCCCAATGAGCTACAGCGCTGAGGGGGAAAAAAAAAATGTAGCTTCCACTGTCCCTGCACACCGAAGGTGGTGTTGGGCAGTGGAAATCGCTACAGCACAAGCGGTTTGGTGGTTAATGGACCCTGCCTAACGCTATCCCTGCTTCTGACGAAGCGGCAGCAACCTCTCCCTAAGCTCAGATCAGCAGCATTAACATGGCGGTCGGCGGGAACTCCCCTTTATAGCCCCTGTGACGCCGCAGACAGCAAGCCAATCACTGCAATGCCCTTCTCTAAGATGGTGGGGACCAGGACCTATGTCATCACGCTGCCCACACTCTGCGTTTACCTTCATTGGCTGAGAAATGGCGCTTTTCGCGTCATTGAAATGCGACTTTGGCGCGAAAGTCGCGTACCGCATGGCCGACCCCGCACAGGGGTCGGATCGGGTTTCATGAAACCCGACTTTGCCAAAAGTCGGCGACTTTTGAAAATGAACGACCCGTTTCGCTCAACCCTACTCACAACCACATTCAGGAAGTTTATTAACCCTTCAGGTGTTTCACAGGAATTTTTGGAATGTTTTGAAAAAATGAACATTTAACTTTTTGTCACAAAAAATTTACTTCAGCTCCAATTTGTTTAATTTTACCAAGGGTAACAGGAGAAATTGGACCCCAAAATTTGTTTTCCAATTTGTGTTGAGTACGCTAATACCCAAATGTGGGGGTAAACCACTGTTTGGGTGCATGGCAGAGCTCGGAAGGGAAGGAGTGCCATTTGACTTTTCAAAGCAAAATTTACTGGAATTGTGTTTGGAGAGCACCTAATGTGTCTAAACATTGAACCCCCCCAGAAGTGGCACCATTTTGGAAAGTAGACCCCCTAAGGAACTTATCTAGATGTGTTGTGAGCACTTTGACCCACCAAGTGTTTCACAGAAGTTTATAATGTAGAGCCGCAAAAATAAAAAAATCATATTATTTCCCCCCCATTTTTTTATTTTCAATAGGGTAACAGACGAAGCTGGACCCTAAAAGTTGTTGTGCAATTTGTCCTGAGTACGTTGATACCCCATATGTGGAGGTAAACAATTGTTTGGGCACATGGCAGAGTTCGGAAGGGAAGGAGCGCCATTTGACTTTTCAATGCAAAATTGACTGGAATTCCGATGGGACGCCATGTTGCGTTTGGAGAGCCCCTGATGTGTGTAAGCATTAAAACAAGTGACACCATTTTGGAAAGAAGACCCCCTAAGGAACTTATCTAGATGTGTTATGAAAACATTGAACCTCCAAGTGTTTCACTACAGTTTACAGTATAAGGCAGAGCCGTGAAAATAAAAATTCTTTTTTTTTTCACAAAATCTATTTTTTAGCCCCCAGTTTTGTATTTTCCCAAGGGTAACAGGAGAAATTGGACCCCAAAAGTTGTTGTCCAATTTGTCTTGAGTACGCTGATACCCCATATGTGTTGGGGAACCACCGTTTGGGCGCATGGTAGAGCTCGAAAGGGAAGGCACGATGCTTGTAATGCAGACTTAGATGGATTGGTCTGCAGGCGTCACGTTGCATTTGCAGAGCCCCTGATGTACCTAAACAGTAGAAACCCCCCACAAGTGACCTCATATTGGAAACTAGACCCCCCAATGAACTTATCTAGATGTGTTGTGAGAACTTTACACCCCAAGTGTTTCACTACAGTTTATAACGCAGAGCCGTGAAAATAAAAATTCTTTTTTTTCCAAAAAAATTATATTTTAGCCCCCAGTTTTGTATTTTCCCAAGGGTAACAGGAGAAATTGGACACCATAGTTGTTTTCCAATTTGTCCTGAGTACGCTGATGCCTCATATGTGTTGGGGAACCACCGTTTGGGTGCATGGCAGAGCTCGAAAGGGAAGGCGCGACGCTTGTAATGCAGACTTAGATGGATTGGTCTGCAGGCGTCACGTTGCATTTGAAGAGCCCCTGATGTACTTAAACAGTAGAAACCCCCCACAAGTGACCTCATATTGGAAACTAGACCCCCCAAGGAACTTATCTAGATGTGTTGTGAGAACTTTGCACCCCCAAGTGTTTCACTACAGTTTAAAACGCAGATCCATGAAAATAAAATTTCTTTTTTTTGGCACAAACATTTTTTAACCCCCCGGTTTTGTATTTTCCCAAGGGTAACAGGAGCAATTGAACCCCATATGTTGGGGTAAACCCCAGTTTGGGCACACAGGAGAGCTTGGAATGGAAGGAGCACTGTTTTCCTTTTTCAACGCAGAATTGGCTGGATTTGAGATCAGACGCCATGTCGCATTTGGGGAGCCACTGATGTGCCTAAACAGTGAAAACCCCCCAATTCTAACTGAAACCCTAACCCAAACACACCCCTAACCCTAATCCTAACCATAATCCTAACCACACCTCTAACCCTAATCCCAACTCTAATCCCAACCGTAAATGTAATCCAAAACCTAACTTTAGCCCCAACCCTAACCCTAACTTTAGCCCCAACCCTAACTTTTGCCCCAACCCTAACCCTAACTTTAGCCCCAACCCTAACCCTAACTTTAGCCCCGTCCCTAACCCTAATGGGAAAATGGAAATAAATACATTTTTTACATTTTTTTTATTTTTCCCTAACTAAGGGGGTGATGAAGGGGGCTTATACCGTTCCACTTTTGCTAAAATTAATAATGTTGTTTTATTCTTCAGGTTACGATTACAGATATAATTTTTTTATGTTTTGGCGCTTTTATATGATAAAAACTATTTTATATAAAAAATAATTATTTTTGTATCGCTTTATTCTGAGGACTATAACTTTTTAATTTTTTTGTTGATGCTGCTGTATGGTAGCTCGTTTTTTGTGGACCAAGATGACGTTTTCAGTGGTACCATGGTTATTTATATCCGTCTTTTGATTGCATGTTATTCCACTTTTTGTTTGGCAGTATGATAATAAATAGTGTTGAGCAATACCTCCGATATTTGAAAGTATCGGTATCGGATGGTATCGGCCGATACCGGCAAAATATCGGATCTCGCCGATACCGATACCCGATACCAGATTGCCAGTTGTCAATGTTCCTTGTGAAGTGTTGGATCACTTTCTGGCTTCCCCTGCTTGCTGCCAAATTCAGCAAAGATAAGTGTTTTGTTTTTGTATCTGTGGCACACTGCTGTGTGCTTGTTTCAGTTTTATTCCTGCTCTGTAGGATTCACTGGAGTTGCAGATATACACTCCTGCATCTTTAGCTAGAAGTAGGAAGTTTTTTGTATATTCTGCTGTGGATTTTTTGAAGGGTTTTAATACTGACCGCACAGAACTCTGTCCTATCCTGTCCTATCTAGCTAGAGTGGCCTCCTGTGCTAAAATCCTGTTTTTCTGCCTGTGTATGTTTTTTCCTCTCCGACTCACCGCCAATATTTGTGGGGGCTGTCTATCCTTTGGGGATTTTCTCTGAGGCAAGATAGTATTCCGATTTCCATCTTTAGGGGTATTTAGTCCTCCGGCTGTGACGAGGTGTCTAGGTGTGTTAGGTACACTCCACGGCTACTTCTAGTTGCGGTGTTAAGTTC
Organism: Ranitomeya imitator; assembly: GCF_032444005.1. NCBI lineage: Eukaryota > Metazoa > Chordata > Amphibia > Anura > Dendrobatidae > Ranitomeya > Ranitomeya imitator. The sequence goes on from NC_091282.1 coordinate 275,101,491, forward strand.
AGGATTGCGGTCAGTATAGTGGCCACTTTCTCCAGTGAAAGTTCTCATGCAGCTCCAAGGTCACCGGATCATAACAACACGCACCACTCAATTCTCTGAACGTTCCCCCGCAGCCATGCATGCACAAACACACATGCACACGGACACACACAGCACCACTCACTTCTCTGCAAGCTCTCGGCAGCACCTTCATCTCCGGCAGCTTCCTCTCAGCCACGTGCTGAATGCTGATGTCATTCAGCCGTGCTGCTGTGCCAGACAGGGAGTGTGGGCAGGAAGCAAAGGATGGATCCCTGCAGTTCTGCTCCACTGCCATTTTCTAGTGTATGCATCGGAGCTGCAGGGATCGTTCCCTGCCCACCACAAATGAGCGCAATCTGGCCAGGGGCCCCCCGAAGCCTCAGGGACAGATAAAGATACCAGATTGCCTCAGTGTTAGCCGCCCTGCAGTGGCACCCCTCCACCTCTGGGCCCCGGTGCAGCTGCACCAGCTGCACTTGTGGTATGTCCGCCCCTGGTATGATCTGAATCAATGATCTCTGTGCAAGTGGCGCTGAGTCCTTGATGTAAATAGGAATAGGCTTAGCTAAGGTAGAGATAGCAAGCCCATGAGTTGTAGTAAACTCATTATGAATCATACTGACTCCAGCTTCACTCTCTACAAACACAAAAATTGTCTCAGTCTCTCTCTCTGGCATCACCTCTGCTATCAGGACAAACCAATAATTACAGGTTGAAGACAAACCCACTCCTTGATGATTAAACTCCAGGCTCTCAAGAGTTAATCAAGTCTCTTTATGTTTAGGAATCTAAGGACAGACCCCAATAAAATGTCCTTTTCTGCCACAAGAAAACACATACCTTTTTGTTGCGAATGCTGGGAGAGAAATACAAAGCGGAGGCACCGCTAACTTCATAAGTTCCCCTAACTCCACAAGTATAGGTTTACCCCTAGAACCGTCTCCCCAACACAGGGCTCAGAAGAAGGTAGTTTTACCCATCTATCCCGTAGGCATCAATATATAGTCAATGACAAGGCAGCCTCCAATGACTCAGGAGTTTCATACCCTGCCAAAGCATCTTTTAACCTTTCAATAAGACCTTGACAAAATTGTTTTCTAAGAGCCAGGTCATTCCATTTGGTATTGATTGCCCACCGGCAGAATTCCGAGCTTTAAATCTCCACTGAATGATTCCTTGCTGATGGCGACGGAGCCTGGAATCAGCCAAGGACGTACGATAGGATCATCATAGATTAGGGATAAAGCCCTGAAAAACCTTTCTACAGACTGGAGATAAATAGAACCCTGTGGTGGAGAAAAAGCCCAGTATTGAGGATCCCCTTGCAACAGTGAAATCACAATTCACTCATCATCCCCAGATGGGTTCAAGCTGGACTGGCCTACCTGCAGAGTCCCCCACAGTAGGAGTCTGTAGTCGCTGCCATTAGTGCTGAACCTCAGAACGAAGGTTGGCCACCACCAGTGACAACCTCCATAGTTGCTCTGCCAGAACAGAACCAGGTTTCATCCATGAACCCAGAAAAAGAAAAAAATCACACCGAAAAATGCACCCACAAAAAATCAGTGTCAGGCGTATGGTTTATGTTAATGTCATGCTAGGTGAAGGACAAGTAAGTGCATAGCAATGGGGAGATGAGGGGCCAACACAATAGAGAAGTGGTGAGTAGAGACCCCTAGGCAAATCTAAAATCACCTTGTCTGCCCTAACCGTCCCTGTATAGGTTCTGCACCTATCGCCGAGCAGGAACCTAATTCCTGTCAGTCCCCTCTACAGCAAAGGACAGAGAGGGTAGACGAATGAGGGGAACACTTAGCTTGATAAGACAACTGAAATGTCATGCCAGAAATCCTCCAAAAGTGCTCTGAGAAATAACTAACCAACTGTTAGTACTTCCAAATAGACAGAGACAAGTAAGAGCTAACACCAGCACCATGCTCCAGCATTTGAATGTATTTAAACCTACCACACAGGTGTGTAATTAGCAGCAAAAGGTGGAGGTAACTTTTAGGTCCTAGAGGGAGAAGGCTATTGCTCCATAACAGACATGCAAAATTCAAAAAGGTGCTTGAGCTATTCGCAAAGACCTTCTACAGCCGGATCCAGGATGAGTGTCTGACACACCTGACACACCCGTAACAATAACAATAAAAACGTCAACTTTCATGCAAAAATCAAGCAATCGCACAGATTTATCAATGAAAATGAAAATTTTACAGACCTCAATAACTGACAAAACAAACAATTTTTTTTACAAAAAATAATAATTTGGCATCTCTATAATTGTAGTGACCTAGAGAATCATATTGCTAAGTCATTTTTACAGTACAATAAATACTGTAAAAATAAAACCCAAATAAAATACTGTGTCATGACTCGCAGAAAAAGAGGAGCAAATAGTATAAGCACTAAAATAGAAAATCACCCAGGAGTTAGCACAAAAAAAGCAAAACAGGATTTAACCAACACATCATTTTTTTGATTATGGCTTTGATTAAGTTTGCAGGTGTAACACCCCAGGTAACTGGTTGTTTCAGTGGCATTGCTTTCCTCACGGGGAGAGTAATGTCATACTTGGAAGTGAGGAAGGATCCCTTTAACAAGTATTCAGCATATACAACACCATTCTGACTCCAGGCCAGAATGGGAAGGTCTACACCCGTCTTCAGGGGAGCTGCTCTCTTTGGTCAGGAGGAGGAGTAATTGCTAGGCAGTTGGGATGAGTTAGACAGTTGGTGAGAGGAGAGTGAGGCATGAGGATGGAAAGCTGGGGCCGTGCAGACGAGTGATTTTGCAGCTCCTGGGAAGGAAAAAGACAGCAGAGCAACTTTTCAATATACTGAAAGGAGGAAGGAGCAAAGGAGAAGTGAGCTGGAGAGAGAAGTTGTGACTGAACTTTCTCTATGCTGAGCGCATATACCAGTAGCCGGAAGACTGAGGTTGTGGGGGTAACTTCCTGCCCCACAGCAGAAACCGGCAGACAGCTAGATTTCAATTTACATGTCCACCATTAACACCCAAGGACATAGTAACAGATAGAGCCCGGGTCGTGATAGAGATCCTGTAAAAAGGCTTGAGTTACCTGTCATACGGGTTAGGGTCCGACCTAAAAGGGGACAGAGAGAGAGCGTAAGGACCTTGTGTGAGGCCTAAGGCAGCAAGGTACTTCAACAACACAGCGCTAGAAGGAAGGCTTCCAACTTAACCTGGTTAGGGGCATTCCTGAGACGCTTCCAAGCTGGCCAGACCACCACCAGCACCTGTGATCTGGTACCCTGGACTGTGGCTGTCTGAATCATACAGTAAAGAGGTAAAGAGACTGCAACCCTGTGTCCTCTGTTTCTTACTACACCACCTGTCCCTACTTCACCGGGAGCCCTGGGGACCCAGTTTCACCTGTGGGAAGCCATACCATCCTTGCTGCCATAACATCTCCCCAGAGGATCCCTTTAAGCAGCGTCGGTCACAAATGACCGAATACCACAGGTGGCGTCACAAACATTTATTATTTCACATACCCCTTTAATGATATTTCCTTTTACATGGGTGCCCAGGGCCACGGACCGGGTCACCGACACCGTGACACATCCCTTTAAGTACCAGACCCGGTACCGAATACCCCACGGCCCTGGCGGGTGTTCCACGGGTGTAATAAGCTTTTACAGTAGCTCCTTCATATAAACAATAAAAATGCTACAATGTAACACATCAAAGAAACTGAATGCAGATGAAAAGACTAGGAAACAGAAGATTCTTATCCGATGATAACACAATCTAGGAGTAAGGAATCCACTCCCCTGGTAAGGTTGTAATGAGCTAACATTTCTTAGGCACATAATATCAGCTGCTGCTAGTCAGTAGGCACAGAGATACCAAGAGCGATATGGACTTAATGGTTAGGTTTGCGTCCTGATGAAAAGGTTGTGTGTACCCTCAAAACACATTGACACTGTAAACCTGTACATTAAACTTTCATGAGTTTTAATCTGTATTGAGTCTTCATCAGCAATGCATCGTATGACACATGAAAGAAATTGAAGCATATTAAACTAAGGTACTTTTATAAAGAACCCTACATATTCCTGATGAAAGAAGCCACAGTAGAAAGTCTAAGAGATGCAAGAGAGTTTTTTTCTTTAAGTTCTTCTTAATTGATCAACTTGAGCATATTTTTTTTCAAAACTGAATACAATCATTATTAGGAGACATCTATGGAGAACACTACACCAAAGTTTCTTTATTGAAAATACTGTGAGCTTTATACTGACTCTGTGAATAGTGGAATGCTCAAAACCTTGCTAATGAAAATTAATTACAAAGCCAGCAAAATGCAATCACATCAGAGTATGGCATCCGATACGATATGCTAATGACAATCGTCTCCTGCTCTGCTGCGAGTGTGAGCCAAGTGTCAGTGCTCTGTACTCCGATCCTCTGGCTTACGAGAATTGCAGTACAGGTTAATATTGCATTTTTTGCAGAGCTAGGGCGACTGAAAACTCCTATTTCTGGGTTTCAATTCATTTCACTTTATGACATTTACTGATCAGGTTTATGAATTTTATATTTTGATACATCAAACTTTTACAAATGCAGTAATAACACGTTTATTTTTTAAACTTAAAAAATTAGGGATATTAAGTGATTTTAAATTTAGTTTTTTTATTTTATTATATTTAAAAAAAATATATAAATGTTATGTTTTAATTCCCTTAGGGAACTCTAATGTTTGATTACTTGATCATTTGTATCATATTCAGCAATACAACAGTATTGGATTATATGGTAAAAAAAATGTTTTTCTACTAAGCTCAGCTACAAGCTGGTCTTCACAGAAGTACAATTGTACAAACATGGGGACTTCAGCATGCCCCTGGCTGTCATGAGAACCTTTCAGCCTTGCACAATAATGTTTCGGTGGGATTCATCGGTGCGTGAAACAGCACACCCACAGATAAGGAACTTCAATTGCTGCTGTCAAAAATGACATTTGTAGCATCTAGTGTGTTATAGAGTCCTGATACATAGGCCACAAAAAAATTCTTCTGTTATTAACTTCATACAGTAAGGGACCAGAGTATAAAAAGAGTTTGTAGCAACTATTGTTTTATAAAGGCCTGATACATAGGCCACAAAAAATTCTTCTGTTATTAACGTCATACAATAAGGGACCAGAGTTTAAAAAGAGTTTGTAGCATCTAGTGTGTTATAAAGGACTGATACATAGACCAGAAAATAAATTCCTGAAAAGATTTTGTCCTCTTGGTCAGCTAGGAAGCGCTAGTTCAAACAGACGTTGTGGAAACCACGTTCAGCTGACCAGGGGATAAAATGCAATCTGATATCTTTTAAACTGGACAATATCACATATGTAGGAAGGTCTAACAAAATATTTGTGAACCTATTGTTGAATTGTGTTTGTGTATTAAATAATTTATTTAATTTCATCTACTCTGAGTTCCAAGTTACACAGTAGTGCCATGGTCATCTCTATACTGTATTTATACAGTGATATGTAAAAGTTTGGGCACCACTGGTCAAAATTACTGTTATTGTTAGCAGTTAATCAAGTTGAAGATGAAATGGTCTCTACAAGGCCTAAAGTTAAAGATGTCACATTTCCTTTGTATTTTAGGCACTATATACAGTGAAGGAAATAATTATTTGATCCCTTGCTGATTTTGTAAGTTTGCCCAATGACAAAGACATGAACAGTCTAATTTTAAGGGTAGGTTAATTTTAACATTGATAGATAGAATATCAAAAGTAAAATCCAGGAAATCGTGTGGTATAAATTATATAAATTCATTTGCATTTTGAGAAGAGAAATAAGTAATTGATTCCTCTGGCAAACAAGACTTAATACTTGGTCACAAAACCCCTGTTGGCAAGCACAGCAGTCAGACGCTTTTTGTAGTTGATGATGAGGTTTGCGCACATGTCAGGAGGTATTTTGGTCCACTCCTCTTTGCAGATCATCTCTAAATCATGAAGATTTTGAGGCTGTCAGTTGGCAACTGTGAGCTTCAACTCCCTCCATATGTTTTTCTATGGGATTAAGGTCTAGAGACTGGCTAGGCCACTCCATGACCTTAATGTGCCTCTTTTTGAGCCACTCATTTATTGCTTTGGCTGTGTGTTTTGGGTCATTGTCTTGCTGGAAGAATCAGCCACGACCCCTTTTTAATGTCCTGGCGCAGGGAAGGATGTTCTCACTCAGGATTTAAGGATACATGGCTCCATCCATTCTCCCACTGATGCGGTGAAGTAGCAGAGAAACACCCCAAAACATAATGTTTCCACCTCCATGCTTGACAGTGGGGATGGTGTTCTTTGGGTCATAGGTGGAATTTCTCTTCCTCCAAACACTGTGAGTTGAGTTAATGCTAAAGACCTCAATTTTGTCTCAACTGACCACAGCACCTTCCCAAATCACTCACAGAATCATCCAGGTGTTCATTGGCAAACTTCATATGGGCCTGCACATGTGCCTTCTTGAGCAGGAGGACCGCAGGATTTTAAACCTTTACGGCCAAATGTGTTACCAATGGTTTTCATGATGATTGTGGTTCCAGCTGCCTTGAAATCATTAACAAGTCCCCCATGAAGTTTTAGGCTAATCTCTCACCTTCCTCATGATCAATTATACTCCGCGAGGTGGGATTGTAAGTGGTGCCCCAGATCAATGTTAATTGACCGTCATTTTGTATTTCTTCCATTTTCTTACTATTGCACCAATTATCTAATTCTCACCCAACGTCTTACTTATGGTTTTGTAGCCCATTCCGGCTTTGTGCAGGTCTATGACATTGTACCTCACATCTATATAAAGCTCTTTGATCTTGCCCATGTTGTAGAGTTTAGAGTCTGACTGATTAAATGAATCTGTGGACAGGAGTCTTTTTATAAAGGTGACTATGTAAGACAGCTGGCTTTAATGCAGGTAACGAGATGATTAGGATTGTCTTACTGATCTGTAGGAGCCAGAACTCTTAATGGTTGGTAGGGCATCAAATACTTATTTCTATCTGCAAAATGCAAATAAATTTATATAATTTATACATTGTGATTTTCTTGATTTTATTTTTCATATTCTATCTCTCAATGTAAAAATTAACCTACCGTTAAAATTATAGACTGTCCATGCTTTTGTCAGTGGGCAAACTTACAAAATCAACAAGGGATCAAATAATTATTTTCTTCATTGTATATAATTTCTTTTTTTCATTTTAAAAATTACAAAAATAAAAATGAGCAGATGCAAAAGTTTGAGCACCATTGGAGATTTTTGTGCTCAGATAAATTTGACCAAGGTTTTAGATCAACCTGTTAGGATTATGGCTTGTTCGCTATCATTGTTACAAAAGGACAGGTGAAGCAAATTTCCCAGCTTTATAAAAACCCAGCCTCCTCTAACTTTGTGCCAAAAATCAGCTCTCTAGTACGCTGAAAATGAAAATGGTGGAGGCCCACAAAGTAGGAGAAGGCTATATGAAAATAGCATAGTGTTTTCAAGTTTTCCCTTTCTCAGTTCGAAAAGCAATTACGAAATGGCAGTTAACAGAAACAGTGGAGGTCAAGATAAGGTCTGGAAGACAAAGCAAAATTTCAGTGAGAGCTGCTCATAGGCTTGCTAGAGAGGCAAAGCAGAACTTCCGCTTGACTGCAAAAGACCTTCAGAAAGATTTAGCAGACTCTGGAGTTGTGGAGAATTATTCTAATGTTGAGAGACACCTGCACAAATATGGCCATCAAGGAGAAAAAAACCTTTCCTGCTCGCTCACCATAAAATTCAGCAGCAGAACTATGCAGAAGAATATCAGAACAACACTGATGGATTTTAGAAACAAGTCCTGTGGACTGATGAGGTTAAAATAAAACTCCTTTGCAACAATAAAGGTCAGCTTGAATTATCCAAGAAAGTAAAAAAATAAACAACTCTAAAACAATTCATTTTGTCCAGACTACAAAAACCGGTTTATGAATTGCTCTATATGATACAAAATAAAACAGGAATTAACTGTTTATTTATTAATCTGATAATGAATAGGCAGAAAAATTTACGAATTTACGATGGTTACATCTGGGAACAGGCATTTTAATACCACTCTTTTTCTCTTTCACTCAGTGAGTGCTATGCTGTAAATAGAAGCAAAGGGAATACCAATGCCTCCTTTGGACCTGGTGATATCAAAAGTTACAAGTCCAGAGATCTTTATTTTTATTTAGTACCGACCAAAAGTTTGGATACACTTTCTCATTTAAAGATTTTTCTGTATTTTCATGACTATGAAAATTGTACATTCACACTGAAGGCATCAAAACTATGAATTAACACATGTGGAATTATATACTTAACAAAAAAGTGTGAAACAACTGAAAATAAGTCTTATATTCTAGGCTCTTCAAAGTAGCCACCTTTTGCTTTGATGACTGTTTTGCACTGTGTTGGCATTCTCTTGATGAGCTTCAAGAGGTAGTCACCGGGAATAGTCTTCCAACAATCTTGAAGGAGTTCCCAGAGCACTTGTTGACTCTTTTGCCTTCACTCTGTGGTCCAGCTCACCCCAAACCATCTCGATTGGGTTCAGGTCTGGTGACTGTGGAGGCCAGGTCATCTGGCGTAGCACCCCATCACTCTCCATCTTGGTCAAATAGCCCTTACACAGCCTGGAGGTGTGTTTGGGGTCATTGTCCTGTTGAAAAATAAATGATGGTCCAACTAAACGCACACCGGATGGAGTAGCATGCTGCTGCAAGGCGCTGTGGTAGCCATGCTGGTTCAGTATGCTTTCAATTTTGGACTCTAATAAATTATTTCTAAAATTATATATTCCGCATTTGGGGTCTTCCCCAGTTTCTGGTATGTCTCTTTTCCTCTTTTATGACATAGGTCTCGGTCCCCACCATCTTAGAGAAGGGCATGACAGTGATTGGCTTGCTTTCTGCGGCGTCACAGGGGATATAAGGGGGCGTGCACGCCGCCCGCCATCTTACTTCTGCCGATCTTAGCATAGGGAGAGGTTGCTGCAGCTTCATCAGAAGAAGAGATATAGTTAGGGAGGGAAGATTAACCCTGAAACTGCTTGTGCTGTAGCGATTTCCACTGTCCAACACCACCTTTTCTTTGCAGGGACACTTGAGGCTATATTTTTGTGCATCAGCTCTGTAGCTTATTAGGCTGCCTTATAAGGCTCCCTGATAGCTGCATTGCTGTTTGCACGCTGCTGTGCAAACCAACTGCTTTTTTAAAAGCAAAAATCCTGTCGCTCCTTTCTGCACAGTTATCTTGTTTATTTGTCCACACTTTTGTGTGCAGCAGTCCTTTTTATTGCTGCCATACTTTTCCTGAGATCATTGTAGGGAGATTGAAATTGTACTACAGTCCTTGTATTTTTTTCATATATCTTCCAGTCACTTTCTGCCACTTACATTGTGTTGTTTTATACACTGGGCCAGAGTTTTGGTTCAGTCTCCCCCCAAAAAAGTGAGATTCAAATTCTCACAAATTGGATATACTTCAGTCCTGTTAGTTTGTCGTATATCAGCCAGCCACTTTCTGCCATTCAGATTGCGTTGTTATATACACTGGAACTGAGTTTTGGTTCAGTCTCCCCAATAAAAAGTGAGATTCAAATTCTCACAAAGTGGATATACTTCAGTCCTGTCAGTTTGTCGTATATTAGCCAGCCACTTTCTGCCACTTACATTGTGTTTTTATATACACAGGGCCTGAGTTTTGGTTCTGTCTCCCCCCCAAAAAAACGGAGATTCAAATTATCACAAAGTGGATATACTTCAGTCCTGTTAGTTTGTCATATATCAGCCAGCCACTTTCTGCCACTTACATTGTGTTGTTTTATGCACAGGGCCTGAGTTTTGGTTCAGTCTCCAAAAAAAAAGTGAGATTCAAATTATCACAAAGTGGATATACTTCAGTCCTGTTAGTTTGTCATATATCAGCCAGCCACTTTCTGCCACTTACATTGTGTTGTTATATACACTGGGCCTGAGTTTTGGTTCAGTCTCCCCCCAAAAAAGTGAGATTCAAATTCTCACAAAATGATTATACTTCAGTACTGTTAGTTTGTCGCATATCAGCCAGCCACTTCCTGCCACTTACATTGTGTTTTTTATGCACAGGGCCTGAGCTTTGGTTCAGTCTCCCCCAAAAAAGTGAGATTCAAATTCTGACAAAGTGGATATACTTCAGTCCTGTTAATTTGTCGTATGTCAGCCAGCCACTTTCTGCCACTTAGATTGCATTGTTATATACACTGGGCCTGAGTTTTGGTTCAGTCTCCCCCCAAACAAGGGAGATTTAAATTCTCAACAAGTTTATATACACCTTCTACCTTGTTTTACAGTACCATATAACGGTTGTTTTTTTTAATAGATTTTCCAAAAAATGAGGAAGTCTGGTGGAAGAGCCCATGGGCGGTGGTTGCCAGCTGGTACTGATGGTGGTGGTGATGCATCTGGTGGTAGTGGAAAAAGCACAATGGCACGTAAGGCTGGAGGTGTTGAGCAAGCATCATCGTCTGGCTACACAAGGCCTCGAAGGCTCCCTTATCTGGGAGTAGGAAAACAGCTTTTAAAACCGGAGCAGCAGGAAAAAGTTTTGGCTTTCCTTGCTGACTCAGCCTCTAGCTTTTTCGCCTCCTCTTCAGAAAGTTCCAAATATAAAAGCAGCGAGTCGTCAGTGGATGCTCCCATTCAGGAACAAGATGTTTCCTTGTGTCCTTCACCCAAACCAAAAGTGAAGGATGTGTCAGGCGACACTACAGGTTACTCCATGGAGCTCTTTACACATACGGCGCCTGAGTTAGAAAGGAAAATTGTTAACTGCCCATTACAAGATGAATCGGACATGGAGTGCACTGATGCACAGCCACAGCTAGATTATTATGCTGTTCCATTGACTCAGATCACTACATTGCCCTCGCAGTGTACTGAGGCAGAATCTGACCCTGCTGAGACTATGGTGCCCTGTCCCGAACGCTATAGCACCTTACACGGTGACACAGAGGAAGGTGCACATGACACTGAAGAGGAGGTGATAGATGACCCAGTTGTTGACCCAGATTGGAAGCCATTGGGCGAAGAGGGTGCCACTGCCAGTAGCTCAGAAGCGGAGGAGGATGATCTGCAGCAGCCATCTACATCACAACAGCTGTCAACTGGCAGGCCCGTATCAGGCCAAAAACGTATGTCAAAAACAAAAACAGTTTTAGGACAGCATGGCCATCCGGTGAAAGAAGCACAGCATGCCATGCCTGAAAAGGTATTCCATAGTAGGAAGAGTGTACTGTGGCAATATTTTAACCAAGATCCGAATGATCAGTCAAAAGTAATCTGTAAGAAATGCTCAAAGACCTTTAGCAGAGGGACGAATCTTCAAAATTTAAATACAATGTGCATGCTTACACATTTAACCAGCATGCACTTGTAAGCCTGGAATAACTACCAAACATCCCGTACCGCATACCGTACCAAGGTAATTGGTTGGAAACACTGTATGTAGGCCAACATCAAGAATACCATCACCAACCCTTTCTCAATCCGCCATGTCCACCACCACCACTGCTAGTTCCACCATATGCAGCTCTCCAGTCCAGCTCACCCTACAAGAGACTCTCGTTAGGAAAAGAAAGTACTCATCCTCTCATCCGCGTACAGAGGGTTTGAACGCCCACATTGTAATACTAATCTCGTTAGAGATGATGCCCTACCGGTTAGTTGAAAGCAAAGCTTTCAAAGCCCTGATGGACTACGCAGTACCACGCTATGACCTACCCAGTCGACACTTCTTTGCGAGAAAAGCCATCCCAGCCCTCCATCAGCATGTCAAAGACTGCATTGTCCAGGCACTGAGGCAACCAGTCAGTAGAAAGGTGAACCTCACCACAGATGCATGGACCAGTAGGCATGGCCAGGGACGTTACGTGTCCATCACAGCGCACTGGGTTAATGTGGTGGATGCAGGGTCCACAGGGGACAGCCATAGTGGGACAGTTCTGTCTAGCCCACGGTCTAGGAAACAGTTGGCTGTAGGCGTTCGACACCCCTCCTCCTTCAGAAGCGAAAGCTTGTCCAAAGAGCGCTGTCGCATGACCACTCCATCCGCAGCTGCCAGTGTTGCACACGAGGTGTCCCATTATTGAACAGCTAGTGGTAAACGTTAGCAGGCTGTGTTACAAACAAAGTGTTTGGGCGACAACAGACACACCGTGGAAGTACTGGCCAAGTACTTGCAGCAACAAACTCAGTCATGGCTGGGCAGTGTACATCTTGAGACAGGCAAGGTAGTCAGTGATAACAGAAGGTATTTTATGGCTGCCATAGCCCTTTCAGAACTTAAACACTTACCTTGCCTGGCTCACACCTTGAACCCTTGAACCTTATGGTGTGGTGCATCCTCAAAAATTATCTGGAGTTACCAGCCCTGCTCCTGAAGGTGAGAATACTTTGCTCGCACATCTGCCGGTCACCCGTACACTCCAGCCGTATGCTGAACCATCGGCGATCGCTGAATCTTCCCCTCACCACCTAATAATCGACGTTGCAACAAGGTGGAACTCCACACTGCACATGGTTCAGAGGCTGTGCGAACAGAGGCGTGCTGTAATTAATTTGTGGGAGGATACACATACACGGGTAGGCGGTTGGATGGCAGACATGGAGTTGTCTGGTGTGCAGTCATCGAAGCTCCAAGACCTCTGTCTAGTCCTTCAGTGTTTTGAGGAATGCACGTGGCTGGTAAGTGCAGACGACGCCATCATAAGCATGAGCATCCCACTAATGCGTTTGCTGATGGAAAGTTTGACGCACATTAAGGAGCTGGCGTCTGCAGCTGAGGAGGTGGGAAGCCTTGATGACAGTCAGCCATTGTCTGCTCAGGGAACTCTCCTGGACGAGGTGGCGGATGAAGACGAGGAGGAGGATGATGGGGATGAATATTTATGGGAGGAGGATGCTTCTCAGGGGGCAATACAAATTGGTGGCATTGCAAGGTCAGGTACAGGGTTTTTGCGGGACACAAGTGATGTTGATTTGCAAGAAAGTGCTCCTCAAACCAGCACAAGCAGTGAATTTACACCTGGAACATTGGCCCTCATGGCTGAGTATGACTTGCGTGTCCTAAAAAGGGACCCCGCATAATCAAAATGATGACCGATGATTACTGGTTGGCCTGCCTCCTGGATCCACGATATAAAGGAAAATTATAAAATATCATGCCACATGAGAACCTTGAGCAAATATTGGCTACCCAACAAGCAACTCTTGTTGACCGTTTGGTTCAGGCATTCCAAGCACACAGCGGCGGTGATGGTTCTCACACGAGCCGTAGGGGGCAACATGGCAGAGGTGTTAGAGGTACACAAATCCGAAGTGGAGTTGGACAGAGGGGTTTTATGACCAGTTTGTGAAGTGATTTCGCAATGACCGCTGACACGACAGGTACTGCTGCATCGATTCAAAGTGACAGGAGACAGCATTTGTCCAGTATGGTTATGAACTACTTTTCCTACCTTATCGATGTTCTCCCTCACAGGTCATTCCCCTTTGATTGCTGGGCATCTAAAATAGACACCTGGCCTGAATTGGCAGAATATGCATTACAGGAGCTCGCTTGCCCTGCTGATAGTGTGATATCAGAAAGAGTCTTCAGTGCTCCTGGTTCAATACTGACCAAAAAAAGGACACGTCTGGCTACCCCGAATGTTGACGATCTAACCTTCATTAAAATGAACCAATCATGGATTTCAAATTATTTTGCCTCACCTTCCCCTGCTGACATATAGCTTGCCGGAAAAATGTCTTGCTTTTAGCCTCCTCTTACTGACTTCTCCAATTCCTCCTTTGCAGCTGCTTAATGTCCACCATAGACCATTTTTCTACCTCCCTAAATGGGCTGACTCCCCCCACAGGGCCGTGGTCACCACCTGGCACAAACACCCGTGCCAGTGCCGTTACCTGGACAGGTGGGTGGGTCCACTCTTGGGCGATGGCAGTGGCACAGGGTCCCTCATAGTACAATGAAGTGTCTCTGATGGTGGTGATGCACAACCAATGTCAGACACACCGTCGTAATATGAGGGGCCCTGTGCCAGCACCGCCGCCCACGAGAGAGTGTTCCCCCCAGCTCAAACAGTGCTCTACCACTTGCAATACTTACCTCTCCTTTCTCCAGCACTGTGTAGTCTGTGCTGTTAAATCCTCCAATGGCACTGCCAATACAAATTTTTTGAAATGATAGATGATATTTAAATAATACAGGGGCCCTGGCCTCCATTTAGACCAGTTAATACTTTGTGCCTACTACCACTGTTGGCTACTCAGCAGAGGAGCCCACCCCCGTACTTAGCTATGCCACCTGTTTAGTCCTGTTACCAATTTTAAACTGCATTTAGCCTACTTTATTATTTGGGCCTTCTAACTGTGCCTGCCACTCATCACAGTTGTCATCCACTGAACAAAGCAATGCCGCCCGTTTAGTCCTGTTACCAATTTTGAACTGCATTTAGCCTACTTTATTATTTGGGCCTACTGTGTCTGCCACTCATTACTGTTGTCCTCCACTGAACAAAGCAATGCTGCCTGTTTAGTCCTGTTACCAATTTTGAACTGCATTTAGCCTACTTTATTATTTGGGCCTACTAACTGTGTCTGCCACTCATTACAGTTGTACTCCACTGAACAAAGCAATGCCGCCTGTTTAGTCCTGTTACCAATTTTGAACTGCACTTAGCCTACTTTATTATTTGGGCCTACTAACTGTGTCTGCCACTCATTACAGTTGTCCTCCACTGAACAAAGCAATGCCGCCTGTTTAGTCTTATTACCAATTTTAACTGCATTTAGCCTACTTTATTATTTGGGCCTACTAACTTTGTCTGCCACTCATTACAGTTGTCCTCCACTGAACAAAGCAATGCTGCCTGTTCAGTCCTGTTACCAATTTTGATCTGCATTTAGCCTACTTTATTATTTGGGCCTATATCTGTGTTTCCTCCTCATCCTGCCCATTGCCCAGCCACTGGTAGATGAGTCTCCTGGTACATTGACCCAGACCACTACATTCCTCTTGCACTCTACACAGCCAGAATCTGACCCTGCTGAAATGAAAGTCAGGTTCCCCTTCCCACATACTATACCACCTTACATGGGGACAAAGAGGAAAGTGCAGATGAAAGTGCAGGTGCCTTCACCAGGTGGAGGGGGCATACTCATTGGCGACGTCACTGGCAGAGGGCCCCTCATAGTACGCAAAAGTGTCTCTGCCAGTGGGAGGCGCCACCCGCCATTAAACACACTGCTGTACTATGAGGGGCCCTGTGCCAGTGCCAACGAGTGGGGCCCCCCTGCTTGCTCAGGATCACAGCACTTGCAAAGTTGAAATACTTACCTCTCCCTGCTCCACCGCCGTGACGTATTCCGCGTTTCCTGGGTCCACGAAAATCTTGAGCCAGCCCTACCTCCCATAACTTTATCCAAATGACCCCCAGTTTTCAATGCCTAACTATTATTATAAAGTAAATTAAGATTGACAAGCTTAAGTAATAAGAATTGATGTTTTTGTCATTAAAATGGGCACTGTAGGTGTTTTCCTGGCCTCCACTCACTGCCGACTTTGATTCCCCTTTGACTTGCATTGGATTTCGTGTTTCAGTCGGCCCCCCTACTTTTCGCAATAATCGGCAGATTTCACCCGACCCGACTTTTGAGAAACCCAACTCGATCCGAAAAAAGTTAAAGTCGCTTAACTCTAGTAGTCTGGGTCTATACTGTTTAGTCTGTGCGTGAAAAAGGCTAATAACTTGAATTTGACACAAGTAATAATACTATGTAAATGAACAAATGCTTTTCAACCATGCTTCCACAGAATTAAAAAAAAAACCTCATGATATAGGCCTGGAGAGAAATTATGGTACCCCTAAAAATAATGTGACAAAAGGGACATGTTAAATCTAGGTGTGTCCACTAACTAGCATCACAGGTGTCTACCATCTTGGAATCAGTGAGTGGCCCTATATATAGGGCTACAGATACTCCCTGTGCTGCTTGGTGACATGATGTATATCACACTCAACATGGACCAGAGGAAGAAAAGGAAAGAGTTGTCTCAGGAGATTAGAAAGAAAATTATAGACAAACATGTTAAAGGTAAAAGTTATAAGACCATCTCGAAGCAGCTTAATGTTCCTGTGACTACAGTTGCATATTATTCAGAAATGTATGATCCATGGGACTGTAGCCAACTTCCCTGGACGTGGCCGCAGGAGGAAAATTGATGACAAATCAAAGAGATGGATGATACGAATGGTAACAAAAGAGACCAGAAAAACTTCTAAACATATTAAAGGTGAACTTCAAGCTCAAGGAACATCAGTGTCAGATCGCGCCACCCATCGTTGTATGAGCCAAAGTGGACTTCATGGGAGACGACCAAGGAGGACACCATTGTTGAAAAAAAATAATAAAATAGCCAGACTGGAATTTGCCAAACTGCATGTTGACAAGTCACAATGCTGCTGGGAGAATGTCCTATGGACAGATGAGACAAAAATGGAACTTTTTGGCAAGGCACATCAGCTTTATGTTCACAGACGGAAAAATGAAGTATATCAAGAAAAGAACCCTGTCCTTACTGTGAAACATGGAAGAGGCTCTGTTATGTTCTGGGGCTGTTTGCTGCATCTGGCACAGGGTGTCTAGAATCTGAGCCGGGTACAATGAAATCTCAATACTATCAAGGGATTCTAGAGAGAAATGTGCAGCCCAGTGTCCAAAAGCTTGATCTCAGTTGAAGGTCATGGGTCTTGCAACAGGATAATGACCCAAAACACACAGCTAAAAACACATAAGAGAGGCTAAGAGGAAAACATTGGACTATTCTGAAGTGGCCTTCTATGAGCCCTGACCAAAATCCTATTGAGCAACTTTGGAAAAAGCTGAAACATGGCATCTGGAAAAGGCATCCTTCCAACACGAGACAACTGGAGCAGTTTCCTCTTGAGGAGTGGGTCAAAATACCTGTGGAGAGGTGCAGAAGTCTCATTGACAGTTACAGGAATCGTTTAATTGCAATGATTGCCTCAAAAGGTTGTACAACTAAATATTAAGTTAAGGGTACCATCATTTCTGTCCAGGCCTATTTCATGAATTTGATTTTTTTTTATTCTGTGGAAGCATGGTTGAAAAACAATGTCTGACTTTCATTTGTTCATTTTCATAGATTTTTTATTTATTATTACTTTTGTCAGATTCAAGTTAATTCTGTGACCATTGTGTGTTTTTCTGTCATTAAACGAGGGGTACAAATATTTTGACCACGTGTCTTTATAACATAACACATATCATAAACACATAGTAAAATATTGCTTATATATCAGGAAATACAACACACATCGCTTATATATCAGATACATGCAATATACATATACTGCATACATATGAGACACAAGCAGCACACACATACCACTTGAATTTCATAATGACATTGTAATACCTGCATAGATCTTTACATCTGGGTTTTTAGGCCCACTACTTGCCTAAATCATGCCTCTATTTCATTGCTAGATTCCCTCTTAAACTAATGCCTGCCCCTTTCATTTCATTTTCGAGTTTATCCCTGACTAGAGTAACACCAGTACTGACCAGATGGCTGCCATATGGACATTTGAAGATGTACAGTATTAAGAAGTGTCAAGTATTTTACTGTCTGCAAATTCTCCCTTCAAGCAGGCTGAGTATTTGTAAATGAAGTCTCTTTGAGGGTTAAGGTAAAAATAATTCAATGTTATTTCCTATAGAGACAACAAACTCCACTTTTCTGCAGCAGAACTGGCTAATGTCCTTTAATCAGGTTTTTTTTAAAGCTTTCATGTAAAGATGAAATACAGAATAAAGCATGCCGACCAGTTTTTTGAGTTTGTCATTATAATCCAATCTTCAATAGTTGATGCTTTATTTTACCTAGAAAAATTAGTTGAAAAAAATCAAAGTATATACCAAGGGAAAACTAGATTATGTGCAGTATCTTCAAAGAAAAAAAGTGTATCAGGTGAGATTTATATAATGATTTATATATTTTTTATGAAAATATTTAAATAATTAGGAAAAGTGCTTTTTTATAGATTTTTATGTCACCTTGAAGGATGCCATCAATATGTGTAATTGAAAAGACTAACATATACTGTATTTATATATATATATATATATATATATATATATATATATACACTAGCTATTGAACCCGTTCTACGCCCGGGTGTCGAGCATTTATATTGGTATATGGTCTCCATCCTGGTATGTGCTGCTCCATCCTGCGCCCCCATCCTGTCATGTGCTGCTCCCATCCTGCGCCCCCGTTCTGTCATGTGCTGCTCCCATCCTGCGCCTCCATTATGTCATTTGCTGCTCCCATCCTGTCATTTGCTGCTCCCATCCTGCGCCCGTTCTGTCATTTGCTGCTCCCATCCTGCGTCCCCGTTCTGTCATTTGCTGCTGCCATCCTGCGCCCGTTCTGTCATGTGCTGCTGCCATCCTGCGCCCGTTGTCATGTGCTGCGGCCATCCTGCGCCCGTTCTGACATGTGCTGCTGCCATCCTGCGCCCGTTCTGTCATGTGCTGCTGCCATCCTGCGCCCGTTCTGTCATGTGCTGCTGCCATTCTGCGCCCGTTCTGTCATGTGCTGCTGCCATCCTGCGCCCGTTCTGTCATGTGCTGCTGCCATCCTGCGCCCGTTCTGTCATGTGCTGCTGCCATCCTGCGCCCGTTCTGTCATGTGCTGCTGCCATCCTGCGCCCGTTCTGTCATGTGCTGCGGCCATCCTGCGCCCGTTCTGACATGTGCTGCTGCCATCCTGCGCCCGTTCTGTCATGTGCTGCTGCCATCCTGCACCCGTTCTGTCATGTGCTGCTGCCATCCTGCGCCCGTTCTGTCATGTGCTGCTGCCATCCTGCGCCCGTTCTGTCATGTGCTGCTGCCATCCTGCGCCCGTTCTGTCATGTGCTGCTGCCATCCTGCGCCCGTTCTGTCATGTGCTGCTGCCATCCTGCGCCCGTTCTGTCATGTGCTGCTGCCATCCTGCGCCCGTTCTGTCATGTGCTGCTGCCATCCTGCGCCCGTTCTGTCATGTGCTGCGGCCATCCTGCGCCCGTTCTGACATGTGCTGCTGCCATCCTGCGCCCGTTCTGTCATGTGCTGCTGCCATCCTGCGCCCGTTCTGTCATGTGCTGCTGCCATCCTGCGCCCGTTCTGTCATGTGCTGCTGCCATCCTGCGCCCGTTCTGTCATGTGCTGCTGCCATCCTGCGCCCGTTCTGTCATGTGCTGCTGCCATCCTGCGCCCGTTCTGTCATGTGCTGCTGCCATCCTGCGCCCGTTCTGTCATGTGCTGCTGCCATCCTGCGCCCGTTCTGTCATGTGCTGCTGCCATCCTGCGCCCGTTCTGTCATGTGCTGCTGCCATCCTGCGCCCGTTCTGTCATGTGCTGCGGCTATCCTGCGCCCGTTCTGTCATGTGCTGCGGCCATCCTGCGCCCGTTCTGTCATGTGCTGCGGCCATCCTGCGCCCGTTCTGTCATGTGCTGCGGCCATCCTGCGCCCGTTCTGTCATGTGCTGCGGCCATCCTGCGCCCGTTCTGTCATGTGCTGCGGCCATCCTGCGCCCGTTCTGTCATGTGCTGCTCCCATCCTGCGCCACCATTGTATTATATGCCCCCCGCTCCAGTGTGTATGCCCCCGAATGCTGCTGCCATATAAAAAAAAAAAAAATACCATACTCACCTATCGTCCGGCTCCACTGCAGGTATGTCTTCAAGAAAATGGCGCCGGAAAGCGGGGACTGCGCAGGCGCCGATTCCGGCAGCAGGAATCGGCGCCTGCGCAGTCCGCGCTTTCCGGCGCCATTTTCTTGAAGACACACCTGCAGTGGAGCCGGAGTGTGTCTTCAAGAAAATGGCGCCGGAAAGCGCGGACTGCGCAGGCGCCGATTCCGGCAGCAGGAATCGGCGCCTGCGCAGTCCGCGCCCTCCGGAGCCGGGAGCAGAGGAGCCGGGAGACGGAGCCGCAAGCAGCGCTGGAACCGGGAAAGGTGAGTATACTTACCCTCCCTCCTGGCGGTCCCTGACTCTCCGGTGGAGATCGCGGTATGCGTTCAGTGCTTACGCATACCGCGATCTCCCGGGAGCGTCGCTCTGTGAGGCCCAGACTGCGCCGGCGCTTGCGCTTGCGCAGTCTATAGAGGCTTCGGACAGAGTGACGCTCCCAGCGTTATATTATAGATATATATATATATATATATATATATATATATTCCTTTGTACTTTGATAAATACTTTATAATATTTTATTTGGAATAATAATAAACAGTAATATATGGCAATAGAATATTCAACAACACTTTACAACTGAGTTTGTCACTTGTAGGTAAAGTTACAAGTGAGAATAATCCTAAATATAGACATTTAGTTCATATAATAGTTTGTTTAAAATGGCCAATGTCTAGAGTTTTACTTTGTGTGAGTAGGACTAGATTTTGGAAAGAAATTTTATTCTCTTAGTGGAAATAATGAATACGTGTATTGCTTTACACAAGAAGAAATCTTTTCATAAATCAGTTGAAATGAAAAATATATCACAAAGTGGGACAATGTGAGAATTCAGTCATTATAGGGGTTGTCTAGTTGGAAAAAGTTTGGTCATATGCCCTCTGCATAACTATGGTTTCTACCAAATGTTGAAACCGTGTTTGAAGCATGCCAGTAAATCTTTTTTAAAAAATTTTACAACAGTCTGGCTTTACTGATTCCTCACAAAATATCAAGCTCCTCAAACCATCAAACCATTTGTGTCCCAGAAAGGAGTAAATGGCAAACCCCCTCAAAGTGCGTGCGCACACACACACTTAGGTGTACTGTAACAGGGTGTCTGGGGATAGCGATACAAACCTTGCCGCCAATGGTCCCTTATGGTTCCAGGGTTTCCGAGTATCAAGATGAGTCTGAAAACAGAAATAGAGGAACAAATTGCTCTATGATATATTACATTGAAGTATAAAACAAGGATAATAAGAAAGAAAACAAATTGTGAACATAATGCAATGTCAGGTCCTATTAAAAAAACAATATGAAAATATATGCCAGGGTTAGCAAATTATAAAAGGCCCTTGTGAGAAAAAAGAACATGATTTAACAAGGAAAGTAGACAGTCATTGTTTTGGAGGAAAATTGGACACCTAGACTAAAACAGAGGAGAATATTACTTAACCAGTTCTACCTCATTTTACATAAGGCAAATTTTCTCATAAGATACTTTTTACCCCTCTTCTTAGAGGTAAGGATTCTCCTTGCGGAGAGTGACATGCCAGGTCTGGCATGCTAGCATGAGGAGGCTTAAACGCCTTGCATGCTCCTCTGGGAAGTTAAATATGCAAATTATCTCTTCGGAGAGAAAGAGGATGTGAACTCTATTGCCACCTATTGGAAGTAGGAATCCTATAAGTCATTATCAACCCTTTGACGAGCCTTGTAATATGACTTAGGATAAAAGCCAAGTCAGAATCTCAATTACCCTACAGAGCACAAGCAGGAGTAAGAACCCTTAAATAAAATATTAAATCTTTATTACCGTAGTTAGTTACATGATTATAATAAAATACAGAAAGTAAATACAATGGAAAAAAAGAAAACGTAAGACAGAGGTAGGAAACACACAGAATACCCTATATAAAATTGCCAATAATCATAATGTAATAAAGTATAGAAATATGCCATATAAAACCTACCAGCTGTAAAGGTACAATGAAATTGGTGAATGTAATAAATAAATAGTGTAGCAGCATACACTCAAGCTAGAAAACAGCAACATACAAATAGATTGTTTGATAAGAGCAAAATACAGCTCTAAAGTGCAGTTTTGCAAAAGAATAAAATAATGTAGAAAATAATGCAAAAAATAACTGTGTATGGCTATATGACAGAGGACATAGTCGTACTGAAAGATAACCATTAAACTGTGTGCCCAATATAAGTAAGGGCACAATCTATAAGCAATGCATAATACACAACAGCTGAATAGAGATATATCAGTGCACATAAGAAGAATAAAAAGATTAAATGGACGGCATCCAAACTGAGTTGAATACATTTTATTTTATTCTGCCAAATACATGCATGTATTTGGCAGAATAAAAGATTTATCCACATTACTCAAGTTTGGATGCTGTCCATTTAATCTTTTTACTCTTCTAATGGTTGATGTTTCCAAGTGAGATCCTTGGAATTTTTGGACATGCATCCATATGTGGGAATGATGACCTAGTTTCATGGATGTCCCTGATGAATGCTGCGGGCAAAATTTTACATTGAATAACAGTGGACATAGTCCTACTTAGAAATACAGATATCACCCTGATATCTGAGTCAAAACACATTGGAATAAATCACATATCACCTACTATCAAATAAATACCTAGAAATTGTCATATATATACAGGCAGAAAATGCAAGAAAGGCACATATATGCAAAGAATATGACAACCTGTGTGGACCTGGTAGGAAATACCCCTGTCAGGTCCAAACGTGTATCAGGTTTTGCGTATTGCTTGTTCTTCTTACTTGCAATATGACTTAGTATAAATGCCCTGAAACACTTTCTTAGCCACAAACTTAGCCAAATCAGATCTCATACTTTGCACGGACAAGGGGCAATACCCCAAAGCACTGTGTCTGCAAATTGAGATTCTGATTTGACTATTGGCCTAAGTCATATTTCAAGGCTCTTTAAAGAGTCAGTATAGACTAGTAGGATTGCTACTTCCACAAGGTAGCAAAAGTCCTTTTCCTCTCTAAAGAGACAATTTGGGGTCTGGCACACGTCCCCCTGCAGCAAAGTACACCTGCAGTTAGTTATTTTGAAGCTGCAGTTATTTCAGAGGCTGGGAATTAACATCTATCTCCTCTCTTCACACAGGTACAATGCTACACTTTCTGTCTGTCATCTGCTGCTTTGTCATCTTGCAACATATTTTAATGGTATACAACAGTGCCTGCCGATTTGTAGCTAAAATTCATTTTTGCATTGTACTCAATACTTAATGCTGTATATCCATTGTGGGGGTCATTCTAGATGTTATCTGTTGAAAGGTGTTGTAGCATATAGATGTAGCCAGGCCCAGAGTCTTTGATCATCTAGCCAACTGCTAATTTATCCCAAACCAGCTCCCAAAATCCCTTTCACCTGATCCTCTACTCAGCCCTACAAATTTAGTTGCATGCTATGGGGTGCATTCATGTGGGGTCTAGCACGAGTCCCCCTGCAGCAAAGTATTTTGAAGTTGCAGTTATTTCAGTGGCAGTTAGACACCGCAGAAGTCAGGACCCCAAACTATGTATCTATCTCTTTTGGGTATGTCTGCTGAGTAAGTACTTCTTATTACTTGGACCTAGCTTTCCTATTAACCCATATTACCATTTTTACATATGCCCTTACAGTGTTTGCTCCACTAATCCTCACTCTCCTTCGCTATCCCCAAACCCCAGCACCCTCTAACCAAATAATCCTCTCCCCTTCCCTCTTACCTCCGCACCTGACCTCCTCTGCTGGTCTGCTCCTCAACCTCAGATCTCTCCTAACAAATCATAAAACAAGCCAGCCACTCTCTTTCTCCCACCTGCTCTCCTTCTCTCTGATTCTCCTTACTGTTGGTGACATATCTCCCAATCCTGGACCCCCACAGCTAATAGTTCCCATTAATTCCCCCTCCTACCGCTACCTATCTAATTTGAACTACCCCTTGACACCCACCCCCCTGCTCCCTCTCTCTGGAGCACTCTGGAATGCCATCTCCATCTGCAATAAGCTTCATATGATTGATGACCTCTTTCTCCCTTGCAATCTTCCCTTCCTCGGCCTCATAGAAACATGGCTGACACCGCCTCCCCTGCTGCACTGTGTTACTGCGGCCTTCATTTCACCCACACTCCTCACCCAGACAACAGGCATGGTGGAGGAATGGGTCTTCTCCATTCTTCTAACTGCACCTTTAACCCAATCCCACCTCTTCCCTCCATTATCCTCCCTTCTTTTGAAGTCCACTCTGTCAGCATCTACTCCCTCTCCAACCTCCAAGTGGCCGTCATATACCGATCTCCAGACCGGACCACTGCATTTATTGACCAATTCTCTACCTGACTTCTTCACTTTCTTTCCACTGACATCCCCACTATCATCATGGGTGACTTCAACATCCCTACTGATACCCTCCAGTCAACAGCTTCCAAATTACTGTACCTTGCTATATCTTTTGGACTTGCTCAGTGGTTCTCCTCAGCCATCCACACAGATGGACATACATTAGACCTGGTCTTCACCTGTCTCTGCTCTCTATCTAACTTCGCCACCACCCCTCTCCCTCTATTCAACCACCATCTACTCACTTTCTCATCCCTGTCCTCCTCACCGGTCACCCTTGTCTGGCAACATGTGCACCTCCACAGAAACTTTGCACATCTAGACCCCCACAAGCTCTCTGACCCTATTCTACCACTGGCATCCATATCCTCACTCCACAACACAGACAGTGCCACTGCTTTCTACAATGCCACTCTCGCATCAGCTATTGACACAGTCGCCCCTCTCGTTCATGGCAAAGTGCGAAGTATCAACTAACAACCTTGGCACAATAACACCACTAAAAAACTCCTGGGTTGCAGAACAGCGTTGGAAGAACACAAATTCTAAAGACAATTTCACTGTATTCAATCAGGCAACACTCGCTTTCAAACCTGCCCTCACTTCTGCTAAACAGGCCTACTTCACAACCCTTGTATCTTCCCTATCCTACAACCCCAAACAATTATTCTAAACTTTTAGCTCCCTCCTCCGCCCACCACCACCCTCTCCAATCTCCCTCATCTCTGCTGAGGACTTTGCCACACATTTAAAAAATAAGATTGACCAAACAAGGCAAGTCTTCATTGGTCAACCACCACAACCCTTTTGTATACCAGACCAATGTCCAAGCTCCATAACCTCCCTCTCTAACATCACTGAAGGGGAGCTTAATTGTCTCCTCTCCAAATTACACCTCACAACCTGTGCACTCGATCCCATCCCATCCCACCTCCTCCCCAACCTCAGCACCACTCTTATCCCGTCCCTAACTCACCTCTTCAACATATCATTAACCTCTGGTACCTTCCTTCTGCCACAATGAGGCCTATCCTTAAAAAGCCAACCCTAAACCCAACCGCTATATCCAGCTCTCACCCAATATCGCTGCTCCCATTCGCTTCCAAACTCCTGGTGAACTTTCCTCCCACCTGTCATTTAACTTGCTCTTTCACAATCTACACTCTGGTTTCCACCCCCATCACTCCACTGATACAGCCCTGACCAAAATTACTAATGACCTAATTACAGCCAAAGCTAACGGACAATACTCTATACTCTTCCTTCTAGACCTGTCCTCTGCTTTTGACACAGTTGACCACTGCCTCCTACTATGAATCCTCTCCTCCTTTGGCATCAAAGACCTTGCCCTATCCTGGACCTTCTCATACCTTTCCAACCGCACATTCAGGATCTCCCACTCCCACACTACCTCCTCATCCCACCCTCTCTCTGTTGGAGCCCCCCAAGGCTCTGTTCTAGAACCCCTACTCTTCTAAATCTATACACTTGGCCTGGGGCAACTTATAAAGTCCCATTTATTCCAGTACCACCTTTATGCGATTGACACTCAGATCTACCTGTTATGGCTAGAAACTGTAGACACTGCCCAGCTGACGCCTCCACGTCACCAGACCATGACGATGTGGGGAGAGCATCCCAGGTGGGAACGGAATGTGGACCCACTGGACCACATAGTGTAACCTGGACCTACCCAGACTAGGGAAGGGCAGTGGGCAGGTTCTGTGGCAGCTGAGCCTGTGGATATGCAGCCTCCAGGAAAGGCGGATCTGGGTACTATGCCCCCAGAGCAGGTGGAAGGAAACAGGACACAAAAGGATCTGGATACTCAGCCCCCAGAGCAGGCGGAAGAACAGGCATCAGCTTTCCTAGAACTGAACGTAGGCAGAACAGGCGCTGATCACCAAACACACATGGCAAGACTCAGAAACTTAATGAGAAGCTCTGGCAATGCCCAACAGCAAAGAAGGAGTTTGTATAGGAGCTGCCTCTCAGCAAAAGGCTGGGGAAAACAACTCAGATGCACACAAAAACCTTATTAAAAGCAGGGAAGGTGTGGCTGTGCGCACCCTAAGCACAAACAGAAATCAGTACAATACAGCAAGCACAGGAACTGTGGCTTTAGACTCCTGGCAGCGGCTGCAAGCCTGGGCACATGTGAAAAGTCATGCACCAGCTGCAGAGGACCTCGCAACCCCCGATAGCTTCCACAGCGGCAAGCTGGGACCGCACATGCGGATGGTCATGCAGCGAAGCAAAGACATCACAACACATGTAGAGCTAAGCAGCAGAGAAGGGAACTGAGCAGCATCCATACAGGTAACAGACCTGCTAGTTATGGGGAGAGGAGTAAAGCGTTATAGCAGAGACATGCAGATTAATGCCAGAGAAACAAGGTACAAACCCTCCGGCGTTACACTACCTCTGTGGCCCAGACGTCTCTTCTCTCCTGTCCAGAATCACGGAGTGTCTATCAGCCATATCCTCCTTCTTCTTCTCTCGCTTCCTCAAACTCAATGTGCACAAATCTGAATTCATCATCTTTCCTCCATCTCACAGATCTTCCCTACCTGACGTATCTATCACAATTAACGACATCACGCTTTAGTCCGTCCACTGCCTCGGAGTAACCCTTGACTCTACCTTATCCTTCAAACCGCATATCCAAGCTCTTTCCATCTCCTTTCACCTCCAACTCAAAAATATTTCCAGAATCCGTCCTTTCCTCAACCCTCAATCTACTAAAATGCTTGTGCATGCCCTCATCATCTCCTGCCTCGAATACTGCAACATCCTTTCCTGTCGCCTCCCTGCTAACACTCTCGCGCCTCTCCAGTCCATCCTTAACTCTGCCACCTGACTAATTCATCTCTCTCCTCGCTACTCCTCTGCTTCTTTCCTATACAAATCTTTTCACTTGCCCCCATTCCCTCAGCGTATCCAGTTCAAATTACTAATACTGACCTATAAAGCCATCTATAACCTGTCTCCTCCATACATCTCTGAAGTTATCTCCTGATATCTTCCCTCGCGTAATCTCTGATCCTCCCAAGACCTCCTTCTCTCCCCTACACTTATTCGCTCCTCACCCAGCTGCCTCCAAGACTTCTCCTGAATATCCCTCATCCTCTGGAATTCTTTGCCCCATCATGTCCGACAATCAACCACATTCGCATCATTCAGATGGAACCTGAAAACCCACCTCTTCAGGAAATCTTACAGCCTGCAATGATCCCGCTGCCTCCTCACTACCGGAGCTACTGCCTCACCAACACCGGAGCTGCTGCAACCCTCCAACCTCCTGTCTCCTTCCCCATAATCCTGTAGAATGTAAGCCCGCAAGGGCAGGGTCCTCTCCCCTCTGTATCAGTCTGTGCTCGTTAGTTTGTTTACTGTAAGTAATATCTTTAATTTGTATGTAACCCCTTCTCATGTGCAGCACCATGGAATCAATGGTGCTATATAAATAAAAACAATAATAATAATAATATTTAACATGCTTCTTCTTCAAAGGAATAAAAAGGGCTTCTTTTTTCCTTGATTATTTCTGTCCTTTACAGGTGTCAAGCTCCAGTCTTTGCATAACTGTAAAGCATCTTCGGTAGATCATGCTAAAAATATGCAAATTATATGTTGTCGTTCTAAGTGATCATCAATTTTTCAGGTAGGCCCCATCTGTAACATGATCTTGTAGTTTTACGGTGTGCCATCATCACTGCAAATAGATCGCAAATAAAGCTTTATGTTTGACTAGATGGTGACCCGATTCTAACGCATCGGGTATTCTAGAATATGCATGTCCACGTAGTATATTGCCCAGCCACGTAGTATATTGCCCAGTCACGTAGTATATTGCCAAGCCACGTAGTATATTGCCCAGCCACGTAGTATATTGCCCAGTCACGTAGTATATTGCCCAGCCACGTAGTATATTGCCCAGTCAAGCAGTATATTGCCCAGTCACATAGTATATTGCCCAGTGACGTAGTATATTGCCCAGTCATGTAGTATATTGCCCAGTCACGTAGTATATTGCCCAGTCACGTAGTATATTGCCCAGTCATGCAGTATATTGCCCAGTCATGTAGTATATTGCCCAGTCACGCAGTATATTGCCCAGTCACATAGTATATTGCCCAGTCACGTAGTATATTGCCCAGTCACATAGTATATTGCCCAGTCACGTAGTATATTGCCCAGTCACGTAGTATATTGCCCAGACACGCAGTATATTGCCCAGTCACGTAGTATATTGCCCAGCCACGTAGTATATTGCCCAGTCACGCAGTATATTGCCCAGTCACATAGTATATTGCCCAGTCACGTAGTATATTGCCCAGCCACATAGTATATTGCCCAGTCACGCAGTATATTGCCCAGTCACATAGTATATTGCCCAGTCACGTAGTATATTGCCCAGTCACGTAGTATATTGCCCAGACACGCAGTATATTGCCCAGTCACGTAGTATATTGCCCAGCCACGTAGTATATTGCCCAGTCACGCAGTATATTGCCCAGTCACGTAGTATATTGCCCAGTCACGTAGTAAATTGCCCAGCGACGTAGTATATTGCTCAGTCACATAGTATATTGCACAGCGATGTAGTGCACAGCGACGTAGTATACAGCACAGAGCCATGTAGTATATTGCCCAGTCATGTAGTATATTGCCCAGTCACGCAGTATATTGCCCAGCCACGTAGTATATTGCACAGCAACGTAGTGCACAGCGACGTAGTATACAGCACAGAGCCACGTAGTATATTGCCCAGTCACGTAGTATATTGCCCAGCGACGTAGTATATTGCCCAGTCACGTAGTATATTGCACAGCGATGTAGTGCACAGCGACGTAGTATACAGCACAGAGCCACGTAGTATATTGCCCAGTCACGTAGTATATTGCCCAGCCACATACTATATTGCCCAGCCACATACTATATTGCCCAGTCACGTAGTATATTGCCCAGTCACGTAGTATATTGCCCAGCCACGTAGTATATTGCCCAGTCACGTAGTATATTGCCCAGTCACGTAGTATATTGCCCAGCGACTTAGTATATTGCCCAGTCACGTAGTATATTGCACAGCGACGTAGTATACAGCACAGAGCCACGTAGTATACTGCCTAGTCACATAGTATATTGCCCAGCGACGTAGTATATTGCCCAGTCACGTAGTATATTGCACAGCGATGTAGTGCACAGCGACGTAGTATACAGCATAGAGCCACGTAGTATATTGCCCAGTCACGTAGCATATTGCCCAGCCACATACTATATTGCCCAGCCACATACTATATTGCCCAGTCACGTACTATATTGCCCAGTCACGTAGTATATTGCCCAGTCACGTAGTATATTGCCCAGTCACGTAGTATATTGCCCAGTCACGTAGTATATTGCCCAGCGACTTAGTATATTGCCCAGTCACGTATTATATTGCCCAGTCACGTAGTATATTGCCCAGTCACGTAGTATATTGCACAGCGACGTAGTATACAACACAGAGCCACGTAGTATATTGCTTAGTCATGTAGTATATTGCCCAGCGACGTAGTATATTGCCCAGCCACGTAGTATATTGCACAGCGACTTAGTATACAGCAAAGAGCCACGTAGTATATTGCTCAGTCACGTAGTATACAGCACAGACACGTAGTATATTGCCCAGCTATGAAGTATATTGCCCAGCCACGTATGTAACAGGTTAAAAAATAAAAAAAACATATACTCACCTTCCGAAGAGCCCGTTGTAGTTCCGGCGCTTGTGTGTGGTGCATCCGGCAGCTTCCGGTCCCAGGATTGGTATGAGCGCAGGACCTTCCATGACATCGTAGTCACATGACCGTGACGTCATGGAAGGTCCTTTTCCCATAGCATCTTTGGAAGCGGAACCTGCCGCTTGCAGTGCCGAGGAGAGGACGCGACGGCGGAGGGTGAGTATAACGTTTTATTTGTTTTATTATTATTATTTTTAACATTAGATTGTTTTACTATTGATGCTGCATAAGCAGCATCAATAGTAAAAAGTTGGTCAAACAGGGTTAACAGCTGAGTAAACGGAGTGCGTTACACCGCGCTCCGGTAACGCTGGCATTAACCCTGTGTGAGGGCTAACTGGAGGGGAGTATGGAGTGGGCTCTGACTGACCGCAGGGAGGAAAGAGCGGCCATATTGCCGCTGGACTGCGGGTGTCGCTGATTGGGCGTGGCAATGGTCATGGGCGTTTTGCCACGACCAATCAGCGACTTGGATTCCATGACAGATAGGGCCGCGACCAATGAATATCCATGACAGACAGAAGGACAGACAGACAGACGGAAGTGACCCTTAGACAATTATATATATATAGATTCTGTCAGGGCTTAGCAATGCATATTATTTGAAAAAAAATGGATCTTTACTAGAAGATCTGTCAAAGTAGGAAATCAGTGAGGAACTCGATTAGTATGATGTTCTTCAAGGATTCCAGAATATCTCTGAACATTATAAGTCCTGGTTGTGTAAAATACATCAGAATGATTCAGTTTTATAAAACTCAGTTCTTTATTTAGTATATTATCAAAGTTCATCAGCTCATCATGGCCCATAGGGAGCTCAGCTAATTTTTACTCAGTATGGAATGTTAAGAATTAATTTATTTTTTCACCTTTGAGAATACTTGGTGTAATGCTCTCTGAATAGATATCCTTAGTCCGGTAAGACACAATCTAATTGTTACCATATTCATAGGCCTAATCAAGAGTTTCTAGGTTTATATAAATAACATTTAGAGGTTTTGACCAGTGATGAGCCAACGTGCTCCGATAAGGTGTTATTTGAACATGATTGTGTGGTAACCATGTGTGTTTGGCGTAATTGAATATGTTTCAGTCCCCGCAGCTGCATATACCAAGGCTATTTGACAGCTGCTACACATGCAGGGATTGAATAACAAGCAGGCAATCCCTGCAGCCGCAGGAACTTGAACATATTGTTCAAGCACTTCAAAGACACTCGGTTATCACATGAGCGTGCTCGGACAGCACCTTATCTGACCACATTCACTCATCACTAGTTGTGTGTCATCACATGCATCCCAGGAAATAATGAATGTTTGCATTGTTTTACACAAGAAGAGATCTTTTCAAACATCAGATGAAATATAAAATATATCAGAAACCGGGATATTGTTAGAATTCAGTGATTTTAGGGGTTGTCATGTTGGGAAAATTTTGGTTATATGCCCAATACATATTTCCTCCTCATCCATAAACAAAAACAGAGTGCCACTAATCACAATTAATCTCCAATCTTGAGCAGCTGCTGCAAAGAAAATGGTGGGCTGCCTTGGTATTTTAAGGAAAAAATAAGGTGTTGCTATGGGTTCCAGGAGACATATGGAAGAGGTCGCCTGCAATGAGAAAACACATTTGAAGAATGATATCCATTATCCATTATATAAAGTGATGGCCAGCGAGTGCACGATGGAAAGCCAGGGATCCACTTGGCAGAAAAAAACAGAGAAAGGGAAGCAGTGCTATTTTTATTCTCACATTTTATTCCAAAGAATAAAGTATCATAAATCATAAAATGTTGGCATATTCTACTAATATGCCACTAGTTTAAAAAATGGTAATAACCCATTATCTTGTATTCACATAAAACGTTGAATACACCATCTGTATGTTTGCTATCCAGTACACTGGCAAGTAAACATACCGGTAAACCAATTTCTTAAAAACTAGGAAATTACCTAGGGTATATAAGACCTCTACCCCACCATAAATGATCTATTATAAGTGAGTCTAACAGATAACTATATGTACTTTTCTATACTGTCACAGTCACCTCAAGTGGATGAATCCTATTTCTAACATATTAATATGTTTATTTTATCTATGGTCCCTATCATGTTCCTACAAATCAATGGCCAGAATCCTGTCACTCTCCAATTTAAATATCCTTTCCCAAATAGTCACATTTCCCCTGTTTCAATCTAAATGTAAAGAAGTACTCAGGTGTATCATTGCTGTTCTGAAATGTCACACATCATTGAATTCTTAAACCAGGAACCTGAAAGTGATCCATGCCTGAGATTTGACTGGCTTAGGCTGAACAAATCTGACTTTTCTTGTGTGGTGTAAGCGGCTTTATCACCATTACTGTATATGGTAGCCAAATTATTATGTAAAATTCATAGTGGATGAAATGACTCTCTATCTCTCCTTCTCTTTGCTGATGATGGTTATTTCATATATAGAGATATTTCCGCTGCTGCATTAGTAGCTGGAAGTCAAGCATAAGATTTCTTAGGCCTTCTGACAAAGTAGTATAGTCACTATTGTATGGACACTGTGTATGGAAAATAACCTGTGTTTTTTTCAGAAGCCATAGTTTGTCGATAGAGAAGATAATGTAGATCTAAGAACAGCATAAGTAATAGCAGAAAAATACTGTTATAAAGCAAATAGCAAAATGATGTCATTAGAATTTTCATAATATAAAATTTTAACACTTGAACAACCTTTATGTGTGCATGCATAATATTCGGACTGGGTCACTTTGGAGACCCCCAAAATCAGATGTTATCTGATATGTACTGTATATATACCTGGATTCAGCATTTTAATGGGCAGGAGATGTGGACCAACAGCTGAGGTGAGTGCATGCGTTCACATAAACATATAGAGATAAACTTATAAATATCATCAATAGAATCTTGTGAGATTTTATATATATACAGTTGTGCTCAAAAATTTACATACCCCAGCAGATCTTTTGCTTTCTTGGCCTTGTTTCGGAGAATATGAATGATAACACCAGAACTTTTTCCCCACTCATGGTTTTGTGGTTGGGTGAATCCATTTATTGTCAAACTACTGTGTTTTCTCTTTTTAAATCATAATGACAACCTAAAACATCCAAATGACCCTGATCAAAAGTTCACATATACTGATGATTTTTGCCTGATAACATGCACAGAAGTTGACACTAATGGGTTTGAATGGATACTAAAGGTAACATCCTCACCTGTGACCTGTGACAAATGCCAGGAAAATTGCTCGGGATGCAAAGAAAAACCCACAAATAACATCAGCTGAAATACAGGACTCTCTGAAAACTAGCGGCACGGCTGTTTCAAGAGAAACAATAAGAAGGCACTTGAAGAAAAAATGGGCTGCAAGGTCAGGTCACCAGAAGAAAGCCAAATTTCTATGATCAAAAGTTCACATACCCCATGTTAGGCGCTGGGATTCTCCCACTGCACAGGATAGATCCCAAGCCTTGTCTGGTGCAGTGGTCTCCCATTCTGGCTTGGCCGCTGGGATGACTTCTCAGCACATACTCTGGCCCCAGCGCCTTGCCCAGGCTCATGCCCTATGTGTAGTTACTGCGAGCTCTCCAGCTAAGCCTATGTGACTACTGATTTACACGTTCAGCATTGTGCTCTGGAGCAAAAGTACAGATTTCTTCCGAATGAGCATGTATATGATGTGGCACCTTCTCATTGGTGCTCGTACGTCAGCTGCTCTGGTGACGTGGCAGCTTCAGATTGGTCCTCAGGTAAGGTCCTGTCTGTCTGGACTTGAGCTTAACCCCTTCATGACCTTGCCCTTTTCCGTTTTTGCATTCTCGTTTTTCACTCCCCTCCTTACCAGAGCCATAACATTTTTATATTGCCATCAATATGGCCATGTGAGGGCTTGTTTTTTTGTGGGACAAGTTGCACTTTTGAACAACATCATTGGTTTTAGCATGTCAAGTACTAGAAAACGGGAAAAAAATTCCAAGTGCGATGAAATTGAAAAAAAGTGCAATCCCACACTTGTTTTTTGTTTGGCTATTTTGCTAGGTTCACTAGATGCTAAAACTGACCTGCCATATTGATTATCCAGGTAATTATGAGTTCATAGACACCAAACATGTCTAGGTTACGTTTTATCGAAGTGGTAAACAAAAAATCCAAACTTTACTAAATAAAGGAAAAAAAAAATGCACAATTTTCCAATACCCGTAGCGTCTCCATTTTTCGTGATCTGGGGTCAGGTGAGGGATTATTTTTTGCGTGCTGAGCTAATGGTTTTAATGATACTATCTTGGTGCAGATACTTTTTTTGATCACCCGTTATTGCACTTTAATGCAATGTTGTGGCGACCAAAAAAGTAATTCTGGGGTTTCGAATTTTGTTCTCTCTATGCTGTTTACCGATCAGGTTAATCCTGTTTTTTTATTGATAGATCGGGCGATTCTGAACTTGGCGATACCAAATATGTGTAGGTTTGATTTTTTTTTTATTGTTTTATTTTGAATGGGGCGAAAGGGGGGTGATTTAAACTTTTATAATTTTTTATTTTTTCATATTTTTTTAAACTTTTTTTTTTTTTTTTAAACTTTTGCCATACTTTAATAGCCTCCATGGGAGGATAGAAGCTGGCACAACTCGATCGGCTCAGCTACATGGGAGCGATCATCAGGGACTAGGGATTTAATGGAATGGGCATGAGGTGTGTATTACTGTGTTTGTTATTTTTAAATAAAAAAGGAGATGTGTTTTTATTTCAAATAAAAGACTTTATTTTGGCTGTGTATTTATTTATCATATAACTGTAGGATTAGTAATGAATGAGTGTCTTATAGACTCCTCTAGATTACTAATCTGTCGGCTTGATGTCACCGGACAATACAAAGGTGACATAAACCCCACAAATATTACCTCATTTGCCACGGCTGCAGGGCAAGAGAGAAGAGAAAGGCAAGCGTCAGAATTGGCGCATCTAATAGATGAGCTTTTTTTGGGCAGCCACAGACTGGGTGGGCCAATATCCATGGCCCCATACCAGCCTGAGAATACCAGCCTGAGAATACCAGCCCCCAGCTGTCTGCTTTAGCAAAGCTGGTTGTCAAAAATGTAGGTCCCTACGCCCTTTTTAATTTTTTTTTAATTTAAATAAATAAAAAACAGCATGGGGAAATCTCTATTCTTGATAACTAACCTTGTTAAAAGCTGACAGCTGAGAGTTGAAGACCCTAGCTGTCAGTTTTACTGGCTATAAAAAATACAGGGGAACTCACGCTGTTTTTTTAAAAAAATTATTTAGAGCGCAAGGGCCAGATGATGAATGCTGATGATGGGAGCAGTAGTCCTCTCAGTGACAGGAGGTAAACTTTTTACCTCTGATGAAAGCTGGTGGCTCATGCTGTCATTTGACAAGATAGGAACTTCAGCTGTCTGACCAGTGGTAATGATTTCAGAAGCAGTGTTTGCTAACATAACAGCACAACAAACACCCGTTGTTCAGGGGGCTGAACAGTAACAATGACTTCCTAGTAAAGTCTGTGTCCAGTGTCCGTGTCCAACAGCAGGTGTTTACTGTTCGGGTTTGCCCATCTCTACTTATGACTTCTTACAGTTATACAACACCCCACAGAAATAATATCCCTCTGTGCCTCCTTATCTTTCCTCTACCCCTCTCTTAATAATAATCTACCCTAACCCCTCAAGATAATAATGACCCGTACCTCTTTATAATATAAAAACTCACACCTGTGTATTCTTATAATTATAATGTCTTATGTGCTTTCCATATAATGATATTGTTCCCCCAATGTGCCTAATTATAATAATGCCACCCTTCCTCATTGTGTCTCCTTATATTAATGACCTTCAGTGTCTCTTATTATAATATTGCTCCTGAGCAGGGACTTGCATAAAGATTACAAAGGCCCATTGTAAAAGTTTTATCACGGCACCTAAGCCAAGTCACAGAAAGGCATACCTCCAATCGTTTAAAGACACAGAGATGGTTTATGTTTTTGGTATTTCCAATTATTTTGCCCCTTCTGAAAGCCGTAAGTGCTCTCATCCACAATAATACCCTTTCCATGGCCACCTCAAAAAGCTCCTACACAGTATGAAGACCCAACAGCCCTCCATATAGTATGTTCACCACATGCCCACAGACAGTATGGTCTTTACATTTCCACACACAGTATGTTGTCCACTAGTACTCCAAATACAGTATGATGGTTACCACTGCTTCTCATAAAGTTTAATGTCCATCTCAGCCTCTCATACATTATGATGATCACTTTAGCCCTCACACAGGATGATGTCCACTACAGTCCCACATATAAAGTTTGGTCACCATAGCTCTCACACAGTTTAATGTCCACTACAGCCCCCCACACAATTAGAACTGTCTACATTCCACACACAGTATATTACACAAAACCCCCACACAGAGTAATGTCTCTACAGTGACCCATATTGTATAATAATATAATAATCTTTATTTTTATATAGCGCTAACATATTCCGCAGTGCTTTACAGTTTGCACACATTATCATCATTGTCCCCGATGGGGCTCACAATCTAAATTCCTTATCAGTATGTCTTTGGAATGTGGGAGGAAACCGGAGTACCTGGAGGAAACCCACCCAAAGACGGGGAGAACATTCAAACTTCTTGAAGATGTTGTCCTTGTGGAGATTTGAACCCAAGACTCCAGCGCTGCAAGGCTGCAGTGCTATCCACTGACCTACTGTGCAGCCCATATGATGTATGATTGTCACGATAACCCCCACACAGTATTTTGTCCCCACAGTTCCCATATAGTGACATCATCACACTGCCACATGTCCGATCATGTCCGCAGCCTCCACAAGATCATAGACCGAGCCTAATTTGTGTCCTGTTGCTGTAGGTGGCAAGAAAGGGAGCCAGTGGCTCTATGCTCAACTTTAGCTCTTAGCAGCATCGGAGTTAAGATTGGCTCATCTGAAATATTCCACTGCCATGGTCAGTTTGGCCCTGGGAGGGCTGTTTCAATTAGTACCATCAGTCATATGTGGATGATATTCGGCACTGACCCATGTCTTATTCGATTTGACAAATGTACAGTTTCCATGACTGTGCTGGATAGCTTATTCAGCTTGGGTTGGACAAATCTACCGGCAGTACTAAATTCCCTCTCTAACATTAAACTGGAAGTGCAACTGAACCAATTTTTGCCACTGCTACAATCTGCTGACCCAGAAGTACTGGAGAGTGGAGCTCATAGCATCTGACTAAGAAAGGCCACATTCTTTGTACAAATGAACCTAGCTATTAAGTTGGTAGGCTTCTGTTTGCTGAAATACATAAGGTTGACCGACAAAACATCTGGTTCATTATGTAAAATATACTGCAGCTATTCCTACTGCTACTGCCTCAGTTATTTGTTGTAAACCAATCTCTGGCACAGAGAAGAATTGGGTCCACAGGGATTAAAGTGGGATCTGCAAGTCACTCGTGCACTCGGCAGGTGACTGTTAGGTAAAAGCTTTGCAGAGCAAGTAACACAACTAACACTGGTAAAAAGCCAATTTGAGCTCAATTTTTGGAAAACAGAAACATTTCCCAGATTTTTCTTTTATAGCTAGGGTCAGATTGCCATGCTGAACCCATTAGTTTGTTTTCATCAGCCTGCTGTCATGGCCAGGTTCATTGTCATTGTTTTGAATCTGATTCATCACCTGCCTGTGTCAACTCTATTTTCCTTTTTCACATCCACTTTCCGCGGCTCATCCTCCGCATCCTCTTCATCCGCCTCAAAATTCTTCTATATGCAACAAAGACCTTGAGGATCCCCAATAGACACAGGACAGTGATAAACATGTGCAAGTTGTGCCTTGGAGAATTAGATTCTACTGTGTTGTGTGGCATCTGTGATTGGAGGCTGCCACCTAAATAGTACCCAATGGAATTAAAGGTGGGAGGATGTGTTGATCGCAGCAGATTATTCATCAGTGGTTCTCAGCCTGGACAGTCGCATCTTGGCACCGTCCAGGATGCAAACTACTAATCCCCAGACATGGATTACAATGTGGGTCTGAACATCAGACAAGTGAGCAATATTGTTGTTTTTCATTTTCTTTCATTACAGGAGACAAGGGCTTCAGTTGAGTGGGCGATGGGTGAATATAACTTTGTTTGTAATTTTTAAATTAAAAAAGGAAAAGTGGGTTTTGTTTTTATTTAAAATAAAAAACATTATTCTTGCTGTGTGTTTATTTACAATATAACTATCGGTTAGTAAGGGATAGGTGTCTTATTGATGCCTCTTCATTACTAAGACGTGGGCTTGATATCACTAGACAATACAAAAGCCATTTTCACAATAGACAGCTGTCTGATCATTTATGTCATGATCCCGTTCTGAGTTCAGCTGTCTTATCTCTGGACTGGTCATGTGGGAGTTAATCCCCTCTGCCTCACTTTGAAGCTGGCTGAGCTATTTAAATCCGCTGCAGCCTGTGGGCCAGTGTCACCTATAGTTCATGCTGCACGGTTTGAGCACCTGACCTGGATACTTGTACTAGTGTTCCTTTTGCCTCTGTCTGCCTGCACCCATTTATGACTTATTCTGACCTCTGGCTTGTACCCCGACTCCGTCTTACATCTCACGTTTTGGTTACCACGTTCCCGGTAGGCTCTGACTACTTGCTTGTCCCCGACTATTCTCTGCTCGCCCCTTCTGTACCGTGCTGCTATCTCCGTGCATGACCTTGGCTTGTCTGACGTCCCTTTCATTACCTGTGACACCTGTGTTGTTGTTCAGTGTTGCTGCGCTGTGTGTACAACATCTTTTCCTTAACCAGCACCCCCTGGTGGAGGTTGCTCTATACTGCACTGCAGCAGCACATTACAATTTAACTGGCAGTTGTCTCAACTGGAACTCCCATTTACAGGACTGCTCACTTTGTCAAGTACTTTGGTGTTCTCTATGTGAGAGCTACTGCCAGACATCTATGGCGGTAGCTTATAAAAGTACAAGAACAAAAGGCTCTTCAGTCCTAAATTGGACATCCCTCTCCTGCCATCCATACACATTAGACTTTTGGTCTAACCTGGCTATATATTCAGAAAGTTGACTAACTTTAGTATAATGCTTATGGGGAAGCTTTACGACTATGGGTATGGGCACATGATGCATATTAGACATCTGAGAATTCCATTAGTTTTTCATGCAGAAGAACATGCTGGAATCTTTTGTCCTAAGGCTAGTTCTTTTTGCATCTTTTCCGTTTTCTTTTCCAACTTATTTTGTCACAAGTTTTTAATTAAATTAACTACTGAGTAGCTTCAAAGCAAAAGCCATCTGAAGACTGATCAGACCACTTCATTTAACAACTTTGCATCTTTTGAAACCTGAAACCTAAAAGAAGCTCAAAAACAACATGCGAATGGCAATTAGTTTTTACACTGCAATGCCTATTCTCATTGTTTTTATAGCTTATTTAGTGCATTTTCAGGTGGGTTATGGAGCAGAGCTGCCTGAAAAAGGTGTGATGTGCACATACCGTATATACTCGAGTAGGGTTGAGCGACCTTTACTTTTATAGGATCGGGTCGGGTTTCACGAAACCCGACTTTTTCAAAAGTCGGGTCGAGTGAAATCGGCCGATCCTATAAAAAACTCGGGGTCGGCCGAAACCCGAAACCCAATGCAGTGCATTGGGTTTCCATGGTTCCCAGGGTCTGAAGGATCGGAAACTCTCCTTCAGGCCCTGCGATCCATATTTTAGTGTAAAATAAAGCATTAAAATAAAAAATATCGCAATACTTACCCCGCGCCCTGGTACTAACCGGGAACCTTCCTCCTTCGAATCAGCCCTTCCAGGACCTTGCGGTGACGTCGCGGTGACGTCGCGGTTTGTGATTGGTCGCGCGGCCGCCCATGTGACCGTTTGCGCGACCAATCACAAGCCGCGACGTCACCGAAGGTCCTGGAAGGGCTGATTCTTAGGAAGGAAGGCTGCCGGAAAGAAGCAGGGCGCGTCCGAGGGTGAGTATATTCCTATTAGGTATATACTCACCCTCGGACACGCCCTGCTTCTTTCCGACAGCCTTCCTTCCTAAGAATCAGCGCTTGCAGGACCTTCGGTG
Organism: Ranitomeya imitator; assembly: GCF_032444005.1. NCBI lineage: Eukaryota > Metazoa > Chordata > Amphibia > Anura > Dendrobatidae > Ranitomeya > Ranitomeya imitator. Next base: position 275,141,626 of record NC_091282.1, read on the forward strand.
ACGTTGCGGTGACGTCACGGCTTCTGATTGGTCGCGCGAGCGGTCACATGGGCGGCCGCGCGACCAATCACAAGCCGCGACGTCACCGCAAGGTCCTGGAAGCGCTGATTCGAAGGAGGAAGGTTCCCGGTTAGTACCAGGGCGCGTCAGAGGGTAAGTATTGCGATATTTTTTATTTTAATTCTTTATATTACACTTAAATCTGAATTCCGATACCAATTCCCGATATCTTAAACATATCGGGAATTGGTATCGGAATTCCGATTCCAGATTCAAAAGATCGCCGACTTCATGGCCGACCCCACACAGGGGTCGGGTCGGGTTTCATGAAACCCGACCTTGCCAAAAGTCGGCGACTTTTGAAAATTTTCGACCCGTTTCGCTCAACCCTATACTCGAGTATAAGCCGACCCCAGTATAAGCCGAGACCCCTAATTTTGCCACAAAAAACTGGGAAAACTCGAGTTTAAGCCTAGGGTGGAATATGCAGCAGCTACTGGTAAATTTCAAAAATAAAAATAGATACCAATAAAAGTAAAATTCAGTAAAAACTCAGCCCGGAATAAAGGATCAAACCTGCAAATTTGTGGAAATACTTCTATAGCTGTGATTTTCCAATGAAGTTATTATAGCTCATATATATTAAATTGCTCTAAGATTCGGTCGTATTATGCTGTATAATCTCATTATCTGTAGGTCTTTTATTAAACTTGGTTTTCATGTTAGATTTAGATCAGATGATTTCAGAAAACAAAATGTACAGGTCTGATGCCTGTGCTGGTTGCATGGTTTATTGCATTTTTCATGTCAGGTGAGCTGATGCACAAGTAAGTGTCAGGCGCGGTAGGAGTAGAGCTTTGTAATTTGAATACATACATATATATCTATATATATAATTGTCTAAGGGTTTTTCCGTCTGTCTGTCTGTCTGTCTGTCTGTCCTGGAAATCCCGGCTCTCTGGTCGAGGCCGCCAGGCCTCGACCAATCAGAGACCGGCACAGCATTGACGTAGAAATCCCGCGTCAATCAGCAACGGGCACAGCGACGATGATGTCATAAAGGACGTAGACATCTCACGTTTCTGATTCAGCGACGGGCACAGTATCGACGTAGATGTCATAATGGTTGCCATGGCGACGATGATGTCATAAAGGTTGCCTCGACCAATCAGCGACGTGCACAGTCTGCCGCGAATTCTGGAATCATCATTGTTCATATACTACGGGGACATGCATATTCTAGAATACCCGATGCGTTAGAATCGGGCCACAATCTAGTATATATATATATATATATATACCTGAGAATATGACTTTCCATGAACTACAAAAAATGGAATTAGAATTACCGTACATTAAAAGAACAGTTAAGATCGTGGTAGGAAAATAATGTCAAACCCAGTCCTTATGTTATACTAATTTAAAGGGGTGTCTTATTCTAAAAGCAACCAAAGGCAATACTATTTATAGTTTGCATAATAAGCCAATGGTGTCTGCATTGACGAGAGAAAGTATTAGGTTAATAAGCTGCTGGCTGATATGATTGCTTGCGGATGTACATGAATATATGGTAAAATAGTATTAGCACTCCCACACAAGGGAACAGTTCCTAGAGATAAGGTGAAATACAAAATATAATGTGTCTCCTTATATATCCTTCCTTTCAGATTCACGATGCATATATATATATATATATATATATATATATATATATATAACTCTGGAAAAAAATAAGAGACCACTGCACATAAAAATCAGCTTCTCTACAGGTCTGACCATCATTTCATTCCAGTGTCAATTGAATTCCAACCAGAGTACACCTCATTCTACTTAATGTGCTTCTGATTAGGTGATCACCTGAACCAAATCTTCAAATCTTATTTAACAAAGGAAAGTATAAAAAACACTGCTGTGGTGTTTACAATCCTCTTGCAATAGGACAAGCTGGATGGCAAAACAAGTGCTAGTAATATCCCAAAAGTAATAGGAATGAAAAAATAACTTTTAACCATGCAAAGGATTTGAATAGAAAAGTCTTGAGTAAGGAAAATAAGGGCTCAATTCTGGTTTTACTAGCAGAGGGACACAGTGAGAGTCATGTTTCCTCCATCCTGAAAATTTTTAAGACGGCAGTCCATTACATCAAGGTCAAGCAGCAGACATTGGGGACAACAAAGCTACAGACCGGCAGAGGGCGAAAACGACTTTCCACTGACCGGGATGACCGTCATCTTATTCGAATGTCACCCAGCAACCGCAGGATGACATAAAGTGACCTACAATAGGAATGGCAAATGGCAGCTGGGGTGAAGTGCACGGCAAGAACAGTTTGTAACAGGCTCCTAGAGGCAGGCCTCAAGTCATGTAAAGCTAGATAAAAGCCTTTCATCAATGAGAAGCAAAGGAGAGCCAGGCTGAAGTTTGCCAAAGACCATAAGGATTGAACGATAGAGGACTGGAGTAATGTAATCTTATCTGATGAGTCTAATTTTCAGTTTTGCCCAACACCTGGTCATCTAATGGTTAGACGGAGACATGGAGAGGCGTACAAGCCACAGTGTCTTGAACCCACTGTAAACTTTGGTGGAGGATCGGTGATGATCTGGGGATGCTTCAGCAAGGCTGGAGTTGGGCAGATTGTGCTTTGCGAAGGACGTATGAATCAAGCTGCATACAAGGTTATCCTGGAAAAACAATTGATTTCTTCTGTTCAGGCAATGTTTCACAACTCTGAGGACTGGTTTTCAAGCAGGACAATGCACCATGCCACACAACTAGGTCAATGAAGGTGTTGATGCATGACCACCACATCAAATCCCTGTGATGGCCAGCCCAATCTCCAGACCTAAACCCCATTGAAAACTTTTGGAATGTAATCAAGAGGAAGATGGATAGTCACAAGCCATCCAACAAAGAAGAACTGCTTTCAATTTTGTACAAGGGGTGGCATAAGGTCACCCCCCAAAAAAATTGTTATCAAACACCAAAAAAGTGGCATCAATTTAAGAGACCACCACATCATAACCCTGTCATGGGCAGCCCAATCTCCAGAATTGAACCCCATTAAAAACCTCTGGAATGTAATCAAGAGGATGATGGATAGTCACAAGCCTTCAAACAAAGAAGAAGTGCTTACATTTTTGCTCCAGAAACAGTGTGAAAGACTGGTGGAAAGCATGCCAAGATGCATGAAAGCTGTGATTAAAAATCATGGTTATTCCACAAAATATTGATTTCTGAACTCTTCCTGAGTTAAAACATTAGTACTGTTGTTTCTAATTGATTAGGAATAGTGATGAGCAAGCAATAAAATGCTTGAGTGCTCGTTGCTCTGGTCGAGCAGATTGGAATACTTGGGTAATCGGCCAGAACAACAAGCCCAATGTAAGTCTATGGGAGAACCGAGTATTTTTAACGCGATCCCCCCGGGAGTCCTTGTAAGGTCTAAAAACATCTGAAGATAATGGAAACACTGCTCAAATGACACAGGGACCTCATGGGGATCGCCCCTGGAAGCATTCCTGACTCACAGCTTTAATCATTTTTTTCCGAGATTCATGCCATTTTTCCCGGTGACACAAAAAACACATTAAAACGAAACCAAAACGGGTTTTGCTGGGAAATATGTCATGGTACATCCTTTGCAGGTTAATAACTTGCCTGTAAGGCCAAATATTTAACCCAGACCGAAAATTTCCTCCCCAATTAGGCTTAGTTCAGACGCACCGTCTTTAAAGCGTTTTTCAAATTTAACATTAACATTTAATATTAACTTTCAACCACTACAAATGCATTCACTGGGAAATAGGAATGTAACATTTAACAACCCTAGCTGGCCATGTGGTGTGTGACACATACGCAGACCCATCTTGTTTCATTTATAAAGGAGGGACTCTTCAAGTCACAGAGCCTATTTTCACTGGTGCATCAGGTGGCATTAATCTTCTAAAAGGCCAATATTAAACAGTGGGTCTCCTAAGCTGTTGTAGCCTAGGCTGTGAGTGGATTGGCTGCCAAGAATTACGACGCACCACAATACCCCTTTCATAAGATGTCCAGGGGGGGACTCCTGAAAAAGTGTTGCATTGATTTCAAGGCCTGCCCTGCTAGCAATTCATATGCACCTCATTAAGCCTTTGAACCCACATACTGGATTGGCCCAGGAAAATCCACTTCACAATATGCATTTTGTACTCCCATACTTCTTTGTTTTACACATTGGCAGCATGGCCAGGCCTGCTGCATAGTCATATGCACCCCATTACGCCTTGGAACCTACATACTGGATATGCCCAGGAAAATCCACTTCACAATATGCATTTTGTACTCCCATACTATTTTGTTTTACACATTGGCAGCATGGCCAGCCCTGCTGCATAGTCAGTCATATGCACCCCATTAGGCCTTGGAACCCATATACTGGATGGGCCCAGGAAAATCCACTTCACAATATGCATTTTGTACTCCCGTACTCCTTTGTCTTACACATAAGCAGCAAGGCCAGCCCTGCTGCTTAGTCATATGCACCCCATTACGCCTTGGAACCCACATACTGGATGGGCCCAGGAAAATCCACTTCACAATATGCATTTTGTACTCCAGTACGCCTTTGTTTTACACATTGGCAGCAAGGCCAGCCCTGCTGCATAGTCATATGCATCCCATTATGCCTTGGAACCCACACACTGAATGGGCCCAGGAAAATCCTCTTCACAATATGCATTTTGTACTCCCATACTCCTTTGTTTTACACATTGTCAACAAGGCCAGCCCTGCTGCATATTCAGTCATATGCACCCCATTACACCTTTGAACCCACATACTGGATGGACACATGAAAATCCACTCGTATTTTTTAATGGTATGATGGTTTCCTCTTTGCAGAATTATTTACAGGAGAATTTGGCAATTTTATTTGCCATGTTTTGAACACTAAGGTTCAGGTACGGCTTTAAGAAAGGCTAATACTTGCAATACAATGCAATTGTATTACAAACTACAAAATTCAAGGAATAGCATGATTGAATAGTGTGAGTGCGTACACTTTTGTATATGTTAACATATAAAGGTTAATAAGTACATATAAGGATTAAATAAATATAGTGATTATATATATGAAGATTAACTACATACAGTATACTTAGATCATCAGCAAGAGGCTTTTAACCCCTTCCCGACCTGTGACGCCATGTAGGCGTCATGAAAGTCGGTGCCAATCCGACCTTTGACGCCTATGTGGCATCATGGAGGGATCGCGTCCCTGCAGATCGGGTGAAAGGGTTAACTTCAATTTCACCCAATCTGCAGGCACAGGGGGAGTGGTACTTTAGCCCAGGGGGGGTGGCTTTGCCCCCACGTGGCTACGATCGCTCTGATTGGCTGTTGAAAGTGCAACAGCCAATCAGAGCAATTTGTAATATTTCACCTATGCAATTTGGTGAAATATTACAGTCCAGCCATGGCTGATGCTGCAATATCATCGGCCATGGCTGGAGACCGCAATCTGACCCCCCCCCCACCGACTGACAGCGGTGATCTGCTGCCGCTGTCAGTCTTTCCTCCCCTCCGTTTTGTGCTCCACTGCCCTTCGCTGCTTTCCTCTCCCCTCCTCTCCGCTCCGGTGCCCCCCCGCTGTCTGATCCCACCCCCCATACCGCTGGAGTCCCGGGGACCCTCCCGGTGTCCGTCCGGCATCTTCAATGGGCGCCGCCATCTTCCAAAATGGCGGGCGCATGTGGAGTGCGCCCGCCTAATCTGCCACACACAGTGATCACACAGTGATCAAAATAAAACAAATAGTAAATAAAGCCCCCCCTTATCACCCCCATAGGTAGGGAAAATAATGAAATAAATAAAATATATTTCTTTTTATTTTTCCACTAGGGTTAGGGTTAGAACTAGGGTTAGGGTTAGAACTAGGGTTAGGGCAAGGGTTAGGGCTAGGTTTAGGGTTAGGGGTACGGCTAGGGTTGCAATTAGGGTTAGAATTAGGCTATGTGCACACGGTGTGGATTTGGCTGCGGATTCGTGGCAGTTTTCCATCACGTTTACAGTACCATGTAAACCTATGGAAAACCAAATCCGCTGTGCCCATGGTGCAGAAAATACCGTGTGGAAACGCTGCGTTGTATTTTCCGCAACATGTCAATTCTTTGTGCGGATTCCACAACGTTTTACACCTGTTCCTCAATAGGAATCCGAAGGTGAAATCCGCACAAAAAAACACTGGAAATCCGCAGTAAATCCGCAAGTAGAACGCAGTGCATTTTACCTGCAGATTTTTCAAAAACGGTGCAAAAAATCCGCACACGAATCCGCAATGTGGGCACATAGCCTTAGGGTTAGGGCTGGAACTAGAGTTAGGGTTGGAATTAGGGCTAGGGTTGGAATTAGGGTTAAGATTAGGGTTAGGGGTGTGTTGAGGTTAGGGTTAGGCTTGTGGTTAGGGTTGGGATTAGGGTTGGTTGTGTGTTGGGGTTAGGTTTGGGATTAGGGTTAGGGGTGTGTTGGGGTTAGGGTTGTGGTTACGGTTATGGTTAGAGTTGGGATTAGAGTTAGGGGTGTGTTGGGGTAAGTGTTGGAGTTAGAATTGAGGGGTTTCCATTGTTTAGGCACATTGGTGGGTCTCCAATCACGACATGGCGCCACCATTGATTCCAGCCAATCTTGCATTCAAAAAGTCAAATGGTGCTTCCTCCCTTCCAAGCCCCGACGTGTGCCCAAACAGTGGTTTACCCAAACATATGGGGCATAAGTGTACTCAGGAAAAATTGTACAACAATTTTGGGGGCCTAAATTCTCCTGTTACCCTTGGAAAAATAAAAAAATGGGGGCCTAAAAATTATTTTTGTGGGGAAAAAAAAGATTTTTTATTTTCACGGCTCTGCGTTATAAAATTCTGCGAAGCACTTGGTGGTTCAAAGTGCTCACCACAAATCTAGATAAGTTCCTTGGGGGGTCTATTTTCCAAAATGGGGTCACTTGGGGTTTTTTTACTGGTTAGGTACATCAGGGGCTCTGCAAAAGCAACGTGACGCCCGCAGACCATTCCATCAAAGTCTGCATTTCAAAACGTCACTACTTCCTTTCCGAGCCCCGACGTGTGCCCAAACAGTGGTTTACCCCCACATATTGGGCATCAGCGTACTCAGGACAAACTGGACCACAACTATTGGAGTTCAGTTTCTCGTGTTACCCTTGTGAAAATAAAAAATTGCGGGCTAAAATATGAATTTAGAGGGAAAAAAAGATTTTTTATTTTCATGGCTCTGCATTATAAACTTTTGTGAAGCACTTGGGGGTTCAAAGTGCTCACCACACATCTAGATAAGTTCCTTGGGGGGTATAGTTTCCAAAATGTGGTCACTTGTGGGGGGTTTCTACTGTTTAGGCACATCAGGGGCTCTGTAAACGTAACATGACATCCACAGACCATTCCATCAAAGTCTGCATTTCAAAAAGTCACTACTTCCCTTTTGAGCTCTGCCATGCACCCAAACAGTGGTTTACCCCCACATATTGGGTATCAGCATACTCAGGACAAACTGGACAACAACTTTTGGCATCCAATTTCTCCTGTTACCCTTGTAAAAATAAAAAATTACAGGCTAAGAAACAATTTTTGAGGAAAGAAAAATTACTTTTTATTTTCATAGCTCTGCGTTATAAACTTCTGTGAAGCACTTGGGGGTTCAAAGTGCTCACCACACATCTAGATAAGTTCCTTGGGGGCTCTAGTTTTCAAAATGGGGTTAATTGTGGTGGGTTTCTACTGTTTAGGTTTCTCTGCAAATGTAACATGACGTCCACAGACCATTCCATCAAAGTCTGCATTCCAAAACATCACTACTTCCCTTCCGAGCTCTGCCTTGCACCCAAATAGTGGTTTACCCCCACATATGGGGTATGAGCGTACTCAGAACAAACTGGACAACAACTTTTGGGGTCCAATTTATCCTGTTACCCTTGTGAAAATAAAAAATTGTGGGCTAAAATAATTTTTGAGGAAAGAAAAATGATTTTTATTTTCATGGCTTTGCGTTATAAACTTCTGTGTAGCACTTTGGGGTTCAAAGTGCTCATCACACATCTAGATGAGTTCCATGGGGGTCTAGTTTCCAAAATGGTGTCACTTGTGGGGGAGTTCAAATGTTTAGGCACACAGGGGCTCTCCAAATGTGACATGGTGACCGCTAATGATTGGAGCTAATTTTTCAGTCGAAAAGTCAAATGGCGCTCCTTCCCTTCCGAGCCTTGCCGTGTGCCCAAACAGTGGTTTACCACCACATTTGAGGTATCGGTGTACTCAGGAGAAATTGCCCAACAAATATTAGGATCCATTGTATCCTGTTACCCATGTGAAAACAAAAAAATTGAGGCTAAATTTTTTTTTTGTGAAAAAAATACTTTTTCATTTTTCTGATCAACTTCTGAAACACCTGGGGGTTGAAAGTGCTCACTATGCATCTAGATAAGTTTCTTGGGGGGTCTTGTTTCCAAAATGGGGTCACTTGTGGGGGAGCTACAATCTTTAGGCACACAGGGGCTCTCCAAATGCGACATGGTGTCTGCTAAAGATTGGAGCCAATTTTTCATTTAAAAAGTAAAATGGCGCTCCTTCCCTTCCGAGACCTGTTGTGCGCCCAAACAGTTATTTCCCCCACATATGGGGTATCGGCGCACTCAGGACAAATTGTACAACAACTTACCAGGTCCAGTTTATCCTTTTACCCTTGGGAAAATAAAAAAAATTGTTGCTAAAATTTCATTTTTGTGACTAAAAAGTTAAATGTTAATTTTTTCCTTCCATGTTGCTCCTTCTGCTGTGAAGCACCTGAAGGGTTAATAAACTTCTTGAATGTGGTTTTGAGAAAACATTTTGTTTCCAAAATTATGCTGATGTAAAGTAGACATTTTGTGTCACATAACTCTCTGGTTTAACAGAATAAAAATTAAAAATTTGAAAATTAAAAATTTTCCAAATTTTCGCCAAATTTCCGTTTTTTTCAAAAATAAACGCAAAAATTATCGACCTAAATTTGTCACTAACATGAAGCTCAATATGTCACGAAAAAACAATCTCAGAATCTCTAGGACCCGTTACAGTGTTCTTGAGTTATTACCTCATAAAGGGACACTGGTCAGAATTGCAAAAAATGGCCAGGTCATTAAGGTCAAAATAGGCTGGGTAATGAAGGGGTTAAACATCATTCGTCTGGAATATCAGAGAAGCAACACCAAGACAGAGAACCCCACAAGGATTTAGATCAAACCACCACAGGCATAGTTTCAGTAAACCTTAATGTTTTACAATGACGAACAGCAAACATATAGAGGCTTAAGGTACCTTCACACTGAAAAATATCGCTAGCGATCCGTGACGTTGCAGCATCCTGGCTAGCAATATCGTTGAGTTTGACACGCAGCAGCGATCTGGATCCTGCTGTGCCATCGTTGGCGCAGAAAGTCCAGAACTTTATTTCGTCGCGTGTGTGATGCCGATTCAGCGATGTCTTCACTGGTAACCAGGGTAAACATCGGGTTACTAAGCGCAGGGCCGCGTTTAGTAACCCGATGTTTACCCTGGCTACCATTGTAAATGTAAAAAAAAACAAACACTACATACTTACATTCCGGTGTCTGTCCCCCGGCGCGGTGCTTCCAGACACCGGAATGTAAGTATGCAGTGTTTGTTTTTTTTTACATTTACACTGGTAACCAGGGTAAACATCGGGTTACTAAGCGCGGCCCTGCGCTTAGTAACCCGATGTTTACCCTGGTTACCAGGGGACTTAGCATAGTTGGTCGCTGGAGAGCTGTCTGTGTGACAGCTCTCCAGCAACCACACAGCGATGCTGCAGCGATCGGGATCGTTGTCTAGATCGCTGCAGCGTCGCTAAATGTGACGGTACCTTTAGAACTGTTTGTGAAGTGAATAAACAAACATTTATCAAGATTGTGTCACTATGAGCATTTTCTGTCACATATGTAAATGTTTTACAAGAAATGCAGCTATGTGATTGTCTGAATGCATTCAGTGTACAGTATTTTAATCTTGTTTACAAATGGACATTTGTATATTAGCATTTGAACATTTGAGCAGCCAAAGTTATGGCTCTCAAAGAGAGAAACTAATATAGTGGACAAAGCTATATTTTTAATTAACTACTGAGCCAAACTAACAGCATTGCAGTGCATTGTGTCCAATGTGAGCAACAGGCAACCCAAAAAGGAGCTTTTTAAGGGAGTCCTTTAAGGTACACAAATGTTATGAAATGTTTGCCAACAAGGATGTGGTTTCACCAATGTGGGGTACCTTTTTTTAAAAATACACTATTGCCATCAAAGCCCCCTTGCCCAAACTTCACTGGCCTATATTAGTACAAAGCATGTTCACCCTGGTGATCTAGTGGTAGTTAAAGAATAGACATTGTAGGAGACAGAGTTAAGAATTAGGTCCAATGTAGTGGTGTGTGTCTCTGAGACTTGTAATGCAGTGCATGATCTGCCAAACAATTCCCCAATGGGGGTACTAGTGCCATTGCAGGCCCCTTGCCCACAATTCACTGGCCTATAACAGTACTGAACACATTCACCCCCCTGGTCATCTAGTGGCAGTTAAAGGACACAAGGCAGGAGACAGACTTAAGAAGTAGGCCCAATGCAATATCATGCCCAATTCCCCAATGTAGGGTCCTTTTTTTTAAAAATAAAAGAGTTCCATCACAGCCCCCTTGCCCAAAATGCACCGTACAGAGCACGTTCACCATGGTGATCTAGTGGCAGTTAAAAGACACATTGCAGGAGACAGAATGAAGAAGTAGGCCCAATGTAATGTCATGCCCAATTTCCTAATGTGGGGTCCTTTTTTTACAAAATAAAAGAGTGCCATCACAGCCCCCTTGCCCAAAATGCACCGCACAGAGCATATTCATCCTGGTCATCTAGTGGCAGTTAAAGGACACATTGCAGGAGACAGAGTTAAGAAGTAGGCCCAATGTAGTGGTGTGTGTCTCTGATACTTGTAATACAGTGCATGAGCTGCCAACCAATTCCCCAATGGGTGTACCATTTTTTAAAAAAAAGACTAGTGCCATTGCAGGCCCCTTGCCCAAAATTCACTGGCCTATAACAGTACTGGGTACGTTTATCCTGGTCATCTAGTAGCAGTTAAAGGACACATTGCAGTAGACAGACTTAAGAAGTAGGCCCAATATATTGTAATGACCAATTCCCCAATGTGGGGTCCTGTTTTTACTAAATAAAATAATGCCTTCAGAGCCCCCATGCCCAAAATTCACCGGCCTATAACAGTACAGAGCATGTTCACCCTGGTCATCTAGTGGTTCTGGATGATGAGGATGAGGATAAGGAGGAGGATTAAAAAAAACAGACCAAATCTTGAAGCTTATACCCATGTGTGGTTGTGAAGAGGTGCATGAGAATACACCTCACAAAAAGAGAGAATGTATTTGAGGTTATGTTTAGCTGTTTTCACTTGGTGGTGTACAGAAGTCTTTCCCAATCCAGCCCTTGTTCATTTTTATAAGCGTCAGCCTGTCAGCATATTCAGTTGACAGACGGATGCGCTTATCTGTTACAATTCCACCAGCGGCACTAAAAACCCGCTCTAACAGAATGCTAGCATCAGGGCAGACCAGGACCTCAAAGGCATAGAGAGCCAGTTCATGACACGTGTCCAGCATGGATACCCAATAATTAAAAGGCACAGAGGAATCACAGAGGACATTAGTACAATCTGCAAGGTACTCCCTCACCATCTTCGCAAACATTGCACTTCTTGTGACAGCACCCCTTGCCTCTGTGCCGTCACAATAGGAGGGTCTGAGAAAACTGTCCCAGAACTTTGCCATTGTTCCCCTGCCTGAGCTGGATTGCACTTCTGTCTCTCTCGCTTGGACTCCTTGGTTGTACAACAAACTCTGTCGTCTGCTGCCATCGTTCCCACGTCTGCTGCCATTGTAATTCCGCTACAAGGGCCCTGTGGTACTGCAACATTTTATTACACCTCTCTGCCTCAGGCAGAAGAGATTGAAAGTTCTACTTGTAGCGTGGGTCTAGAAGTGTAACCAACTAGTAATAAGTGTCACTGAACATTTTTATAAAGCGAGGGTCACTTGTAGCGCAGCGCAACATAAAGTCAGCCATGCGTGCCAGACTGCTAACAGGCAACACTTCCGAGTCCTCACCAACAGGATGACTGACCATGCTGTCCTCCTCCTCCTCCTCCTCCCTGTTCTTGGGCCATCCCCGCTGAACAGCCGGTATGACAGCTGTGTTTGTAGTACCATCTATAGCGCAGAAAAGTAGCTCCTGTTCTTCCTCCTCCTCCTCATTGACTATCAATCCAAAATGAGAAGACATGAGGCTGGGCTAAGTGTAATCCCCCTGTAAGGTTCCTTGCTCCATGTCCTCGTGCTCCGCCTGCAATGCATCCTCTTTAATTGTGAGCGGAGAGGCTTTCAGAATGCTGAGAAGCGGAATGGTGATGCTAATTATGGCGTCATCACCGCTCACCATCTTGGTGTAGTCCCCAAAGTTTTGGAAGATGGTACATATGTCGGAATCCATGTCCACTCCTGAGGTCTTATGTGTGGAGTCTGAACTGAATATCGATGGCCTTATTGATGTTGGTAGTTAACAACTGCCCTCTTCTGCTCACAAAGCCTTTTCATCATAAGGAGCGTAGAGTTTCAGCACATGGGGACATCACACACCAGCCGGCGAGCTGGAAGCTGCAAACGCTGCTGATGCATGGCAAGGGCTGCTGAAGCTGTAGCTGACTTTCTAAAATGGGCAGACAGATGGCGTACTTTAGCAGATCTGGCAGCTCTGGGTAGCTTTTCAGAAAACGTTGAACCACGAGGTTAAGCACATGGGCAAAGCAAGGTACTGTATGTGTGTGTGAGCTCACCTTGCCTCAGAGCCACCACCAGGTTACGGCCATTGTCACACACAACCATGCCTGGCTGTAGATTCAGCGGTGTCATCCAACATTAAGGATGAAGAAGAGGAGGAGGTGCAGGAGCTGTAGACTGTCAGGGCAACACTGATTGACATAGGGCCAGCAATCCTCGGCATGAGGAGGATGTGTTCCATTCCAAGGTCCAAATGGGTCCCGGCTTCCACTATGTTAACCCAGTGTGCCGTCAGTGAGATGTAAAGTCCCTGGCCACAAGCACTTGTCCAGTTGTCCGTAGTTAGGTGGACTTTCCCTGTAACAGCATTGTTGAGGGCACGGGTAATGATGTTGGACATATGCTGGTGTAATGCCCGTAAGGAGAAATAGTGGCGAATGGGGACCGAATACCTTTTGACAGCCGCCATCAGGTTGCAGAAAGCTTCCGTCTCAACGAACCTAAAAGGTAGCATTTCTAGTGCAAGCAGAAGAGAAATATTAGATTTTAGGACTGTGACCTGTGGGGCATTGGAAGGGTATTTCCGCTTGTGTTCCAAAGACTGGGTTATAGACTACTGAAGGCTGTGCTGGGACAAGGACATGTACGGGCTCGATGGTGGTGCTGCTTGACTGTGGTCCAAAACAGGAGCAGGGCTAGAGGCATCTACACATGCACGGTGTACTGGGGATTGGCTTCTCTGCAAAACAGTTGAAGAAACAGTGGTGTGACCTGCAGGCAGTGGTCCTGGAGCCTGGGGTTCAGCCCAAAAAGTCGGGTGCTTTGCTGCCATGTGCCTCATCATGCTGGTGGTCATCAGGCTGGTTGCTTTGCTACCCCTGCTGATGCGCGCATGGCAGGTGCTGCAAATGGCCTGTTTGAGGTTATCAGCAGAGTCTTTAAAAAATAACCAGACTTGAGATGATCTAACAGTTGGAATGGCAACTTTTCTCATGTTGGTGTTACGGGGAATGGATGCACACCTTCTGCCTGTGGCCAACACACTGCTTCTTCCTACCTGTTGGGGCGATATGCCTGATTCCCCATGTGTACTGCTGCCCTCACTCTGCATTTCCTCCTGCCACCTTGTCTTCCACATCTGCACCCTGCTCCCCCTCCTGACTTTCTGGCAATTGTGTCTCATCCTCGTCCACCTCTTCTGACACTTTCCCACCATCGCCTTCGCATTACCGGGGCTGGTCAAAGCTTTGGGCATCGGCACATGCAATCTCATCTGTCCCCACTTCAAATTGACAGGCCAAGAGTTCAGAATCTTGAAATGGAAAACTGAACAGCTCTCAGAGTGTCCAAGTGTGGGATCAGTTGTCTCTGGGCACTCGGCATGGTGGGAGGAAGGAGGCTCAGGGTGAGGAATATCCTGGCCACACTCACGGCTACTCAGACTTGACCATGTTGAAGACATGGTGGTGGTGGTGGCTAAGTGACTGGAAGCAGTATCCAATATCCCACCAACAACTGGTTCACACTGCTCTGGTTTCAATAGTGGTGAGCTGCGGTCACCTAGAAACTGGGACAGGAAAGTCGAGCGAGAAGATGTGGGTCTCTGTTGTTGTGCACTTTCACTTTGGCCACGGACTCGTCCTCTGCATGCACCATCATCACGTCCAATTCCCTGTCCCTTGCCCCTTGCCTTGCCCATTTTAAATGGATTACTGCACTATTTCAAATGCTCAACACAAATATATTTATTAGTAGCGAAATAATATCTGATCAGTATGTCTGCATATCTACGATTTTTAAAACACAAACACCAAGCAGGCCTCAGCCTGATATAACATACTGTATTCAATTTTGGGTTTTTTTTTGTGAAGTAAATTTATGCAAAATAGTGCTGTATAGAATTAGAGAATCAGACAGCAAAAAAAGGGGAACACCGGCCTACAATGACCAAAATTGGAGCATGCAGATATATATGTGGCCTGTCATGGAAATACCACACTGGCAAATATGTGGCCTTTTAATAATTTTGGAAGCTAAATAGTGCTGTATAGAATTAGAGTATCAGACAGCAAAAAAAGGGGTCCACCAACCTACAATGACCAAACTTGGAGCACGCAGATATGCGGGCTGTCATGGAAATACCACACTGGTAAAAATGTGGCCTGGTTTTTTTTTTGTTATGCAAAATAGTGCTGTATACAATTAGAGCATCAGACAGAAAAAAAAGGGGTCCACCGGCCTACAATGCCCAAAGTTGGAGCACGCAGATATATGAGGCCATTTTCTGTGAATTTAAAACACAAAAAAAAGTGGCACAAGGCTAGCACACACAACTATGCAATGTATGCCTGACAAATTATGATTTTTAAACAGGCCTCAGTCTGACCGAACAGACTGCATATTTTTGTTTTTTGGGGGGTGAATTTTTTGGGAAAAAAATGCAACTAGGTATATAGTAAAGAAGCTGCAGCAGCATCAGCAGACAGTTATAGAGCTTTGGGAGGGATGCAGTGGGAGCAATGGACGCACATACAGTGCCTGCAGGCCCTGCACTGATGTTTATATGCTGTGCCCTGCCTACCTAACGCTGCAATGTCAGGCCCATGAATTAGCCCTAAAAAGGACTTTTGGTTTCTGTGGAATTGTGGATTTAAGAGTTGCAGACCTGCACTAATTCTAAAAACCACGATTCTGAACCTATCTCGGCACCAGCTCTCCATACTGTCACTGAATCCGGAGCAGAATGTGGCGAGCAGGGCGGCGCCAGGTCTCTTATACTCGGGATGATGTTGTTCAGCCAAGCCAATCACAGCATGATTACAACAAAGATGGCTGCGGCGTTTCATGGCCTGGCAGACAATCCCTGCACCGTGATTGGGTCTCTAAAGTCCGCCAAAAACGCTGGGTGAGACACCAGTTACCGAATAATGTATAAACATTTGAAACCAGAAGGTTACATACACTATATAAAAAGACACATATGCATGTTTTTCTCAATATCTGACATGAAATAAAAATAAAACTTTCCCATTTTAGGTCAATTAGGATTACCATAATTATTAATATTTGCCAAATGCCAGAATAATGAGAGGGAAAGAGAATGTTTTAGGCATTTTTTATTACTTATTAAAAAGTTAAGACTTTACATACATTTCATTAGTATTTGGTACCATTGAAGTTAAATGGAAGGTGCCATCCCCCAAAAACATTTTTCAGAAATTGTAAAAATGTAAAGAATTAATGATTACATTTTCTTAAAAAATATTATCATTTGTTTATAATTTAGTAAAATATGAAAAATAATTTGAAAAGTTTTGGAATTTCCACTTTTACACACTAGGGGGAGCAGCTGCTGAAATTTCAGAAAAAAACCTAGTGTATAAATAGCTCACATTACAGCACTGCAGTAATTATGGGCGGAGTCTGCTGACGTGTGTGATGTCTCCTCTCCTCCCCTTCTGGGTGTTTGCTAAGGGATTAGAGAGGATGATATTCAGGAACCCAGTGAGCAGCCATTTTGTTGGTGACTGCAGAGTATGGCTGCCGTCACACTATCAGTATTTGGTCAGTATTTTACCTCAGTATTTGTAAGCCAAAACCAGGAGTGGAACAAATAGAGGAAAAGTATAATAGAAACATATGCACCACTTATGCGTTTATCACCCACTCCTGGTTTTGGCTTACAAATACTGAGGTAAAATACTGACCAAATACTGCTAGTGTGACGGCAGCCTTAGGCTACTTTCACACTAGCGTTGTTGGCTGTACGTTGCAATGCGTCGTTCAGGAGAAAAAACACATCCTGCAAAGTTGTCTGCAGGATGTGTTTTTTTCCCCATAGACTAACATTACCGACGCATTGCGACGTATTGCCACACATCGCAACTATCGTGCGACGGTTGCGTCATGTTTTGGTGGACCGCTGCCACAAAAAAAGTTACATGTAACGTTTGTTTGTGCGTCGAGTCCGCCATTTTCAACCGCCCATGCACGGCTGAAACTCCGCCCCATCCTCCCCAGACCTAACAATGGGGCAGCGGAAGCGTCGTAAGACTGCTTCCGCTGCCCACGTCGGACATTTCTTTCACAGCATGCGTCAGTACGTCGGCCCGATGCACTGCGACGGGCCCGTACTGATGCTAGTGTGAAAGCAGCCTTATACTGACAAGTAGACAGTCACCGTGGATGGCAGGCAGCAAGGATTCTGGGAGATATGTGGTGGAGGGAGCAGGGTGAGAGCAGCACAGATTATTTTAGGAGAGCAGTGTGCTGGTTTATAGTGGCCCCCTGTTTGGTGTGCGGAGCAGCCAGGGATTGTACATAGGTCGCTGTCTTTTATACACATGGATGGACCGTCTGCTCCACAGAAATTCAGGAAACATTTCTGCAGATTGATGGCCTGTTCTGATCCAGACTTTGCATGCAGACCCCATTCCCCTCCTCAGATCCGGTCTTCCCCATCCTGTCCTGGCGATGTGTGAAAGCGAGGTGACAGGCGCAGTCCGCGATGATGCTGGGAAGGATATGTAGCCATATAGTAACGATAAAAATGAGACCCCTCTCTTCAGCTACCTCACCAGCCTTCCTCTGACTACACCTAACTGGAAGTCATGCTGCCCCCTCTATTAGGCTACTTTCACACTAGCGTTGGATTCGGCCCGTCGCAGTGCATCGGGCCGAGATTCCGACGCTAGCGTTTGATGCGCCGCACAACGGGTGCAGCCGATTCATTTCTCCGGCGCATCCGCTGCCCCATTGTGAGGTGCGGGGAGGTGGGGGCGGAGTTCCGGCCGTGCATGCGCGGTCGGAAAAAGCGGTCCGTTGGCAGCAAAAAACGTTACATTTAACGTTTTTTGCTCCCGGCAGTCCGCCACAACACGGACGATTGCGACGTGTGTCAATACGTTGCAATGCGTCGGTAATGTTACTCTATGGGGCAAAAACGCATCCTGCAAACAACTTTGAAGGATGCATTTTTTTCCCTAAACGACGCATTGCGACGTATTAAAAAAACCGCCAGTGTGAAAGTAGCCTTACCCCAGACCCGCGTGCAGGTGCTCAGCCAGAACCACCATAGAATGGGTCCGCTTTCTGAAGATAATACTGCCATAGTGTTCTCACATAATACCGCCATATAGATCACACATAATACCGCCAGTGTTCTCACATAATACTGCCATATAGATCACACATAATACTGCCATAGTGTTCTCACATAATACCGCCATATAGATCACACATAATACTGCCATAGTGTTCTCACATAATACCGCCATATAGATCACACATAATACCACCAGTGTTCTCACATACCGCCATATAGATCACACAATACTGCCAGTGTTCTCACATAATACCGCCATATAGATCACACATAATGCTGCCAGTGTTCTCACATAATACTGCCATATAGATCACACATAATACCGCCATATAGATCACACAATACCACCATATAATTCTCACAATACTGATCAAGCATAATACCACCATACAGATCACATAATACCACCATATAGATCACACATAATGCTGCCAGTGTTCTCACATAATACCGCCATATAGATCACACATAATACCACCATATAGATCACACACAATACCACCATATCACAATATCACAATACCACAATATCACAATACTGATCAAGCATAATACCACCATACAGATCACATAATACCGTCATATAGATCTCACATAATGCCATAATACAGCATGACGCCCGCAGCTCCTGTCATCGCATGCATTGAGTTGTGTGTGCAATGGGGACAGATATGCAGGGGGGAGAGGAGTGCATAGGAGTGGATTAGATACACGGTTCACCAGACAGTATCACACAAGAGAGGATTAGATACACGGCTCAGCAGACAATATCACACAGGAGAGGATTAGATACACGGCTCAGCAGTCAGTATCACACAGGAGAGGATTAGATACACGGCTCAGCATAATATCACACAGTATAGGATTAGATACACGGCTCAGCAGACAGTATCACACAGGAGAGGATTAGATACACGGCTCAGCATAATATCACACAGCATAGGATTAGATGCATGGCTCAGCATAGTATCACACATGAGAGGATTAGATACACGGCTCAGCAGACAGTATCACACAGGAGAGGTTTAGATACACGGCTCAGCATAATATCACATAGTATAGGATTAGATGCATGGCTCAGCATAGTATCACACAGGAGAGGATTAGATGCATGGCTCAGCATAGTATCACACAGGAGAGAATTAGATACACGGCTCAGCATAATATCACACAGTATAGGATTAGATGCATGGCTCAGCATAGTATCACACAGGAGAGGATTAGATGCATGGCTCAGCATAGTATCACACATGAGAGGATTAGATACACGGCTCAGCAGACAGTATCACACAGGAGAGGTTTAGATACACGGCTCAGCATAATATCACACAGTATAGGATTAGATGCATGGCTCAGCATAGTATCACACAGGAGAGGATTAGATACACGGCTCAGCATAATATCACACAGTATAGGATTAGATACACGGCTCAGCATAGTATCACACAGGAGAGGATTAGATGCATGGCTCAGCATAGTATCACACATGAGAGGATTAGATACACAGGCCAGCAGACAGTATTACACAGTAGAGGATTAGATACACGGCTCAGCACAATATAGTGATAGATGCACGGTCTAATGTCCTGTGAGGAGTTACAGTGAGAGGCAGGGTCGGAGCAGCACAGAGCCTCCCCCATCCCCCCTCTGTTACCTCTCTGCAGCTCCTGATAGAGGACATCAGACGGCAGCACTCCTTCACCCTCTCTAGCGATTCTAGAGATTACAGCCACACACCAGGCAGCAGAGGACAGGGAACGGCCGCTGACAGTGTGAGGGGAGACAGATGTAGCTGCCCCTCCAACAGCACAGCTCTCAGTCACAGTGGAGCTCACAGGTACACTCTACTGTAGGCTGAAGCAAGATGGCGCCGATCTCCTGCCTCTGCTGTGATGTGGAGACAGCCCAAGGGGCGTGGCCACATCAGAGCAGAGAGCAGCTTATAATACATTGCTAGCTATGGGGTCGGCTCCCGATCGCAGCCTCCTATGCCCAGGGCTGCTGTATTTGCAGAGTGTAAGTGTCGTGCTGGGACTCTTACACTGCTGCAAAGCAAAATGGTGGCGCCCAGTGGCTGCAAAAATAATTAATAATAAAAAAGATATTAAAGTTAAAAAAAATAATGTTGTATTAAAAATAATTGTTTATATAAACAATTATTTTTAATACAAAAACAAAATTGTGGCACCTTCCCTTTAAGCTTAATGACTGGGGTCAAATGTTTAGGCTATCCTTCCACAAGTTTCTCACAATAGTCGGTCGGAATTTGCACTCATTCATCCTGACAATACTGGTGTAACTGAACCAGGTTTGTAGGTCGCGTTGCTCGCACCTGCATTTTCAACTTTGGCCATAAATTTTCAATAGGATTGAGATCAGGGTTTTGAGATGGCCACTCCCAGTCATTGACTTCGTTATCCTTAAGCCACGTTGTTACAATTTTGATCGTATACTTCGGGTCATTGTCCATTTGGAAGACCGATTTCCGACAAACCTTTAACTTCCTAACTAGTGATGAGCGAATATATTCGTTACTCAAGATTTCTCAAGCATGCTCGGGGGTCTTCCGAGTATATTTAGTGCTCAGAGTTTTAGTTTTTAGCGCCGCAGCTGAATGATTTACATCTGTTAGCCAGTATATGTGAGGGTTGCCTGGTTGCTAGGGAATCAAGTATATTCCCTCATCACTATTCCTAACTGATGTCTTGAGATGTTACTTCAGTATTGCCACATAATCTTCTGTTCTCATGATGCCATCTATTTTGTGAAGTTCCTCTTGCTGTAAAACAACCCTACAACATGATGCTGCCACTCCCATGTTTCACAGCTGGGATGGTGTTCTTAGGCTTTCAAGATTCTCCCTTTTTCCTTCAAGCATAACGATGGTCATTATGCCCCAAAAGTTCAATTTTATCTTCATCCTGTGTGCATTTTCAAACATTAATCTGTATTTTTTATGTTTCTTTTGGAGTATTGGCTTCTTCTTGGCAGAGTGGCCTTTCAGTTCATGTTGATACAGTACAAGCTTCACTGTGGGTATTAACACATTCTTATCAGCTCCCGTCATCATCTTCACAAGGTCTTTTGCTTTTCACCTTGGGTTGATTTGCACATATCGGACCAAAGAATGTTCATCTCTGGGACACAGAACCCGTCTCCTACCTGTATGATGGATATTCTCATCTTTGTACTTGCGTATAATTGTACAGATGAAAGAGGCACCTTCAGGTATCTTGAAATTGAACCCAAGGATGAGCCAGACTTGTGCAAGTCCACAATTCTCTTCCTGATATCTTGGTTGATTTCTGGAGACTTTCGCATGATGCTATACAAAGAAGCATGGTGTTCCAGGTGTGCATTAAAATAGATCAACAGGTGTGTTGTGTCTCTAATTAACTCAGATGTTGCCAAACAATCAGAATCTTGGCGTATGTAAACTTTTGACTTTGCAGTAAGTAAAAAAAATGCCTTGAAACATTCTCTCTCTCTCATTATTCTAGCATTTGGCAATTGTAATTAACCAAAAATGGGAGAGGTTTATTCTGATATTGAGAATAGCATGCATATGTATATATATATATATATATATATATATATATATATATATATATGTATATATATATACACTGTATATATGTATATATATATATATATATATATATATATACACTGCTAAAAAAAAATAAAAGGAACACTAAAATCCCACATTCTAGATCTCCTCCCAGACCTGGACTAAAGCAACTGCCAACTCCTGCACAGTATGTGGTGCAACCTGACGTTGGTGGATGGTGCGAGACATGATCTACCAGATGTCTTCAATCGGATTCATGGCTGGGGAATGGGCAGGCCAGTCATAGTTTCAATGCCTTCATCTTGCAGGAACTGCTGACACACTCCAGCCACATGAGGTCTGGCATTGTCCTGCATTAGGAGGAACCCAGGGCCAACTGCATCAACATATAGTCTCACAAGGGGTCTGAGGATCTCATCTTGGTTCCTAATGGCAGTCAGGCTACCTCTGGAGAACACATGGAGGACTGTGTGGCCCTCCAAAGAAATGCCACCCCACACCATTACTGACCCACTGCCAAACTGACCATGCTGTTGCAGGCAGCAGATTGCTCTCTGCAGCATCTCCAGACTCTATCACGTCTGTCACATGTGCTCAGTGTGAACCTGCTTTCATCTGTGAAGAGCACGGGGCACCAGTGGCGAATTTTCAAATCCTGGTATTCTGTGACAAATGCCAAGCGTCCTGCATGGTGTTGGGCTGTGAGCACAACCCCCATTTGTGGATGTCGGGCACTCAGACGATCCTCATGGAGTCAGTTTCTAACCATTTGTGCAAACACATACACAGTTGTGGCCTGCTGGAGGTCATTTTGCAGGGCTCTAGCAGTGCCCCTCCTGTTCCTCCTTGCACAAAGGCTGAGGTAGCGGTCCTGCTGCTGTGTTGTTGCCCTCCTACGGCCCCCTCCACATCTCCTGGTGTACTGGCCTGTCTACTGTTAGCGCCTCCAGCCTCTGGACACTACGCTGACAGACACAGCAAACCTTCTTGCCACAGCTCTCATTGATGTACCATCTTGGATGAGCTGCACTACCTGAACCACTTAAGTGGATTGTAGAGTCCGTCTCATGCTACCATGAGTGTGAAAGCACAACCAACATTCAAAAGTGACCAAAACATCAGCCAGAAACGTTCAAAAGTGACCAAAACATCAACCAGAAAGCATTGGTATTGAGATGTGATCTGTGGTCCCCACTTGCATAACCACTCCTTTATTGAGTGTGTCTTGATAATTGCCAATAATTTCCATCTGTTGTCTATTTCATTTGCACAACAGCATGTGAAATTGATTGTCAAACAGTGTTGCTTCCTAAGTGGACAGTTTGATTTCACAGAAGTTTGATTTACTTGGAGTTATATTCTGTTGTTTAGGTGTTCTCTTTATTTTTTTGAGCAGTGTATATATTGTGGTATGGCGACTGGTCATGTGATTAATGGGTGGTATGTATCACAGAGGTGGATGGACCTGTGATGGAAGCTACACGATGATGTATTGCCCTCTTTATGTACTGAAGATGGCACGTTCCCTGAGGTTTTTCCAGCAAGATGGTGTACCACCATCTTATGGGTGTCAGGTCCGACCATTCCTATATGAACAGTTTCCTGGAAAGTGGATTGGTCTTCGTGGGCCAGTTGAATAGCCACCAAGGTCTCCTGATCTGACCCCATTAGACTTTTATTTTGGGGTCATCTGAAGGCAATTGTCTATGCTGTAAAGGTACGAGATGTGCAGCATCTGAAACAACAGATACTGGAAGCCTGTGCTAGCATTTTGTCTGCGGTGTTGCTATCAGTGTGTCAAGAGTGGGAGTAGAGGGTTGCATTGACAGTCCAACACAATGGGCAGCACTTTGAACACATTTTATAAGTTGTTATAAACTTGAAAATAATTCATGAAAGCATAAAGTTACATTAAAACCAAGCACACCATTGTATTTCTTGTGAAATTCTCAATAAGTTTGATGTGTCACATGACCCTCTTCCCATTGAAAAAAATAAAGTTTGATCCAAAATGGCCAACTTCAAAATGGTCACCGTGGTCACCACCCATTTTGAAAAGTTTTCCCCTCCCCTATACTAATGTTCCGCAAACAGGAAGTTGATATCACCAACCATTCCCATATTATTTAGGTGTATCCATATAAATGGCCCACCCTGTATAACCTATGACTACAGACAACTCACTGCTAAGCTGCTAGGAAATTTTACTTTAGCATGAAACTGTCACCGGTTGTATCATCTGGATGTATTCTTTTAGAGCAGAGATCACTTTTCAATTGCAATAATTGTAAAATATACAATGTACAGTATTGTGATAGAGATCTGCTCACCTACAAAAAAATTTCTACGTAAGAAAATCTAGATAATATAGCACCCAATATAACAAAAAAGTAGGTTTTTTAGCCCCTTTCCAACATTGCACCTTTCAACTGTCGCAGGTGGATTCACGATCCATCAGCAGCTGTTAACCTGTTAAATGCCACTGTCAATCTCAGTTCAATCGCTCTCGGCAAGCACGCCAGAAATCCAGCACATCGGTGACCCTGTCACCTGATCGCGGGTCACCAATGGGTTGGCATGACAGCCAGAGGTCTCTATGATTGTTATAGCCAGATTGCTATGAGCACTGCCTGGTAGTCAGCGCTCATAGCAAGTGATTATTTCTGCTACATACAACTGATCTGATCATCACCGATATGTAGCAGAGCGTGTCAAATTACTGCCATTTTTAGTCTCCCATAAAGACTATTGAAGCATGCAAAAAATAAAAATGTTTTTAAAAATATTTAAAAAAATAAAGAAAATAAAAGTTCAAATCACCCCTCTTTTGCCTCATTCAAAATAATACAATAAAAAAAATCAAACGCACATGCTTGGTATCGCCGTATTCAGAATCGATCGGTCTGTTAATAGAAAATAAATTAACCCGATTGTTAAACAGTGTAACGAGAACAAAAGGCGGAATGCCAGAATTGTGCTTTTTTTGGACACCGCATCATTGCATTAAAATGCAATAACGGGTGATTAAAAGATCATATCTGCACCAAAATGGTATCTTTTAAAAGCATCAGCTTGACAAGCAAAAAATAAGCCTTCACCCAATGTGAGATCGCAAAAAGTGGAGACTCTACGGGTATCAGAAAATGACGAAATATTTTAACAACTTTGGATTTTTTTTCACCACTTAAATAAAAAAATAACCTATGAATGTTTGGTATCTATGAACTCATATTGACCTGGAGAATCATAATGGTGGGTCAGGTTTAGCATTTAGTGAACATGGTAAAAAAAAAAACTGTGGGATTGTATTTTTTTGTCAATTTCACCACACTTTCCAGTACACAATATGTTAAAATCAATGATGTTGTTCAAAAGTTCAACTCATCCCGCAAAAAAAAAAGGCCAAACATGGCCATTTTAACCAAAAAAATAAAAAAGTTATAACTGAGAAAAAAGGGGAGCAAAAAATGAAAATGTAAAAACAAAAATACCGCTGGTCGTTAAGGGGTTAAGATAAAGTTGGAAGCTATGTCATATTACCTCTCAATACAATTCAGAATTTGCACAGAATAAGAACTTATATAATACTCTGTATGAGACACTATTATAAGATAAACATGTGCACAATGGAAATTGGGGAGCAAATAGTGCAAAATAGGGTTTTATTATAAGATAAACATGTGCATGAACCAAGAACAAATGCATGGAATACACTATTGCTTTACATGTAAGAAAAAGCGTAAGATACTTACTTTAGTTAACTTTTTTGATCAAGAAATGAAAAAGCCATACAACCATGTGAAAGTGTATCTTCATTTTGGATGATCCCTATATCTAGTGATGTGAAATTCTTTAAGCTATGTTTCCGCGATCATTATTTGGTGAGTTTTTGACGTTGCAGAATTTCCGCATCTATTATGTAAATTATGTTACTTGCATTTTTTCATTGCATTTTTGTGTGCATTTTTTGCATTTTTTAGCATGTGTTTATAACGGATTTTTACTTGCGTTTTTTGTCTTTGTGTAGAGTGTCATATTTTAAATAAATCTGATTTGTTCTTGAAACCTCCTGGTATTTGACATATGTTGATGCTGATTATATGCATTTTTATGCATTTGTGACTTGGAAACTCATTAAGAATGTATGTATGTTTTTTGTCTATGAGGAAATTCAGCACAGAAAACTCAGCGTATCCGCAAGAGAAATTGACATGCTGTTGGATTGGAAAAACGCACCTCAGGTGAGTTTGCGCAGCTTAAAAAAGAAGCACAGTGCATATGAGATTTTTAGAATTCATATCTACTTTTCTGGTGCTATAAATTGCTGCATTTTTGCTGCAGTAAAAATATGTAGCATTAAAACTCAATAAAATCTCATCTTGAGCACACAACCTAAAATATGTCTTATAGTTATTACCGTAATTAAATGGATTATTAGATTTGTCACATTTTTTTCCATATAAGTAGAAATACCACAGTTTATGATCGAAATGCAGAGAAAATGAATACTGTAGATCAATGACAATATCGATGAACGGAATCTAAAGATTGTCAAGTTTTGCAACAGTAATACTGTAACAATTCATTTGAAAGCATCTAAAATAATGTATAAAAACTCTTGGAGGAAAACAGTTATTTAAGAAATTGACATTATGCATCTTAGCAAAATTTTATGTCAAGAAATGCATGAAAGACAAAATCTATTGAGCTTTGAATATGGTATTTAAAAGTATTAGTATATCTTAAAAATGAAAGCAATATTAGCCTTGTGTTAATGAGAAATTAATAAGGTGTAGAATAGATCACAGTGAATCCTTTTGTAGTCAGAAATTATGACCAAATTAATAATCAACACTTTTAACTAGACACAATTTATTGCATATTAATAGTGTAAGTTCCTGATCACAGTAGGTTTTTTTTAATTCTGCAAAATTTAATTAAATACATTGTAGAAAGCAATATTTTGAATTTTGAATTTGCATGTCTCTATGTGAGAAAAAGATTGAATGACAACTGAAAACTACTGTATGTATCTGTAATAAAATGAAGCCATTTCTTACATTTTTTGAAGATAAAATGAATAACTGACAAAAACATCAGCAGTCTAATCCCTATGGTGATCTAAGTTTGGTTCAATGAATTTGCAGAAGACAAGTTATTGCAGTGGAGCAGAATTATAGATACTAAAATGTGCCATTTTACAGCCATCTAAAAGGTATCTGATGACAAGCAACGTTTTGACACATTACAATAATAGGAAAAATTCTTAAAAAGGAATAGTTAAATGTCCTCTACATATAGCTTTTCCACATTTTTTTATATTACTCCCACAACTTAAATGTATTTTATATGATATACCGCCACAAAGTAGCAAGCACTTGTGGAGTGTGAAGGAAGTGATACATGGTTTTCTAATTATTTAAAAAATATAAATCTAAATACAGGGTTAGCCATTTATATGGATACACCTAAATAAAGTGGGAACAGTTGGTAATATCAACTTCCTGTTTGTGTCACATTAGTAAATGGGAGGGGGGAAAACTTTTCAAGATGGCAGCCTTTTAAAGTCAGCCATTTTGGAACCAACTTTATTTTTTTCAATGGGAAGAGTGTCATGTGACACATGAAACCTATTTAGAATTTCACAAGAAAAACAATGGTGTGCTTGGTTTTAACATAACTTTATGCTTTCTTGAGATATTTACAAGTTTATGACCACTTATAAAATGTGTTCAAAATGCTGCGCATTGTGTTGGATTGTCAATGCCATCCTCTTCTCCCACTCTTGACACACTGATAGCAACATCGCAGAAGAAATGCTAGCACAGGCTTCCAGTATCCAATGTTCCAGATGTTGCACATCTCATATCTTCACAGCATAGACAATTGCCTTCAGATGACCCCAAAGATAAAAGTCTAATGGGGTCAGATCGTGAGTAGGATAGCTCGATCCAATCATGTAAAATCGGAATTATACCGATTTTCACTATGATCGGAATTCCGAATCCCGATTCCGATCTTTGAATGTGATCGGAAATCGGAAGTGGGTATTTTTTTTTGCACAATGCTTGTGATTGACACATGAACCACCCAATGAAGAGCCTGTGAAGTGTGGGCACATCCTGAAACGCTAGTAGGCATTTTAACTACTGGCATGACTGTGATTGGCTGTGATCAGGCACTATAAAAGGCTGGCGCCACCATTTTGTGTTCACTCTACTGTGAATTGAGTTAGGAGAGCTTGTCTCTGTCATTAGAGAGAGAGAGAGCGAAAATATTGTGTCTCTAATAGCGTTTTTGTCCTATCTATTTTAACACCTTCTGTGATAAAGTACCTTCACTGACTGTGCTTCACTACCCTGTGCTTTTTTTCTTAAGACCTGCACAGAGTTCTGTGGAGCCAGCAGCTTCACTGTGCAGCATACACTGGTCAGCTTACTGTATTTTCTGCAGATTGCAGCGCCTGTCTTTTTGCTTTATCAGCACACCATCCACCAATCTTTTATTTTGTTCGGACTGCAGCCGTTGAGAATTGGATAGATAGATAGAAGGAACAAAAGTTATTTAGTTGGGTCATCCTATACCTCTTAGTGAGGACTGGGGAGGGGAGAGGTGTGGGAATTGGGAAATATTCTTACCTAGTATTAGCAGAATATTTGTAGCTTCCACTTTTGCACCGTAGATTATGCCCCCACGGTATAACTGCTGCAAAAAATTCCTAATACTACCACCTGCATTTTGTGTGTGATTGCATTCTAATTGGAATCAACACAATACTTCCAATTAGTGTCGGTTTACACCTCTGTGCAGCAGTCGAGGTGTAATCACACGATCATATTTTTGTTGTGGGATTGTGCCGCCTTGCACATTCTCACCTAGTATTCACAGAATATTTGTAGATTCCACTTTTGGAATCTACAAATTGAAACATTTGTTGGATGGCAGCTGTGGCATCGACTTCAATTCATTCCTCATCCTCATCCTCCCAGATACAGAGCACAGAGTCTGCTCATATCAGTGTAGAGCACCGCTCTGCTTCTTCACCACCACCTGCCAAATTACCCAGGCAGTTAGAGGGACCAGAACAGGAGCCATCTTTACTTCTGTTTGAAGAATCTGTTGGCTGTGGATCAGGGGGTCAGTCAGGCAGTATCCGACAACAGGAAGAAGAGCTTTTAAGCAGTAATGCCCAACTTTTATTTCTCTCAGAAGAAGAGGCTGGTAGCCCTGTGCACACAGTCAGCCAAGTACAGTACGCATCAGATGATGATGAAACTCAGGTGGCATTAGCTGGTGTGTCCTGCAGTATACAAACGACCCAGGAGGAGCAATCATCTGAGGTGTTGGAAGAGGGTCCAACAGATGATGAGGTCCTTGATCCATCATGGTGTGAGGGACAGCAAAGTGGTGGTAGCAGCTCAGAGAAAGAGATTCCCACAAAAGTACAGCAGCAGAGGGCCAAAAAAGGGAGTAGAGTGAGGGGTGAGAATTGGTTGCCTGTAGCCTCCACTACGGCCCTCGGAAAGAGAAGGACCCCCGCAAAAACTAGTGCAAGGGGTGCTCCAAAGAGATGTGGTGCCTGGGCCTTTTTTGACCAAGTTGCCGAAGACATTACAACAGTCAGATGTAATCTGTGCCATCTAACTCTGAAGCGAGGGAAAAACGTCCACAACCTCAATACCACCAATATGTTGAGACATTTGAGGAGCAAGCACGTTGCAGAGTGGACAAGTCACATAAAAAATATTGCCCAACCTGCAGCTCCATGTGCCACCTCTTCCTCTAACATTGTAGCTTGTTTCTCCCAGGAGAGAGAGGGAACATCCTCCTGCAGTAGTGAACAGAGAGCCATCGTCACTGTCACACCGCCACCAACCTCACAATCCCGGTTATCCTCACAGTCCCAGTCTAGCCTACAGCCATCCGTCCCACAGTTATGGGCTCGAAAAAGGAAATTCCCGGCAAGCCACCCCTGAGCACAGGCCCTCAATGCTAGCATTTCAAAACTGCTGGCCCTTGAAGTGCTATCATTCAGGCTGGTGGACACGGACGCCTTTTGCAACCTCATGGCATTGGCAGTCCCACAATACTGTGTTCCTAGCCGCCACTATTTTAGTAGAAAAGCTGTCCCTGCCCTGCAACAGCATGTGGAGAAAAAAATTAAGCGTGTACTACTTAACGCCATCAGCAGCAAGGTCCACCTGACCACCGATGCGTGGACCAGTAAGCATGGTCAGGGACGCTACATTTCCCTCACTGCCCATTGGGTAAATGTGGTGCAACCGGGTACAGAAGTGGATAGTAGCACTGCGCAGGTTCTGCCAATGCCAAGGATTGCAGGACTTTTGTCCATTCGCATTGCCTCTTCCTCCTACTCCACTTCCTCAGATTCCTCCGCACAGCAGTTGGCACCCTCTACACCCACAAGGATTGGTGGACCATCCACTGACACGACCAAGTTGAGCACTGCCATGGCTAAACGTCAACAGGCCGTGTTGAAATTAATTAGTTTGAGGGATACAAGCCACACTGCAGAGCAGTGGTTTGGGCTGCTCAACCTCCAGCCAGGTATGGTGGTGTGTGATAATGGATGAAACCTGGTGGCAGCTCTGGGTGTAGCCAATCTGACTCACATCCTGTGCCTGGCACATGTGTTAAATTTGGTTGTGCAGAGTTTTCTTAAAAGCTATCCGGATCTTGAAGAACTTATGCACAAGGTCCATGCGCCGTTTGAGCGTACACAAGGCGCACATTGCAGCTCTGCAGCAAAGATTTAACCTGCCTGAACACCGCCTCATATGTGATGCCCGCACTAGGTGAAAATCCACGTTGCATATGCTGGAGAGGATGTGTGAGCAGCAGCAGGCAGTAATGTAATTAAAGCTGCATCAGGCGCAAACGAGTCGCACAGCTCGCAGGCCACACTTCACATGTGCCGAGTGGGCTTACACGAAGGACATCTGCTGTGTTTTGAGGCCCTTTCATGATTCCACTCTCATGTCAAGCGCGGATGATGCCATAGTCAGCATCACTGTACCCCTCATATGCCTCCTTGAAAAAACTATGCTAGGGATCAGGGATGCAGTTTTGGATGAGGAGGAGGAGGAACAATTGCTGACTATGCCTTCTGCATCGGGACAGTCTACCCACAGCTCTACGGGTGGGTTGTTAGCCAGGCAACACGGCAACTCACAAAGGTCCAGACAGGGGACACTTTTTGATGAAGAGGAGGAGGAAGAATTGGAGGAGGAAGTAGTATGGCCAGAGGAGGATGGTACACCACACACTGGTAGTCATCATTTACAGCGAGGATGGGGGGATGCAGAGGAAACAGAGAGCATGCCTCAAGCAGGCGACAGTGGGGCGTGGCCAGTTGGCAGTCTGCAACACATGAGTGATTTCATGCTGCAGTATCTCATGAATGCCGTATCGCTCGCATTTTCAACACTGATGATTACTGGGTGGCAAGCCTCCTGGATCATCGCTACTGGGACAAGCTACAAACCATGATAACACTGTTGAACTGGGATGGTAAAATGCAAGAGTTCTAAGACACACTGGTACATTCGATGATGTCCTCATTTCCACCTGAGAGGATTGAGTGGCGCAGACAGACACTGCTAGTAGGCCTTACACCACAAAGTTGGCTCGCTGCAGGTTTAAAAAAGGTTTCATGGGTACACGGGCAGCATTGGTGAGGACAATTGGTAGGAGGGACCGCAGACAGACTACTTAGGCCTAAAATAACAAAATAGGCTCAATGCAGGTTTGATTATGTTGCAGGGGTACACAGGCAGCATTGGTGTGGTCAGCGGAGGACAATTGGAAGGAGGGACTGCAGACAGACTTAGTAGGCCTAAAATAACTAAATAGGCTCAATGCAGCTTCGATTATTTTGCAGGGGTACACAGGCAGCATTGGTGTGGTCAGCAGAGGACAATTGGTAGAAGGGACCGAAGATTGACTTAGTAGGCCTAAAATAACAAAATAGGCTCAATGCAGGTTTGATTATGTTGCAGGGGTACACAGGCAGCATTGGTGTGGTCAGCGGAAGACAATTGGTAGGAGGGACCGCAGACAGACGTAGTAGGCCTAAAATAACAAAATAGTATCGCACAATTAAAATTTCAGGTCCTAGAGCAAGTCCCCAAACAGCGTAGGGGGGGAGATAGAACACTCATGCTTAAGAGACGTGAAGCATACTGGATCCACACGTTAGATACATTATCACCCAAAGGACTTAATAGGGATTATGAGTTATCTGCATTTATATGATGATACTATATAAAAATTCTTGCTATATCTATATACCATTGATATGAATGATAATGGTTTATGTACTGACTGAGATTTTTGTCTTTTAGAGCCGTCTATGTTAATGATGATTGGCACATCACGAATCACCACCTGATAAAGCACCACTCTCTGTGCCACTACTCACTACGGAAACGTATTTGTGTATGAATGACACTGCTGCCACGGTCTCTCTTCATCTCTGTATGTCCATCTATATAGGCAATCAGACACCGCATAGCACGCACACACTTTGTGCTGTATTATGGTATCATAGGTCATATAGTACGCACGTCCAATTCCTTCTATATAGCCCACTTATCTCCCAGTATTCCACCTCTGCCATACTCCTTGTCAGAATATCCACACTCCTCCCATAACCCCTCCTCTCTTCACGTCCCTCCCACCTGATATACTATAATCATACTGCATTAAATATATATCTATGACATATCCCCGCAGCTGTCATTTCAGGATGGAACTGCCCGCTGGCATTTTCACATTAATTCTAGGCATATCCACTATAGCGCTTTTCTGGTGGAACGCATGTCCACACAGTGAAACGTACGGCCATTCACTTCCGCCCTGACCGGGACTTCTAATGTCATATCCGGTCTCGGCGCTCGATCACAGGGTATGTACTGGGTTTAAAAGGCGCGGTTCTCCCCACATACCCCAGACTAGCGGTGGACTCCGCGTCTCAGAGGTTATCACGCACGTCCAGGCGGCTACCCTCCAGGTATGGCTTATCGCACCCTGACACAGCCCATGTAAGTGGATACATACGGACTGATTATTCCCTCATTTCTACTATATTCCCTCTAGCCCCTGCTCTTATGCTGGCCGCCCTTGAGGTTATTACCTTCAACCATATATACTACCTATACAAGGTAAATTACACATGAGGGCGTCACCTCAGTATGCAGCCTTACTATACGTTGAAATGAACCTTTTCTCTCCCCTACTATTGTTTACAGCTCTTCTTGTTTCTGTGCATCACATGAAATCACCACCTTATTTCTTAGCAGTCATTGACTGTGAGTATTATTCTATTTTACCGGGGCTTCAGCATTCTCAGTCCCTACATTGCTATAAAATCCTATCTTTTTCTTATGCTATACTAGGCATCAGGTACGATCTACATCCCAATTAAGGACATAATTGACACACATTTAAAGGCACAGCACGGTATGTGTGTTTCCTCTATCCACCATAAATTCTATCGAGCGAGAATTTATATGCGTGTTCTCACTGCTATGTGATACGTTTAATGAGTTTATAAAAAAAAATTTCTTTGGCTACTGTGAAACTCTGTGAAAATTTGAATATACTTTGTTTCATATATTTGGTATTTTTGTTTATACACTGTATTTTATGTATATATTTTTCTTCAAACATTGTAGTGACTGATGAAAGCTCGATAAGGGCTGAAACGTTTCCAGTGCTACCTTAGTACTAATAAATTCATCAATCAATAAGATTTAAGTTGAGTGCGAGACTTTTGTATTATATATTATTAACAAATTGGTATTGTCAGTGCCAGGCATTGAAGGATTTCACCGCATAGACTAAACAGTGGTTGGGCAGTGAGAGATAATTTTGCAAGTGGTAGATCACTGTTTGAGCTGGGGGGACACTCTCTCATGGCCGGCGGTACAGGCCCAGGGCCCCTCATGTTACAACGGTGTGTCCAACGTTGGGTGCGCGCCACCACCGCCAGAGACACTTCATTGTACTATGAGGGACCCAGTGTCAGTGCCGTCGGCCAAAAGTGGGCACCCACCTTTTCAGACAAACAGCACTCTCACGGATGCTTGCACCAAGTGGCGAGACCACGGCCCCATGGGGGAGTTAGCCCATTTAGGGAGGTGTAAACATGTCATATGCTGGACAAACAGCAGCTGCAAATTAAGAGATTGGAACAGTCAGTAAGACCAGTCCAAAAGCAAGACCTTTTTAAAGGAAAGCTAGGTGTCAGCCGGGAAAGGTGGGGCGAAATAATTAGAAATCCATGAGTGGTTCATTTTAATGAAGGTTAGATCATCAACATTTTGGGTAGCCAGACGAGTCCTTTTTTCGGTCAGTATTGAACCAGCAGCACTGAATACTCTTTCTGATAGCACACTAGCTGCTGGGCAAGCAAGCTCCTGCAATGCATATTCGGCCAATTCAGGCCAGGTGTCTATTTTGGATGCCCAGTAATCAAATGGGAATGACGGTTGAGGGAGAACATCGATAAGGGAGCAAAAATAGTTAGTAACCATACTGGACAAATGTTGTCTCCTGTCACTTTGAATTGATGCTGCAGTACCTGTCCTGTCTGCGGTCATTGCAAAATCAATCCACAACCTGGTCAGAAAACCCCTCTGTCCAACGCCACTTCTGATTTTTGCACCTCTAACACCTCTGCCCTGTTGCCCCCTGCAGCTCGTGTGAGAACCATGACCGATGCTGTGTGCTGGGAATGCCTGAATCAAACGGTCTACAAGAGTTGCTTGTTTGGTTGTCAATATTTGTTTAAGGTTCTCATTTGGCATGATATTTTGCAATTTCCTTTTATAGCGTGGATCCAGGAGGCAGGCCAACCAGTAATTGTCATCGGTCATCATTTTTATAATGCGTGGGTCCCTTTTGAGGATACGCAAGGCATAATCCGCCATGTGGGCCAATGTTCCAGTTGTCAAATCACTGCTTGTGCTGGGTTGAAGAGCACTTTCGGGCAAATCAACGTCACTTGTCTCCCTCAAAAACCCTGAACCTGGCCTTGCAACACCACCAGTTTCTATTGCCCCCTGAGAAGCTTCCTGATCCAAAAAATACTCATCCCCATCATCCTCCTCATCCTCCTCCTCTTCGCCTGCCACCTCGTCCTGTAGACTTCCCTGACCAGACAATGGCTGACTGTCATAAAGGCTTCCCTCGTCCTCGGCTGCAGATGCCTGCTCCTTTATGTGCGTCAAACTTTGCATCAGCAGACGCATTAAGGGGATGCTCATGCTTATTATGGCGTTGTCTGCACTAACCCGCCGTGTGCATTCCTCAAAACACTGAAGGACTTGACACAGGTCTTGTAGCTTCGACCACTGCACACCTGACATCTCCATGTCTGCCATCCAACTGCCTGCCCGTGTATGTGTATCCTCCCACAAATACATAACAGCACGCCTCTGTTTGCACAGTCTCTGAAGCATGTGCAGTGTGGAGTTCCACCTTGTTGCAACGTCGATGATTAGGCGATGCTGGGGAAGGTTCAAAGACCGCTGATGGTTCTGCATACGGCTGGAGTGTACGGGCGAACGGCGGATGTGCGAGCAAAGTCTGCGCACCTTGAGGAGCAAGTCGGGTAACCCCAGCAAGAACTCAGACAGAACTTCCGTGGTGTGTCTGTTGTCGCCCAAACACTTCATTGCCAATACAGCCTGCTGACGTTTGCCACTAGCTGTTCCATAATGGGACACCTCGTGTGCAACAGTGGCAGCTGCGGATGGAGTGGTCGTGCGACTGCGGTCTGTGGACGAGCTCTCGCTTCTGTTGGAGGATGAGGAGGAGGATGGGGCGAATGCCTACAGCCAACTGTTTCCTAGACCGTGGGCTAGGTAGAACTGTCCCAATATTGCTGTCCCCTGTGGACCCTGCATCCACCACATTAACCCAGTGTGCCGTGATGGAGATGTAACGCCCCTGGCCATGCCTACTGGTCCATGCATCTGTTGTCAGGTGCATCTTTCTACTCACAGATTGCCTGAGTGCATGGACAATGCGGTCTTTTACATGCTGGTGGAGGGCTGGGATGGCTTTTCTTGAAAATAAGTGTCGACTGGGTAGCTCATAGCGTGGTACAGCGTAGGCCATCTGGGCTTTGAAAGCTTTGCTTTCAACTAACCGGTAGGGCATCATCTCTAACTAGAATAGTCTAGCAATGTGGGCGTTCAAACCCTGTGTACGTGGATGCAAGGATGAGTACTTCCTTTTCCTAACGAGAGTCTCTTGTAGGGTGAGCTGGACTGGAAAGCTGCATATGGTGGAACTAGTGGGGCTGCCGGTGGACATGGCAGACTGAGAGAGGGTTGGTGATGGTATTCTTGCTGTTGCCCTACATACAGTGTTTCCTACCACGAACCTGGTGATTCCCTGACTGCTTTGGCCTTGCATATTTACTGCAGGTGGTGTGGTAAGCGGTGGGCTTACAGTGAGGGAAGGGATGTAGCATTGCTGACTAGCTTCATTGTGAGAGGGTGCTACAACATTAAGGGACGTTTGGTACTTCGTCCAGGCTTGCAAGTGCATGGTGGATAAATGTCTACGCATGCAACTTGGATTTAGATTTTTAACATTCTGACCTCTGCTGAAGGTCCTTGAGCATTTTTTACAGATGACTTTGCACTGATCATTTGGATCTTGGTTAAAAAAATGCCAGACTGCACTCTTCCTACTATCGGATACCTTTTCAGGCATTGCACACTGAGCTACTTTAACCGGATGGCCACGCTGTCCCACAACTGTTTTTGGTTTTGCCACATGTTTTTGGCCAGATATGGGCCTGCCAGATGGAACCTGTTCCAATGTTGATGCCTGCTGCGGCTCCTCCTCCTCCGCTTCAGAGCTACTGCCGGCTGCACCCTGTTCCCCCAATGGCTGCCAATGGGGGTCAACAACTGGGTCATCTATGACCTCCTCTTCTATCTCGTGTGCAACTTTGTCTGTGTCACCGTGTAAGCCGGTGGTATAGCGTTCGTGACGGGGCACCAGTCTCATCAGGGTCTGATTCTGGATCAGTACACTGCGAGGGCAATGTTGTGATCTGAGTCAAAAGAACAGCATAATATTCTGGCTGTTGCTGTGCATCTGTGCACTCCATGTCCGATTCATCTTGTAATGGGCATGGCCTGTTAACAATTTCCCTTTCTCACCCAGGAACGGTATGTGTAAAGAGCTCCATGGAGTAACCTGTTGTGTCGCCTGACGCATCCTTCTCTGTTGTTCTGGGTGAAGAACACAAAAAAGTGACTTGTCGCTGACCGGGAACATCCACTGACAACGCGTTGCTTTTACACTTTGCACTTTCCGAAGAGGAGGCAAAAGCGCTAGAGGCAGAGTCACCAAGGAAAGCCGAAACTTGTTCCTGCCGCTCTGGCTTTAAAAGCGGTTTTCCTACTCCCAGAAAAGGGAGCGTTCGAGGCCTTGTGTAGCCAGACGATGACGCTGGCTCAACTACTCGAGACTTAGGTGCTATACTGCTTTTCCCACGACCACCTGATGCTCCACCACCACTACAATCATTACCAGCTCGCAATGACCGCCCACGGCCACGACCTCTTACACCAGACTTCCTCATTCTTTGAAAAGTGTAACCAAACAAACAAACGGTATTTGGTACTGTAAAACCAGTTAGAAAGTGTACGCAAACTTGTGGTAAATTTAAATCTCCCTTTAAATGTTGGTGAGACTGCAGGGAAAATCAGGCCCACTGTATAACAGTACACAGCTTCAGTGGCAGACAGATATGCCACTAACAGGACTGCACACACTGGCAATAAAAATCTCCTCCTTTTTTATATGGGAGACTAGTGAATAAATCAGGCCCACTCTATTACAGTATATTTTCTGTGGCAGAAAATGAGTGACAGATACCACAGACAGGACTGGCACAGATGAAGATTTGCCAATATTAATCTCCCCCTTTTTTATTTTTTCTGGGAGACTAGTGAATAAATCAGGCCCACTGTATTACAGTGTATTTTCTGTGGCAGAAAATGACTGACAGATGCCACAGACAGGACTGGCACAAATGCAGATTTGTCAATATTAATCTCCCCCATTTTTATTTTTTCTGGGAGACTAGTGAATAAATCTGGCCCACTTTATTACAGTATATTTTCTGTGGCAGAAAATGAGTGACAGATACCACAGTCAGGACTGGCACAAATGCAGATTTGCCAAAGTTAATCTCCTCCTTTTTTATTTTTTCAGGGAGACTAGTGAATAAATCTGGCCCACTGTATTACAGTACATTTTCTGTGGCAGAAAATGAGTGACGGATACCACAGACAGGACTGGCACAGATGCAGTTTTGCCAATATTAATCTCCCCTTTTTTATTTTTTCTGGGAGACTAGTGAATAAATCTGGCCCACTGTATTACAGTATATTTTCTGCGGCAGAAAATGAGTGACAGATACCACAGACGGGACTGGCACAGATGCAGATTTGCCAATACTAATCTCCCCCTCTTTTTTTGTATGGGAGACCAGTGAATAAATCAGGCCCACTATATTACAGTATAGTTTCTGTGGCAGAAAGTGGCTTGAAGATATATAACAACAAAAAAAGGGACTGTACTACAATTACTATCTCCCTACATTAAGCTCAGAAAAGTATGGCAGGCAGCAATAAAAAGGACTGCTGCACACAAAAGTGTGGGCAAACAAACAAGATAGCTGTGCAGAAAGGAAGGAGCAACAGGATTTGTGCTTTGAAAAAAGCAGTTGGTTTGCACAGCGGTGTACAAACTGCAATGCAGCTATCAGTGAGCCTTCTAGGGCTGCCCAATAAGCTACAGAGCTGATGAAGAAAAATCTAGCCTCCACTGTCTTTGCAAAGAAAAGGTGGTGTTGGACAGTGGAAATCGCTACAGCACAAGCGGTTTGGGGGTTAATGTACCCTGCCCAACGCTATCCCTGCTTCTGACGAAGCGGCAGCAACCTCTCCCTATACTCAGATCGGCAGCAGTAAGATGGCGGTCGGCGTGCACGCCCCTTTATAACCCCTGTGACGCCACAGAAAGCAAGCCAATCACTGCCATGACCTTCTCTAAGATGGTGGGGACCAGGACCTATGTCATCACGCTGCCCACACTCTGTGTCCACCTTCATTAGCTGAGAAATGGCGCTGAACACGTCATAGGAAACGCGACTTTGGCACGAAGGTCGCCCACCGCGTGGCCGACCCCACACAGGGATCGGGTCGGGTTTCATGAAACCCGACTTTGCCAAAAGTCAGCGACTTATGAAAATGACCGATCCGTTTCGCTCAACCCTAGTGAGTAGTGTTGAGCATTCCGATACCGCAAGTATCGGGTATCGGCCGATACTTGCGGTATCGGAATTCCGATACCGAGATCCGATACTTTTGTGGTATCAGGTATCGGTATCGGATACATAGAGATGTGTAAAATAAAGAATTAAAATAAAAAATATTGATATATTTACCTCTCCGGCGGCCCCTGGACTCAGCGCGGGTAACCGGCAGGCTTCGTTGTTCAAAATCAGCGCTTTTAGGACCTGAGAATCACGTCCCGGCTTCTGATTGGTCGCGGGCCGCCCATGTGACCGCCACGCGACCAATCACAAGCCGCGACGTCACCGCAAGCTATTAACGCGCTCATTTTTAAAAATGAGCGCGGTAATGACTTTCAAAGACGTAGCGGCTTGTGATTGGTCGCGGCCACGCGACCAATCACAAGCTGCGACGTCACCGCTTTCAAAGACGTAGCGGCTTGTGATTGGTCGCGGCCACGCGACCAATCACAAGCCGCTACGTCTTTGAAAGTCATTAACGCGCTCATTTTTAAAAATGAGCGCGTTAATAGCTTGCGGTGACGTCGCGGCTTGTGATTGGTCGCGTGGCCGCGACCAATCACAAGCCGCTACGTCTTTGAAAGTCATTACTGCGCTCATTTTTAAAAATGAGCGCGTTAATAGCTTGCGGTGACGTCGCGGCTTGTGATTGGTCGCGTGGCCGCGACCAATCACAAGCCGCTACGTCTTTGAAAGCCATTAACGCGCTCATTTTTAAAAATGAGCGCGTTAATAGCTTGCGGTGACGTCGCGGCTTGTGATTGGTCGCGTGGCGGTCACATGGGCGGCCCGCGACCAATCAGAAGCCGGGACGTGATTCTCAGGTCCTAAAAGCGCTGATTTTGAACAAAGAAGCCTGCCGGTTACCCGCGCTGAGTTCAGGGGCCGCCGGAGAGGTAAATATATCAATATTTTTTATTTTAATTCTTTATTTTACACATCCCTATGGATCCCAGGGCCTGAAGGAGAGTTTCCTCTCCTTCAGACCCTGGGAACCATGAGAATACCTTCCGATACTTGATGTCCCATTGACTTGTATTGGTATCGGATATCGGTATCGGCGATATCCGATATTTTTCGGGTATCGGCCGATACTATCCGATACCGATACTTTCAAGTATCGGACGGTATCGCTCAACACTACTAGTGAGCACAATACCTTGTTGTGATGCCCCCTGCAGATGATGTCCCCATTCCTTAAATGCAGCGATAATGGCAAGAAGCTCCTTATCTCCCACATCGTAGTTCTTTTCTGCAGCGGAGAGTCTGCGAGAAAAAAAAGCACACGGATGTAACAAGCTTTTCTCTCCCCTTCTCTGTGAGAGAATGGCCCCCAGAGCACAATCTGAAGCATCCACTTCTACGATGAAAGGAAGTGCTGAGTCTGGGCAAAAATTAGTACAGGTGCAGATGTAAACCGGGATTTAAGACAATCAAAAGCTTCCTGAGCCTGTGCGGACCACAAGAAAGTCTTTTCCTTCTTAGTTAGCTGTGTAATGGGTCGCACAATTTCAGAGACATTACAAATAAATCGTCTATAAAAGTTTGCGAATCCGATGAAACGCTGTACCTCCCTGATATTTTTAGGTGCGGGCCAATCAAGAATAGCCTGGATCTTACATGCCTCCATGTTAAGCCCATGTGGCGAGATGACATACCCCAGGAACTGAATCTCTGTGCAATGGAATTCACATTTCTCAGGCTTAATGTAGAGGTAACTCTCCTTTAGATCCAGGTAGATCACGACAAAATGGTCCAATAGATCTCTGAAAATATCATTAGCCAGATGTTGGAAGGTTGCCGGAGCATTGCAGAGACCAAAAGGCATCACCAGATATTCGAAATGCCCATAACGACATCTAAATGCAGTCTTCCATTCATCTCCAGAGCAGATCCTAATTAAATTATATGCTCCCCGAAGATCTAACTTGGAGAAGATCTTGGCCTGTTGCACTCTTTCCAGCAGTTCAGGGAACAACGGCAAAGGGTAGCGATTCCGAATGGTTACCTTATTGAGCTCCTGGAAGTCGATACATGGTCTAAGAGTGCCATCCTTCTTCTTAACAAAAAAGATGGGTGCTCCTGCCGGTGATGAGGAGGGGCGAATAAAACCCTTAGCCAAATTCTCATCGATGTATTCCTTTAAAGCCTTCAGTTCCGAAGCTGCAAGTGGGTAGACATTCTTAAAAGGAATAGCGACCCCCGGAAGCAGCTCAATGGGACAATCATACGGTCTGTGAGGAGGAAGCTGGTCTGCCATCTTCTTCTCACAAATGTCCGAAAATTCACTATACACAGATGGTAAAGTAGATACCTCAGTGGCACATTCCGTATCTCGAAGACTCACTAGGCCTGTTACCGGTGTCTCCTTTGATGGGAAAGTGATTTCCTTGGTCTCCCAGTTGATAATAGGATTTTGGGACTGCAGCCATGGAATCCCTAAAATTAAAGGGAAATGTGGTGAAGAGATCAATATAAATGACAGCATTTCCTGATGATCAGGGTCTATGAAGATTTCCAGAAGTACAGTCTCTTGATCTACTGGTCCAGAGACTAGAGGGGAGCCATCCACCGATTCCATAGTTACCGGGGTGGCTCTCTGCTGGATCCCTATGCCATGTTCCCGGGCAAATGTTAAGTCCATAAAATTTCCTCCTGCCCCTGAATCCACCATAGCTGCACAGGGAATCCATTGACCCGATGACCGGATTTTAATAGGAAGGGAGCAATGGATGTCCTTACGCTCCAGCGTCTTGGGAGAGGCAGTCATAGACAAAGAGTGAAAAATG
This sequence comes from Ranitomeya imitator, assembly GCF_032444005.1. Taxonomy (NCBI): domain Eukaryota; kingdom Metazoa; phylum Chordata; class Amphibia; order Anura; family Dendrobatidae; genus Ranitomeya; species Ranitomeya imitator. The sequence continues at coordinate 275,183,336 of NC_091282.1, forward strand.
GCATTCACAGAAAAACTAGACTCAGATGTAATGGACTCAGCATCCTGATTATCAAATTCCCCAACCGTGGCCAGTATCTTGTGGGGCCGCTTGGGACAATTGATGAGAAAGTGATCTGACTGACCGCAGTAAAAGCACAGACTTTCCCGGAAACGATGCTCCCTGCGCTCGTTACTCTCGCGCCGCTGTAGTGCATCCATCTGCATGGGAACTGGTTCAGCCTCCCAAGAGGATTTGCCTGACGGTTCTTTAGAAGGAAGAGAAGAGTTAGTGACACGATTAGAGGCTGCAAATCTTTCCTGTCTTCGCTCAGTAACACGTATATCTATGCGTACACAATGCTGTATTAAAGCATCTAACTCTTCTGGCGCATCTGCATGAGCTAGTTCATCCTTTAACACATTAGACAATCCCCTCTCAAAAATGGGTAATTGAGCATAACTGTCCCAAATCGTATCCACCGCCAGCCGTCTAAACTCAGTAGTGTATTCAATGACAGGACGCTTACCCTGACATAGTGATAACAAGGCGGTTTCAGCTGTAGTGCGACGATTCGGGTCATCAAACATCATAGACATTGCAGCAAGAGAATCATCTAGGTTATTCAGTCGAGGGTCACGAGTCTCCATAAGCGGATTTGCCCATGCAAGAGCTCGGGAAGTGAGCAACATGATTATACATAAAACCTTAGATCGATCAGTAAGAAAATGGGCGGCATGCACACCAAAATACAAAAGGCATTGGTTTACAAACCCACGAAACTTGTAACGGTCCCCACTAAACCTAAATGGTGGTAATTTTGGAGGAGTAATTGGCTGTGGCTGTACTGGGGGTGGAGGTGCTCATGCAGTCATCTGCCCAGCCACCTGATTACCTAAGTCCTGAAGAGCCTGTCCAAAATGAGCATCCCAGTTAGCAACCTTGTTTTGCAGTGCCTCAATATCCCCCTGTAAAGAGTGGATCATAGAGAACAACTGATCCATCTTTGTCTCAGTAGACATTATCCCAGCAGATTCCTTTAATGGCTTGAGTATCCTGTAATAATTACAAGGGTACTACGGAATCTGATAGCATGGGATAAAGCCAGTCTGAGAGCAAAGTTGCAACAAAAGATGTATTTCCTCAAAAACAGAAATGTAAACAGAACTAACAGATATTTCTTTAAGTGTAACGAGGTCCTCAGCTCTAAATAGAAAGTCACAGCAAACAGAATAGCGAACAAAACATGGTACAGATATTCCTGCAATAGTAACGAGGTCCTCAGCTCGATATAGAAAATCACAGCAAACTGAGTAGTGGGGGCGACCGCTAATGTGAACCAGTCCAGCAAGGAAATTATGTGGAAGCAAACAAGACACTTAAACGAGGAAGTCCAATAAGGTTATAGTGCAAATGCACCCAGTACTTAAATGACGAAGTCCAGCAAAACTTGCCCACACGTGTGCATAGTACTTTTCAGTAGGAGTCCAATTGTTCACAGATGATGCGTCATGTGAATGACGTCCTGGAAAAGAGAGGACGAGGGGAGAAAGAGGGAGAGCGCTATCTAAGCGTAGTAGATGAGTACATCTTTCTTGGAGAGAAAAGTACAGCTTGAATCTTGCTCACCTGGTGTGGTTGTGCAAAGAGGCACAACACTGGAAAAAGTTTGGTACACAAAGGAAATCCTTCCACTGGTGTACTGCACATTGCAGCAGTTCCAGAGGCGAGAAGTAGCTGAATGGGGTGAAGCAGACCACCGAGTAGAGAGCAGCAGAAGCAGGGAGTTAGCCAGCAAACAGGCAGATGCTCAGGAGCCAGCAGAACAAAACACTCAAGCACAGGTGAACACAAGACCCGGACTTAAATAGTCAGGACAGACAGGAAGTTCCATGACAGGGCGAGATCCAAGACTCCATCTTGGATCAGGGCGAACAGACACCAGGAAAGCCCAAAATCCTTACACCCACAGTCCTACAGAGGGAGCTTGTCCTATTGGCACTACGGAACCAGCCTTGATTGCCAGTTCCCACAGCCCACATAGGACGCACTTAAACTGCAGGCACCATAGAGTTGGTTAACCCGACCGCAACCCGACATGACAACGTACTGGAGGCAAAGTGACCTTGACACTACCCGGAAACAGCTGGCGTGCTGGAACCAGGCCGGGCAGGAGGGAGTACCCGTGCCAAAGACACTGCCGAGAACCAGCTGACGGTACTGAAACCCGTATGGGTAGCCGAAAGTACAAGACCCAATGGAACTACCGAGGACCAGCTGACAGTACTGGAACCCGGTTACTAAGCAGGAGGTACCCATGCCAGAAAGCACTACCAAGGACCACCAGACATTGGTGGAACTCAGATACTGAGAAGGAGACACCTAAGCCAAAGGCTCTGCCTGGAACCAGCTGACGGTACTGGAACCAAGATGGGGAGCAGAAGGTCCAAGGGCAAATGGAACTACCGGAGACCAGCTGACGGTACAGGAACCTGGTTACTAAGCAGGAGGTACCCATGCCAGAAAGCACCACCAAGGACCATCAGACGTTGGTGGAACTTGGATACCGAGAAGGAGGCACCTAAGCCAAAGGCTCTGCCTGGAACCAGCTGACTGTACTGGAACCAGGATGGGGAGCAGAAGGTACAAGAGCCAAAGACACTGCTGAGAACCAGCTGACAGTACTGGAACTCGGATGGGTAGCAGAAGGTACAAGAGCCAATGGAACTACCGAGGACCACCTGATGGTACTGGAACTGGGGTACTAAGCAGTAGGTATCCGTGCCAGAAAGCACTACTAAGGACCACCAGGCGTTGGTGGAACTCGGATACCGAGAAGGAGGCACCTAAGCCAAAGGCTCTGCCTGGAACCAGCTGACGGTACTGGAACCCAGGGGGACCTATTCAAGATTGACTTCCAAAGAACCAGCTAATGGTGCTGGAACTCAGATAGGCAGCAGAAGGTCCACATGAAAAAAATTGCTAGGCCGCGAGCTGGCCAGAGTTACTGAAAACCCACAGTCCTACAGGGTCAGCTTTTCCCTTTGGCACTACAGAACCAGCCTTGATTGCCTGTTTCCACAGCCCACATAGGAAGCACCAAAACTGCAGGCACCATAGAGTTGGCTAACCCGACTGCAACCCGACAGGACAACGTATTGGAGGCAAAGTGACCTTGATACTAACCAGAAACAGCTGGCGTGCTGAAACCATTCTGGGCAGTAGGGAGTACCCATGCCAAAGACCCTTCTGAGCAGCAACTGGCGGTGTTGGAGCCCAGGGATTACAGGAGAAACAGGGTGTAGGCTGAGGCCTAATTGGAGCAAGTTTAAAATATGCAGTAGTGTTAATGTGGAGGAAGCAGGAGTAATTGCCACACACACAGCTGGGGATCAGCTGATGCTACTGAACCTCAAAACACTGGAGCATGTGATGACTTTGCAGACAGCACTTCTGAGCAGCAACTGGCGGTGTTGGAGCCAAGGGATTACAGGAGAAGCAGAGTGTAGGCTGAGGCCTAATTGTAGCAAGTTGAAAGGGAACCTGTAACCCCTCCAGGCGTTTGTAACTAAAAGAGTCACCTTGTGCAGCACTAATGCTGCACAAGGAAAAGGTGGCTCTCTTAGTTATGCTCCTTGCACACGCTGAAGTAAACACTTATAAAATGTGCCCCCTCATACCGTGAAACCGTCCCAGAGGCGGGACTTTCCTTCCTAATCAGACGCGGCACAGCCATCATTCATACTGTCATGCGCCGCCTCCTGAGCGTTGTTTGAATCTGTCCCAGAGCCTGCGCTGTTATGTTATCCCTTGGCCATGCGCAGTTAGCACCGCCCATCTTCTGACATCATTTGATGTCGGGCTGATTGCGCCTGTGCGGCCGCGCTGCCCGAGATCCCGCCCCGCAGTGTCTTTTGATTTATTCACACTACGGGGCAGGGATTCAAGGGCATGTGCTGTGCATATCTTCACCTCTCACTCATCTCCTTCGGCCTTCTTCAGACTGTGAGGCTTCAGCTGATCCCTAAATGCATGCCACGGCGATTCGGGATCAGCTGACGCCGCACAGTCTGAAGAAGGCGGAGGGAGATGAGTGAGAGGTGAAGAGAGAGGCGAAGATATTCATTGCGCATGCCCATAAATCCCAGCCCCGCAGTGTGAATAAATCAGAAGACACTGCAGGGCAGTATCTTGGGCAGCTCGGCCGCACAGGCACAGTCAGCCTGACATCAAATGATGTCAGAAGACGGGCAGCGCTAACTGCGCATGGCCAAGGGATAACATAACAGCGCAGGCTCCAGGACAGATTCAAACAACGCTCAGGAGGTGGCGCAAGGCGCCAAGGGGGTATTAATGACGGTTTTGCTGCATCTGATTAGGAAGGAAATTCCCGCCTCCGGGACTTTCATGGTATGAGGGAGCACATTTTATAAGTGTTTACTTCAGTGTGTGCAAGGAGCATAACTAAAAGACCACCTTTTCCAAATGCAGCATTAGTGCTGCACAAGGTGGCTCTATTAGTTACAAACGCCTGGGGGGGACAAGTTCCCTTTAATATCTGTAGTAGTGTGGGTGTGCAGGGAGCAGGAGAAATTGCCGGATACACAGCAGGGGATCAGCTGACATTACTGAACCTCAATAACACGGTAGCAAGTGTTGAATGTGCAGACGGCACTTCTGAGCAGCAACTGGCGGTGTTGGAGCCCAGGGATTACAGTTCAGGTGGTAGAGACCTGGATACTGTTGCCAACCAATGATTTAATTGGGAAGAGGAGTGGCAAATTCCTGCGAGATTCAGGCCTTGTTCATTTTCAGAAATGTAAGCCAGTCAAAGTTAGAAGAAAACTAACTGAAGTTTTCAAATCAGAATGCTTAGTTTAGTCTGAATCACCAGAAACATCAGACTCAACAAAAAGTATGTTCAAAATTATTCCCTAGTAAATTGTTTTTCCTTTTTTTACAATATTATTTAAAAATTTAGATAAAAAATAAATTGCAAGGTATTGTAGGCTGCAATGTCATGAAATCTAACTTTACTGTAGAATTTACTGCTTTCAATTTTTGTTTGGTCTGCAACCAAAGTGTCATTCTGATTTTACAATAATTTTATTCCAGTTGAATAAAAGCATCAGGGAACTCATGGTGGCCTCTGGCTTTCTACAAACTGACAGAAGATCTTTCCTGTCTGCTCTTACATGCACTGGAGTACCGCAGTGTTGGAGGTCTCTTAACCTTCTCGCAGAACATCAAGGAAACTACATTCAGTTTACTAAGAGCATTTCTCTTAACAGGGCAATGATGTGTCATATAATTGTTTAGGTCAGTTGGTAAAACTATTTCTAACAATTTTATACAGGAAATGACATATCAAATGAGCATTGTACTGTGAAGTAAAACTGTCATCTCCTTAGCAGGCATAGAAAGAAGAGGGCCATTGTAATGCACAATTCCACCTGCTTTGGATGAGAAAGTGGCCCCCTAACCTATTGAACCCTTGTGCAGTTGTACAACTTCCACCAATGGTACATCCACATCTGTATCGTCTGTAAGAACTGAAGCAGCTGTAGTGTTCATCAATATTATGCTACAACTACTATTTATTAGTGTATTATCAAAGGCTGTATGTACAAAAAAAATCATAACCATGTCACTATTTTGTCTTTTTTCACCCCTTCCCGATCCATGACGCCACGTAGGCGTCATGAAAGTCGGTGCCAATCCGACCCATGACGCCTATGTGGCATCATGGAAAGATCGCGTCCCTGCAGATCGGGTGAAAGGGTTAACTCCCATTTCACCCGATCTGCAGGGACAGGGGGAGTGGTAGTTTAGCCCAGGGGGGGTGGCTTCACCCCCCCCCCCCGTGGCTACGATCGCTCTGATTGGCTGTTGAAAGTGAAACTGCCAATCAGAGCGATTTGTAATATTTCACCTATTATAACTGGTCAAATATTACAATCCAGCCATGGCCGATGCTGCAATATCATCGGCCATGGCTGGAAACACTAATGTGCCCCCACCCCACCGATCGCCCCCCTAGCCCTCCGATCTGTCCGCTACACTGCTCCGGCTCCCCTCCGTCCTGTGCTCCGCTCCCCCGTGCTCTTGTCTGCCCCCCCGTGCTCCAATCACCCCCCCAGTGCTCCAATCACCCCCCCTGCACTCCGATCCACCCCCCGTGTTCCGTTCCACCCCCCCCGTGCTCCGTTCCACCACCCCTGTGCTCCGTTCCACCCCCGTGCTCCGTTCCACCCCTCCCGCGCTCCGATCCACCCCCCATGCTCCGATCCCCCCCCCGTGCTCCCCTCCACCCCATCATACTTACCGATCCTGCCGGGGTCCGTCCGTCTTCTCCCTGGGCGCCGCCATCTTCCAAAATGGCGGGCGCATGCGCAGTGCGCCCGCCGAATCTGCCGGCTGGCAGATTCATTCCAAAGTGCATTTTGATCACTGAGATAGATTATATCTCAGTGATCAAAATAAAAAAAAAATAATAAATGACCCCCCCCTTTGTCACCCCCATAGGTAGGGACAATAAAAAAATAAAGAATTTTTTTTTCCCACTAATGTTAGAATAGGGTTAGGGGTAGGGTTAGGGGTAGGGTTAGGGTTAGGGGTAGGGGTAGGGTTAGGGGTAGGGTTAGGGCTAGGGCTAGGGTTAGGGCTAGGGTTAGGGGTAGGGTTAGGGGTAGGGTTAGGGGTAGGGTTAGGGTTAGGGGTTGGGGTAGGGTTAGGGGTAGGGTTAGGGGTAGGGGTAGGGTTAGGGGTAGGGTTAGGGGTAGGGGTAGGGTTAGGGCTAGGGTTAGGGGTAGGGTTAGGGTTAGGGGTAGGGGTAGGGTTAGGGGTAGGGGTAGGGGTAGGGGTAGGGTTAGGGCTAGGGTTAGGGGTAGGGTTAGGGCTAGGGTTAGGGCTAGGGTTAGGGTTTTGGTATGTGCACACATATTCTGGTCCTCTGCGGATTTTTCCACAGCGGATTTGATAAATCCTCAGTGCTAAACCGCTGCGGATTTATGGCAGATTTACCGCGTTTTTTCTGCGCATTTCAATGCGGTTTTACAACTGCGATTTTCTATTTGAGCAGTTGTAAAACCGCTGCGGAATCCGCACAAAGAAGTGACATGCTGTGTACAGCGATTTTTGTTTCCCATAGGTTTACATTGAACTGTAAACTCATGGGAAACTGCTGCGGATCCGCAGCGTTTTCCACAGCGTGTGCACATACCTTTAGAATTAGGCTATGTGCACACGGTGCGGATTGGCTGCTGCAGATTCGCAGCAGTGTTCCATCAGGTTTACAGTACCATGTAAACCTATGGAAAACCAAATCCGCTGTGCCCATGGTGCGGAAAATACCGCGCGGAAACGCTGCGTTTTACTTTCCGCAGCATGTCAATTCTTTGTGCGGATTCCGCAGCGTTTTACACCTGTTCCTCAATAGGAATCCACAGGTGAAATCCGCACAAAAAACACTGGAAATCCGCGGAAAATCCGCAGGTAAAACGCAGTGCCTTTTACCCGTGGATTTTTCAAAAATGATGCTGAAAAATCTCACACGAATCCGCAACGTGGGCACATAGCCTTAGGGTTAGGGTTGGAATTAGGGTTGTGGTTAGGGTTGTGATTAGGGTTATAGCTACAGTTGGGATTAGGGTTAGGGGAGTGGGGGGGTTAGTGTTGGAGGTAGAATTGAGGGGTTTCCACTGTTTAGGCACATCAGGGGTCTCCAAACGCAACATGGCGCCACCATTGATTCCAGCCAATCTCGTATTCAAAAAGTCAAATGATGCTCCCTCAATTCCGAGCCCCGACGTGTGCCCAAACAGTGGTTTACCCCCACATATGGGGTACCAGCATACTCAGAATAAACTGCACAACAATTATTGGGGTCCAATTTCTCCTGTTACCCTTGTGAAAATAAAAAAATGCTTGCTAAAACATCATTTTTGAGGAAAGAAAAATGATTTTTTATTTTCACGGCTCTGCGTTGTAAAAGTCTGTGAAGCACTTGGGGGTTCAAAGTGCTCACCATATATCTAGATAAGTTCCTTGGGGGGTCTAGTTTCTAAAATGGGGTCACTTGTGGGGGGTTTCTACTGTTTAGGCACACCAGGGGCTCTGCAAACGCAACGTGACGCCCGCAGAGCATTCCATCAAAGTCTGCATTTCAAAAGTCACTACTTCCCTTCTGAGCCCCGACGTGTGCTCAAACAGTGGTTTACCTCCACACATGGGGTATCAGCGTACTCAGGAGAAACTGGACAACAACTTTTGGGGTCCAATTTCTCCTGTAACCCTTGGGAAAATAAAAAATTCTGGGCTAAATAATTATTTTTGAGGAAAGAAAACGTATTTATTATTTTCACGGCTCTGCATTATAAACTTCTATGAAGCACTTGGGGGTTCAAAGTGCTCACCACACATCTAGATAAGTTCCTTTCGGGGTCTAGTTTCCAAAATGGGGTCACTTGTGGGGGGTTTCTACTGTTTAGCCACATCAGGGGATCTGCAAACGCAACGTGACGCCCACAGAGCATTCCATCAAAGTCTGCATTTCAAAACGTCACTACTTCACTTCCGAGCCCCGGCATGTGCCCAAACAGTGGTTTACCCCCACATATGGGGTATCACCGTACTCAGGAGAAACTGGACAACAATTTTTGTGGTCAAATTTCTCCTGTTACCCTTGGGAAAATAAAAAATTGCAGGCTAAAAGATCATTTTTGAGAAAATAATTTTTTTTTTATTTTCATGGCTCTGCGTTATAAACTTCTGTGAAGCACCTGGGGGTTTAAAGTGCTCAATATGCATCTAGATAAGTTCCTTGGCGGGTCTAGTTTCCAAAATGGGGTCACTTGTGGGGGTGCTCCAATGTTTAGGCACACAGGGGCTCTCCAAACGCGACATGGTGTTCGCTAACAATTGGAGCTAATTTTCCATTCAAAAAGTCAAATGGCGCGCCTTCCCTTCTGAGCCCTGCCGTGTGCCCAAACAGTGGTTTATCCCCACATATAAGGTATCGGCGTACTCGGGAGAAATTGGCCAACAAATTTTATGATCCATTTGATCCTATTGCTGATGTGAAAATGAAAAAATTGAGGCGAAAATAATTTTTTTGTGAAAAAAAAGTACTTTTTCATTTTTACAGATCAATTTGTGAAGCACCTGAGGGATTAAAGTGCTCACTAGGCATCTAGATAAGTTCCTTGGGGGGTCTAGTTTCCAAAATGGGGTCATTTGTGGGGAAGCGCCAATGTTTAGGCACACAGGGGCTCTCCAAACGCGACATGGTGTCCGCTAACGATGGAGATAATTTTTCATTCAAAAAGTCAAATGGCGCTCCTTCCCTTCCGAGCCTTACCATGTGCCCAAACAGTGGTTTACCCCCACATGTGAGGTATTGGTGTACTCAGGAGAAATTGCCCAACAAATGTTAGGATCCATTTTATCCTGTTGCCCATGTGAAAATAAAAAATTGAGGCTAAAAGAATTTTTTTGTGAAAAAAAAGTACTTTTTCATTTTTACGGATCAATTTGTGAAGCACCTGGGGGTTCAAAGTGCTCACTATGCATCTAGATTAGTTCCTTGGGGTGTCTAGTTTCCAAAATGGGGTCACTTGTGGGGGAGCTCCAATGTTTAGGCACACGGGGGCTCTCCAAACATGACATGGTGTCCGCTAAAGAGTGGAGCCAATTTTTCATTCAAAAAGTCAAATGGCGCTCCTTTCCTTCCAAGCCCTGCCGTGCGCCCAAACAGTGGTTTACCCCCACAGATGAGTTATCAGCGTACTCAGGACAAATTGGACAACAACTTTCGTGGTTCAGTTTCTCCTTTTACCATTGGGAAAATAAAAAAATTGTTGCTAAAAATAACTTTTGTGACTAAAAAGTTAAATGTTCATTTTTTCCTTCCATGTTGCTTCTGCTGCTGTGAAGCACCTGAAGGGTTAATAAACTTCTTGAATGTGGTTTTGAGTACCTTGAGGGGTGCAGTTTTTAGAATGGTGTCACTTTTGGGTATTAGCCATATAGACCCCTCAAACTGACTTCAAATGTGAGGTGGTCCCTAAAAAAAATGGTTTTGTAAATTTCGTTGTAAAAATGAGAAATCGCTGGTCAAATTTTAACCCTTATAACTTCCTAGCAAAAAAAAATTTTGTTTCCAAAATTGTGCTGATGTAAAGTATACATGTGGGAAATGTTATTTATTAACTATTTTGTGTCACATAACTCTCTGGCTTAACAGAATAAAAATTCAAAATGTGAAAATTGCAAAATTTTCAAAATTTCCGCCAAATTTCCGTTTTTTATCACAAATCAAATATTTTCATACCAGTGTGTGCATTCTAGCATTTCTCATAGCTTTATTTTTAGGTTTATTATTATGTTTGCGTTTCTAATATTTTAGGCTTAGTGCTGCTTACTTAGTGAAGGAGCAAATTTGGCCTTCATGACCAAGCCTTGTATGAAATCTGACATATGTGATAACTTTGGAATTTTACACACGCAAAAAGTGTTGCAACATTTTTCTTTTATACTTTATGTTAGTGGTAAATTTAAGTTGGCATGTCTTTCTTTTTCAATGAAAATATATGAAATTTCACAAAAAAAAGTAAAAATAGCAATTTTCAAACTTTTAATTATATTCTATTATGCCACAGAAAAGAGTTAAAATACAACATTTACCATGTTTATTTTATGTCATTTTTCAAATCAAATGTCCTCTACTATGACAACCCCTTCTCAATCTAAATGTTTGGCCCCATTATACTCACTTCTCATACCGATGCCGTTCCAGTGGTGTCAGCTAGGGTTGAGCGACCTTGACCTTTTTAGAGTCGAGCCGTGTTTCGCGAAACCCGACTATCTTAGAAGTCGAGTCGAGTGGAATCGGCCGATTATCGCGAAAAGTCGTGTATCGCCCGAAACACGAAACCCAATGCAAGTCAATGGGGGAGCATAGTCGGCAGTGAGTGGAGGCCAGGAAAACACCTACACTGCCCATTTTAATGGCAAAAACATCCATTCTTGTTAAAGAAGCTTGTCAATCGTAATTTACCTTATAATAATTGGAAGGCATTTGAAATTGGGAGTCATTTGGCTAAAGTTGTGGGGGGTAGGGCTGGTTCAAGTAATTAGTGGGCCCAGTAAATCTGGACCACGTCACGGCAGTAGAGCAGGGAGAGGTAAGTATTTCAACTTTGCAAGTGCTGTGATCCTGAGCAAGCAGGGGGGGCCCACTCGTTGGCATTGGCACTGGCACAGGGCCCCTCAAAGTACAGCGGTGTGTTTGCATGGCGGCGGTGCCTCCCACCGGCAGCAACACTTTTGCGTACTATGAGAGGCCCTGTGCCAGTGACGTCGCCAACTAGTATTCCTCCCCCCACCTGATGAAGGAACCTGCACTTTCATCTGCACCTTCCTCTTTGTCCCCGTGTAAGGTGGTATGGTATGCGGGAAGAGGAACCTGACTTTCAGCAGGGTCACAATCTTGCTGTGTAGCGTGCACGGGGAATTTTGCGTTATGGGTCAATGTACCAGCAGACTCATCTATCACTGGCTGGGCAATGGGCAGGATGAGGAGGAAACACAGATATAGGCCCAAAGAATAAAGTGGGCTAAATGCAGTTCAAAATTGGTAACACAGGACTAATCAGGGGGCATTGCAGTGGAGGACAACTGGAATGAGAGGCTGACACAGAGAGTAGGCCCAAATCAGTAAGTAGTCGAAATGCAGTTCAAAATTGGCAACCATAGTAAACAGGCGGCACAGCTTTGTTCAGTGGAGGAGAACAGCAAGGAGTGGCAGACACCGATAGTAGGCCCTAACCCAACTAGTAGGCCAAATGCAGTCTAACATTAACAACTACTTAACGAGAGCCTGAAAATGGAATTTCAGGACAGTAAACCAGGAGAACAGCAAGGAGTGGCAGACACCGATAGTAGGCCCCAAACCAACTAGTACGCCAAATGCAGTTGTTCCGTTTAACCACAATTTAATGAGAGCCTGAAGATAGAAGTTCAGGAAAGGCAACCTGGAGAACACCTTGGAGTGTAACACACCATCTCTCTACACCCCATACCCAATTTGTAGGCCTAATGCAGCGTAGTTTCCAACAACTACTAAACGAGAGCCGGAAGATCGAAGCTCAGGAAAGGCAACCTGGAGAACACCTTGGAGTGGAACACACCATCTCTCTACACCCCATACCCAATTTGTAAGCCTAATGCAGTGTAGTTTCCAAGAACTACTAAACGAGAGCATGAAGATCGAAGCATTGGCGAGGAAACCTGGGGAACACCTTGGAGTGGAACACACCATCTCTCTACACCCCATACCCAATTTGTAGGCCTAATGCAGTGTAGTTTCCAAGAACTACTAAACGAGAGCCGGAAGATCGAAGCTCAGGAAAGGCAACCTGGAGAACACCTTGGAGTGGAACACACCATCTCTCTACACCCCATACCCAATTTGTAGGCCTAATGCAGTGTAGTTTCCAACAACTACTAAACGAGAGCCGGAAGATCGAAGCTCAGGAAAGGCAACCTGGAGAACACCTTGGAGTAGAACACACCGTCTCTACACCCCATACCAAATGTGTAGGCCTAATGCAGTGTAGTTTCCAAGAACTACTAAATGAGAGCCGGAAGATCGAAGCTCAGGAAAGGCAACCTGGAGAACACCTTGGAGTGGAACACACCATCTCTCTACACCCCATACCCAATTTGTAGGCCTAATGCAGTGTAGTTTCCAAGAACTACTAAACGAGAGCCGGAAGATCGAAGCTCAGGAAAGGCAACCTGGAGAACACCTTGGAGTGGAACACACCATCTCTCTACACCCCATACCCAATTTGTAGGCCTAATGCAGTGTAGTTTCCAACAACTACTAAACGAGAGCCGGAAGATCGAAGCTCAGGAAAGGCAACCTGGAGAACACCTTGGAGTGGAACACACCATCTCTCTACACCCCATACCCAATTTGTAGGCCTAATGCAGTGTAGTTTCCAAGAACAACTAAACGAGAGCCGGAAAATCGAAGCTCAGGAAAGGCAACCTGGAGAACACCTTGGAGTGGAACACACCATCTCTCTACACCCCATACCCAATTTGTAGGCCTAATGCAGTGTAGTTTCCAACAACTACTAAACGAGAGCCGGAAGATCGAAGCTCAGGAAAGGCAACCTGGAGAACACCTTGGAGCGGAACACACCATCTCTCTACACCCCATACCCAATTTGTAGGCCTAATGCAGTGTAGTTTCCAAGAACTACTAAACGAGAGCCGGAAGATCGAAGCTCAGGAAAGGCAACCTGGAGAACACCTTGGAGTGGAACACACCATCTCTCTACACCCCATACCCAATTTGTAGGCCTAATGCAGTGTAGTTTCCAACAACTACTAAACGAGAGCCGGAAGATCGAAGCTCAGGAAAGGCAACCTGGAGAACACCTTGGAGTGGAACACACCGTCTCTACACCCCATACCAAATGTGTAGGCCAAATGCAGTCTAACATTAACAACTACTTAACGAGAGCCTGAAAATGGAATTTCAGGACAGTAAACCAGGAGAACAGCAAGGAGTGGCAGACACCGATAGTAGGCCCCAAACCAACTAGTACGCCAAATGCAGTTGTTCCGTTTAACCACAATTTAATGAGAGCCTGAAGATAGAAGTTCAGGAAAGGCAACCTGGAGAACACCTTGGAGTGTAACACACCATCTCTCTACACCCCATACCCAATTTGTAGGCCTAATGCAGCGTAGTTTCCAACAACTACTAAACGAGAGCCGGAAGATCGAAGCTCAGGAAAGGCAACCTGGAGAACACCTTGGTGTGGAACACACCATCTCTCTACACCCCATACCCAATTTGTAGGCCTAATGCAGTGTAGTTTCCAAGAACTACTAAACGAGAGCATGAAGATCGAAGCATTGGCGAGGAAACCTGGGGAACACCTTGGAGTGGAACACACCATCTCTCTACACCCCATACCCAATTGTAGGCCTAATGCAGTGTAGTTTCCAAGAACTACTAAACGAGAGCCGGAAGATCGAAGCTCAGGAAAGGCAACCTGGAGAACACCTTGGAGTGGAACACACCATCTCTCTACACCCCATACCCAATTTGTAGGCCTAATGCAGTGTAGTTTCCAACAACTACTAAACGAGAGCCGGAAGATCGAAGCTCAGGAAAGGCAACCTGGAGAACACCTTGGAGTGGAACACACCATCTCTCTACACCCCATACCCAATTTGTAGGCCTAATGCAGTGTAGTTTCCAACAACTACTAAACGAGAGCCGGAAGATCGAAGCTCAGGAAAGGCAACCTGGAGAACACCTTGGAGTGGAACACACCATCTCTCTACACCCCATACCCAATTTGTAGGCCTAATGCAGTGTAGTTTCCAAGAACTACTAAACGAGAGCCGGAAGATCGAAGCTCAGGAAAGGCAACCTGGAGAACACCTTGGAGTGGAACACACCGTCTCTACACCCCATACCAAATGTGTAGGCCTAATGCAGTGTAGTTTCCAAGAACTACTAAATGAGAGCCGGAAGATCGAAGCTCAGGAAAGGCAACCTGGAGAACACCTTGGAGTGGAACACACCATCTCTCTACACCCCATACCCAATTTGTAGGCCTAATGCAGTGTAGTTTCCAAGAACTACTAAACGAGAGCCGGAAGATCGAAGCTCAGGAAAGGCAACCTGGAGAACACCTTGGAGTGGAACACACCATCTCTCTACACCCCATACCCAATTTGTAGGCCTAATGCAGTGTAGTTTCCAACAACTACTAAACGAGAGCCGGAAGATCGAAGCTCAGGAAAGGCAACCTGGAGAACACCTTGGAGTGGAACACACCATCTCTCTACACCCCATACCCAATTTGTAGACCTAATGCAGTGTAGTTTCCAAGAACTACTAAACGAGAGCCGGAAAATCGAAGCTCAGGAAAGGCAACCTGGAGAACACCTTGGAGTGGAACACACCATCTCTCTACACCCCATACCCAAATTGTAGGCCTAATGCAGTGTAGTTTCCAACAACTACTAAACGAGAGCCGGAAGATCGAAGCTCAGGAAAGGCAACCTGGAGAACACCTTGGAGTGGAACACACCATCTCTCTACACCCCATACCCAATTTGTAGGCCTAATGCAGTGTAGTTTCCAAGAACTACTAAACGAGAGCCGGAGGATCGAAGCTCAGGAAAGGCAACCTGGAGAACACCTTGGAGTGGAACACACCATCTCTCTACACCCCATACCCAATTTGTAGGCCTAATGCAGTGTAGTTTCCAACAACTACTAAACGAGAGCCGGAAGATCGAAGCTCAGGAAAGGCAACCTGGAGAACACCTTGGAGTGGAACACACCGTCTCTACACCCCATACCAAATGTGTAGGCCTAATGCAGTGTAGTTTCCAAGAACTACTAAATGAGAGCCGGAAGATCGAAGCTCAGGAAAGGCAACCTGGAGAACACCTTGGAGTGGAACACACCATCTCTCTACACCCCATACCCAATTTGTAGGCCTAATGCAGTGTAGTTTCCAAGAACTACTAAACGAGAGCCGGAAGATCGAAGCTCAGGAAGGGCAACCTGGAGAACACCTTGGAGTGGAACACACCATCTCTCTACACCCCATACCCAATTTGTAGGCCTAATGCAGTGTAGTTTCCAAGAACTACTAAACGAGAGCCGGAAGATCGAAGCTCAGGAAAGGCAACCTGGAGAACACCTTGGAGTGGAACACACCATCTCTCTACACCCCATACCCAATTTGTAGGCCTAATGCAGTGTAGTTTCCAAGAACTACTAAACGAGAGCCGGAAGATCGAAGCTCAGGAAAGGCAACCTGGAGAACACCTTGGAGTGGAACACACCATCTCTCTACACCCCATACCCAATTTGTAGGCCTAATGCAGTGTAGGTTCCAAGAACTACTAAACGAGAGCCGGAAAATCGAAGCTCAGGAAAGGCAACCTGGAGAACACCTTGGAGTGGAACACACCATCTCTCTACACCCCATACCCAATTTGTAGGCCTAATGCAGTGTAGTTTCCAACAACTACTAAACGAGAGCCGGAAGATCGAAGCTCAGGAAAGGCAACCTGGAGAACACCTTGGAGTGGAACACACCATCTCTCTACACCCCATACCCAATTTGTAGGCCTAATGCAGTGTAGTTTCCAAGAACTACTAAACGAGAGCCGGAAGATCGAAGCTCAGGAAAGGCAACCTGGAGAACACCTTGGAGTGGAACACACCGTCTCTACACCCCATACCAAATGTGTAGGCCTAATGCAGTGTAGTTTCCAACAACTACTAAACGAGAGCCGGAAGATCGAAGCTCAGGAAAGGCAACCTGGAGAACACCTTGGAGTGGAACACACCGTCTCTACACCCCATACCAAATGTGTAGGCCTAATGCAGTGTAGTTTCCAAGAACTACTAAATGAGAGCCGGAAGATCGAAGCTCAGGAAAGGCAACCTGGAGAACACCTTGGAGTGGAACACACCATCTCTCTACACCCCATACCCAATTTGTAGGCCTAATGCAGTGTAGTTTCCAAGAACTACTAAACGAGAGCCGGAAGATCGAAGCTCAGGAAAGGAAACCTGGAGAACACCTTGGAGTGGAACACACCATCTCTCTACACCCCATACCCAATTTGTAGGCCTAATGCAGTGTAGTTTCCAACAACTACTAAACGAGAGCCGGAAGATCGAAGCTCAGGAAAGGCAACCTGGAGAACACCTTGGAGTGGAACACACCATCTCTCTACACCCCATACCCAATTTGTAGGCCTAATGCAGTGTAGTTTCCAAGAACTACTAAACGAGAGCCGGAAAATCGAAGCTCAGGAAAGGCAACCTGGAGAACACCTTGGAGTGGAACACACCATCTCTCTACACCCCATACCCAATTTGTAGGCCTAATGCAGTGTAGTTTCCAACAACTACTAAACGAGAGCCGGAAGATCGAAGCTCAGGAAAGGCAACCTGGAGAACACCTTGGAGTGGAACACACCATCTCTCTACACCCCATACCCAATTTGTAGGCCTAATGCAGTGTAGTTTCCAAGAACTACTAAACGAGAGCCGGAGGATCGAAGCTCAGGAAAGGCAACCTGGAGAACACCTTGGAGTGGAACACACCATCTCTCTACACCCCATACCCAATTTGTAGGCCTAATGCAGTGTAGTTTCCAACAACTACTAAACGAGAGCCGGAAGATCGAAGCTCAGGAAAGGCAACCTGGAGAACACCTTGGAGTGGAACACACCGTCTCTACACCCCATACCAAATGTGTAGGCCTAATGCAGTGTAGTTTCCAAGAACTACTAAATGAGAGCCGGAAGATCGAAGCTCAGGAAAGGCAACCTGGAGAACACCTTGGAGTGGAACACACCATCTCTCTACACCCCATACCCAATTTGTAGGCCTAATGCAGTGTAGTTTCCAAGAACTACTAAACGAGAGCCGGAAGATCGAAGCTCAGGAAAGGCAACCTGGAGAACACCTTGGAGTGGAACACACCATCTCTCTACACCCCATACCCAATTTGTAGGCCTAATGCAGTGTAGTTTCCAAGAACTACTAAACGAGAGCCGGAAGATCGAAGCTCAGGAAAGGCAACCTGGAGAACACCTTGGAGTGGAACACACCATCTCTCTACACCCCATACCCAATTTGTAGGCCTAATGCAGTGTAGTTTCCAAGAACTACTAAACGAGAGCCGGAAGATCGAAGCTCAGGAAAGGCAACCTGGAGAACACCTTGGAGTGGAACACACCATCTCTCTACACCCCATACCCAATTTGTAGGCCTAATGCAGTGTAGTTTCCAAGAACTACTAAACGAGAGCCGGAAAATCGAAGCTCAGGAAAGGCAACCTGGAGAACACCTTGGAGTGGAACACACCATCTCTCTACACCCCATACCCAATTTGTAGGCCTAATGCAGTGTAGTTTCCAACAACTACTAAACGAGAGCCGGAAGATCGAAGCTCAGGAAAGGCAACCTGGAGAACACCTTGGAGTGGAACACACCATCTCTCTACACCCCACACCCAATTTGTAGGCCTAATGCAGTGTAGTTTCCAAGAACTACTAAACGAGAGCCGGAAGATCGAAGCTCAGGAAAGGCAACCTGGAGAACACCTTGGAGTGGATCACACCGTCTCTACACCCCATACCAAATGTGTAGGCCTAATGCAGTGTAGTTTCCAAGAACTACTAAACGAGAGCCGGAAGATCGAAGCTCAGGAAAGGCAACCTGGAGAACACCTTGGAGTGGAACACACCATCTCTCTACACCCCATACCCAATTTGTAGGCCTAATGCAGTGTAGTTTCCAAGAACTACTAAACGAGAGCCGGAAGATCGAAGCTCAGGAAAGGCAACCTGGAGAACACCTTGGAGTGGAACACACCGTCTCTACACCCCATACCAAATGTGTATGCCTAATGCAGTGTAGTTTCCAAGAACTACTAAACGAGAGCCGGAAGATCGAAGCTCAGGAAAGGCAACCTGGAGAACACCTTGGAGTGGAACACACCGTCTCTACACCCCATACCAAATGTGTAGGCCTAATGCATTGTAGTTTCCAAGAACTACTAAACGAGAGCCGGAAGATCGAAGCTCAGGAAAGGCAACCTGGAGAACACCTTGGAGTGGAACACACCATCTCTCTACACCCCATACCCAATTTGTAGGCCTAATGCAGTGTAGTTTCCAACAACTACTAACCGAGAGCATGAAGATCGAATCAATGGAGAGGAAAACTGGGGAACACCTTGGAGTGTAACACACCATCTCTCTACACCCCATACCCAATTTGTAGGCCTAATGCAGTGTAGTTTCCAACAACTACTAACCGAGAGCCGGAAGATCGAAGCTCAGGAAAGGCAACCTGGAGAACACCTTGGAGTGGAACACACCATCTCTCTACACCCCATACCCAATTTGAAGGCCTAATGCAGCGTAGTTTCCAACAACTACTAAACGAGAGCATTAAGATCGAAGCAATGGCGAGGAAACCTGGGGCACACCTTGAGGAGGCAGACACCGTTAGTAGGCCCTACCAAAGTTGTACCCCCAATGCAGTTTTAAAATTCCTAGAGGCTGAAAACAAGACTATTGACGCTCAGCTTTTTTCAAAGGAACACAGCTGAATTGAGTGGCGCAGACAGACACAGGTAGTAGGACTCAAACCAAAAATGTGGCTCACTGCAGCAGAAAAAAGTTACAGGGGTACACAAGCTGCAGTGCTCTGGGCAGTGGAGGACAATTTCAATAGTGAACCGCAGACAGACTTTGTACGCCTACTATTAAAAAAAGGATGCTCTATGCAATTATAAATAGGTTCTAGGGGTACACGGGCAGCAGTGGTGTGGTCAATGGAGGCCTAGTGGAAGGAGTGACCGCAGACAGGCATCGAAGGCCTAAAATAATAACACATGGCTGTAGGCAATTTTAAATTGGTTCCAGGGGTACACGGGCAGCAGTGGCCTGGTCAGTGTAGTAGTAGTAGAAAGAACGGACCGCAGACAGGCATCGAAGGCCTAAAATAAAAATATTGGGCTGGCTGTAGGCAATTTTAAATTGGTTCCAGGGGTACACGGGCAGCAGTGGTGTGGTCAGTGGAGGCCTAGTGGAAGGAGTGACCGCAGACAGGCATCGAAGGCCTAAAATAATAACACATGGCTGTAGGCAATTTTAAATTGGTTCCAGGGGTACACGGGCAGCAGTGGTGTGGTTAGTGGAGGCCTAGTGGAAGGAGTGACCGCAGACAGGCATCGAAGGCCTAAAATAAAAAAATTGGGCTGGCTGTAGGCAATTTTAAATTGGTTCCAGGGGTACACGGGCAGCAGTGGTGTGGTCAGTGGAGGCATATTGTAAGGAGTGACCGCAGACAGGCATCGAAGGCCTAAAATAATAACACATGGCTGTAGGCAATTTTAAATTGGTTCCAGTGGTACACGGGCAGCAGTGGTGTGGTCAGTGGAGGCCTAGTGGAAGGAGTGACCGCAGACAGGCATCGAAGGCCTAAAATAAAAAAATTGGGCTGGCTGTAGGCAATTTTAAATTGGTTCCAGGGCTACACGGGCAGCACTGGTGTGGTCAGTGGAGGCATATTGTAAGGAGTGACCGCAGACAGGCATCGAAGGCCTAAAATATTAACACATGGCTGTAGGCAATTTTAAATTGGTTCCAGGGGTACACGGGCAGCAGTGGTGTGGTCAGTGGAGGCCTAGTGGAAGGAGTGACTGCAGACAGGCATCGAAGGCCTAAAATAATAACACATGGCTGTAGGCAATTTTAAATTGGTTCCAGGGGTACACGGGCAGCAGTGGCCTGGTCAGTGTAGTAGTAGTAGAAAGAATGGACCGCAGACAGGCATCGAAGGCCTAAAATAAAAAAATTGGGCTGGCTGTAGGCAATTTTAAATTGGTTCCAGGGGTACACGGGCAGCAGTGGTGTGGTCAGTGGAGGCATAGTGGAAGGAGTGACCGCAGACAGGCTTCGAAGGCCTAACATAACAAAAATGTCAATACAATGGTATTGTCAGTGGCAGGCATTGAAGGATGTCAGCGCATAGACTAAACATTGGTGGAGCTGTGAGATAATTTTGCAAGTGGTAGAGCACTGTTTGAGCTGGGGGGGGGAACTGTCTTGTGGCCGGCGGTACAGGCCCAGGGCCCCTCATATTACAACTGTGTGTCTGACGTTGGGTGCGCACCACCACCGCCAGAGACACTTTATTGTACTAGGAGGGACCCAGTGGCAGTGCCGTCGACCAAAAGCGGGCACACCCACCTCTTCAGACAAACAGCACTCTCACGGGTGCTGTCGCCAAGTGTCGATACCACGACCCCGTGTGGGGAGTTTGGCCATTTAGTGAGGTGTAAACATGTCGTATGCTGGACAATCAGGTGCAGAAAATTACGAGATTGGAAAAGGCATTCAGAATAGTCCACAGGCAAGACCTTTTCATAGGAAAGCTAGGTGTCAGCCGGGCAAGGTGGGGCAAAAGATTTCGAAATCCAGTTGTGGTTCATTTTAATGAAGGTTAGATCATCTACATTTTGGGTAGCCAGACGAGTCCTTTTTTCTGTTAGTATTGAACCTGCAGCACTGAATACTCTTTCTGATAGGACACTAGCTGCCGGGCAAGCAAGCTCCTGCAATGCATATTCTGCCAATTCTGGCCAGGTGTCTAATTTTGATGCCCAGTAATCAAATGGGAATGACGGTTGAGGGAGAACATCGATAAGGGATGAAAAATAGTTTGTAACCATACTGGACAAATGTTGTCTCCTGTCACTTTGAATTGATGCTGCAGTACCTGTCCTGTCTGCGGTCATAGCAAAATCACTCCACAACCTGGTCAGAAAACCCCTCTGGCCAACGCCACTTCTGATTTCTGCCCCTCTAACTCCTCTGGTCTGCTGGCCCCTGCAGCTCGTGTGAGAACGATCACGGGCGCTGTGTGCAGGGAATGCCAGAAGCAAACGGTCAACAAGAGTTGATTGTTTAGTTGCTAATATTAGTTCCAAGTTCTCATGTGGCATTATATTTTGCAATTTGCCTTTATAGCGAGGATCAAGGAGGCAGGCCAACCAGTAATCGTCATCGTTCATCATTTTAGTTATGCGTGTGTCCCTTTTGAGGATACGTAAGGCATAATCCGCCATGTGGGCCAAAGTTCCAGTTCTCAAATCTGCGGTTGTGCTTGGTTGAGGGGCAGTTTCAGGCAAATCCACGTCACTTGTGTCCCTCCAAAAACCAGAACCCGGCCTTGCCGCGCCACCAATTTCCAGTGGCCCCGGAAAAGCTTCCTCATTAAAAATATAATCATCCCCATCATCCTCCTCGTCCTCCTCCTCTTCGCCCGCTAACTCGTCCTGTACACTGCCCTGGCCAGACAATGGCTGACTGTCATCAAGGCTTTCCTCTTCCTCAGCTGCAGACGCCTGATCCTTTATGTGCGTCAAACTTTGCATCAGCAGACGCATTAGGGGGATGCTCATGCTTATTATGGCGTTGTCTGCACTAACCAGCCGTGTGCATTCCTCAAAACACTGAAGGACTTGACACATGTCTTGAATCTTCGACCACTGCACACCTGACAACTCCATGTCTGCCATCCTACTGCCTGCCCGTGTATGTGTATCCTCCCACAAAAACATAACAGCCCGCCTCTGTTCGCACAGTCTCTGAAGCATGTGCAGTGTTGAGTTCCACCTTGTTGCAACGTCTATGATTAGGCGATGCTGGGGAAGGTTCAAAGAACGCTGATAGGTCTGCATACGGCTGGAGTGTACGGGCGAACGGCGGATATGTGAGCAAAGTCCACGCACTTTGAGGAGCAGGTCGGATAACCCCGGATAACTTTTCAGGAAGCACTGCACCACCAGGTTTAAGGTGTGAGCCAGGCAAGGAATGTGTTTCAGTTGGGAAAGGGAGATGGCAGCCATGAAATTCCTTCCGTTATCACTCACTACCTTGCCTGCCTCAAGATCTACAGTGCCCAGCCACGACTGCGTTTCTTTCTGCAAGAACTCGGACAGAACTTCCGCGGTGTGTCTGTTGTCGCCCAAACACTTCATAGCCAATACAGCCTGCTGACGTTTGCCAGTAGCTGCCCCATAATGGGAGACCTGGTGTGCAACAGTGGCAGCTGCGGATGGAGTGGTTGTGCGACTGCGGTCTGTGGACGAGCTATCGCTTCTGCAGGAGGACGAAGAGGAGGAGTAGGGGGTGCGAACGGCTACAGCCAACTGTTTCCTAGACCGTGGGCTAGGCAGAACTGTACCAAACTTGCTGTCCCCTGTGGACCCTGCATCCACAACATTCACCCAGTGTGCCGTGATGGACACGTAACGTCCCTGGCCATGCCTACTGGTCCATGCATCTGTTGTCAGGTGCACCTTTGTGCTCACAGATTGCCTGAGTGCATGGACGATGCGCTCTTTAACATGCTGGTGGAGGGCTGGGATGGCTTTTCTGGAAAAAAAAGTGTCGACTGGGTAGCTCGTAGCGTGGTACAGCGTAGTCCATCAGGGCTTTGAAAGCTTTGCTTTCAACTAACCGGTAGGGCATCATCTCTAACGAGATTAGTCTAGCTATGTGGGCGTTCAAACCCTGTGTACGCGGATGCGAGGCTAAGTACTTCCTTTTTCTAACCATAGTCTCATGTAGAGTGAGCTGGACTGGAGAGCTGGAGATCGTGGAACTAGCGGGGGTGCCGGTGGACATGGCAGACTGAGAGACGGTGGGAGATGGTATTGTTGCCGCCGGTGCCCTAGATGCAGTGTTTCCTACTACTAAACTGGTGATTCCCTGACCCTGACTGCTTTGGCCTGGCAAAGAAACCTGCACAGATACTGCAGGTGGTGCGGAAAATGGTGGCCCTACACTGCCGGAAGGGATGTTGCGTTGCTGACTAGCTTCATTGGCCGAGGGTGCTACAACCTTAAGGGACGTTTGGTAGTTAGTCCAGGCTTGCAAATGCATGGTGGTTAAATGTCTATGCATGCAACTTGTATTGAGACTTTTCAGATTCTGTCCTCTGCTTAAGGTAGTTGAACATTTTTGACAGATGACTTTGCGCTGATCAATTGGATGTTGTTTAAAAAAATGCCAGACTGCACTCTTTCTAGCATCGGATACCTGTTCAGGCATTGCAGACTGAGCTTTAACCGGATGGCCACGCTGTCCTCCAACAGGTTTTGGCTTTGCCACGCGTTTTGGGCAAGATACGGGCCCGGCAGATGGAACCTGTTGTGATGTTGATGCCTGCTGCGGCCCCTCCTCCTCCGCTTCAGAACTGCTGCCGCCTGCACCCTGTTCCCCCAATGGCTGCCAATCGGGGTCAAGAACTGGGTCATCTATTACCTCTTCTTGTAGCTCGTGTGCAACTTCGTCTGTGTCACCGTGTCGGTCGGTGGTATAGCGTTCGTGATGGGGCAACATAGTCTCATCAGGAAGACACAAAAGAGAATAGTAAAACCAAAAACACTCAGTTTGAAAAAATGTTGCAGTAATCCGCAAGTGCTAGTAAAAGATGTAAAAAACAGGGTATTTGGTTGATACGTTTTTTGCAAAAAATGTATACTAAGCTGCTCTACCAATCTTCACGGTATACCCTTATCAGAGCAGTCCTAACTAATGTATGCAATCCCTATCTGATGTATTTAAAAACCTGATCATCTGTATATAACCTGTGTGAACAGGGTTCAGAGAGGAAAAATCCATGTGTGCATACAGGGTAGAACAGCTATTGTGCAGATAGCCCAAGAGGAGTGGTGGAACTCCCCAGTCTTGTAGACACAAGAGAACAATTATGGAAACAGGAACACATGGGCTACTTGCACAGTGAACAAGTCTGTAGGATCATGTTCACACACCACCAAGAAACCTGAAGACACAAAAGAGAATAGTAAAACCAAAAACACTCAGTTTGAAAAAATGTTGCAGTAATCCGCAAGTGCTAGTAAAAGATGTAAAAAACAGGGTATTTGGTTGATACGTTTTTTGCAAAAAATGTATACTAAGCTGCTCTACCAATCTTCACGGTATACCCTTATCAGAGCAGTCCTAACTAATGTATGCAATCCCTATCTGATGTATTTAAAAACCTGATCATCTGTATATAACCTGTGTGAACAGGCTTCAGAGAGGAAAAATCCATGTGTGCATACAGGGTAGAACAGCTATTGTGCAGATAGCCCAAGAGGAGTGGTGGAACTCCCCAGTCTTGTAGACACAAGAGAACAATTATGGAAACAGGAACACATGGGCTACTTGCACAGTGAACAAGTCTGTAGGATCATGTTCACACACCACCAAGAAACCTGAAGACACAAAAGAGAATAGTAAAACCAAAAACACTCAGTTTGAAAAAATGTTGCAGTAATCCGCAAGTGCTAGTAAAAGATGTAAAAAACAGGGTATTTGGTTGATACGTTTTTTGCAAAAAATGTATACTAAGCTGCTCTACCAATCTTCACGGTATACCCTTATCAGAGCAGTCCTAACTAATGTATGCAATCCCTATCTGATGTATTTAAAA
This sequence comes from Ranitomeya imitator, assembly GCF_032444005.1. Classification (NCBI taxonomy): domain Eukaryota; kingdom Metazoa; phylum Chordata; class Amphibia; order Anura; family Dendrobatidae; genus Ranitomeya; species Ranitomeya imitator. The sequence continues at coordinate 275,208,400 of NC_091282.1, forward strand.
ACCTGATCATCTGTATATAACCTGTGTGAACAGGGTTCAGAGAGGAAAAATCCATGTGTGCATACAGGGTAGAACAGCTATTGTGCAGATAGCCCAAGAGGAGTGGTGGAACTCCCCAGTCTTGTAGACACAAGAGAACAATTATGGAAACAGGAACACATGGGCTACTTGCACAGTGAACAAGTCTGTAGGATCATGTTCACACACCACCAAGAAACCTGAAGACACAAAAGAGAATAGTAAAACCAAAAACACTCAGTTTGAAAAAATGTTGCAGTAATCCGCAAGTGCTAGTAAAAGATGTTAAAAAACAGGGTATTTGGTTGATACGTTTTTTGCAAAAAATGTATACTAAGCTGCTCTACCAATCTTCACGGTATACCCTTATCAGAGCAGTCCTAACTAATGTATGCAATCCCTATCTGATGTATTTAAAAACCTGATCATCTGTATATAACCTGTGTGAACAGGGTTCAGAGAGGAAAAATCCATGTGTGCATACAGGCTAGAACAGCTATTGTGCAGATAGCCCAAGAGGAGTGGTGGAACTCCCCAGTCTTGTAGACACAAGAGAACAATTATGGAAACAGGAACACATGGGCTACTTGCACAGTGAACAAGTCTGTAGGATCATGTTCACACACCACCAAGAAACCTGAAGACACAAAAGAGAATAGTAAAACCAAAAACACTCAGTTTGAAAAAATGTTGCAGTAATCCGCAAGTGCTAGTAAAAGATGTAAAAAACAGGGTATTTGGTTGATACGTTTTTTGCAAAAAATGTATACTAAGCTGCTCTACCAATCTTCACGGTATACCCTTATCAGAGCAGTCCTAACTAATGTATGCAATCCCTATCTGATGTATTTAAAAACCTGATCATCTGTATATAACCTGTGTGAACAGGGTTCAGAGAGGAAAAATCCATGTGTGCATACAGGGTAGAACAGCTATTGTGCAGATAGCCCAAGAGGAGTGGTGGAACTCCCCAGTCTTGTAGACACAAGAGAACAATTATGGAAACAGGAACACATGGGCTACTTGCACAGTGAACAAGTCTGTAGGATCATGTTCACACACCACCAAGAAACCTGAAGACACAAAAGAGAATAGTAAAACCAAAAACACTCAGTTTGAAAAAATGTTGCAGTAATCCGCAAGTGCTAGTAAAAGATGTAAAAAACAGGGTATTTGGTTGATACGTTTTTTGCAAAAAATGTATACTAAGCTGCTCTACCAATCTTCACGGTATACCCTTATCAGAGCAGTCCTAACTAATGTATGCAATCCCTATCTGATGTATTTAAAAACCTGATCATCTGTATATAACCTGTGTGAACAGGGTTCAGAGAGGAAAAATCCATGTGTGCATACAGGGTAGAACAGCTATTGTGCAGATAGCCCAAGAGGAGTGGTGGAACTCCCCAGTCTTGTAGACACAAGAGAACAATTATGGAAACAGGAACACATGGGCTACTTGCACAGTGAACAAGTCTGTAGGATCATGTTCACACACCACCAAGAAACCTGAAGACACAAAAGAGAATAGTAAAACCAAAAACACTCAGTTTGAAAAAATGTTGCAGTAATCCGCAAGTGCTAGTAAAAGATGTAAAAAACAGGGTATTTGGTTGATACGTTTTTTGCAAAAAATGTATACTAAGCTGCTCTACCAATCTTCACGGTATACCCTTATCAGAGCAGTCCTAACTAATGTATGCAATCCCTATCTGATGTATTTAAAAACCTGATCATCTGTATATAACCTGTGTGAACAGGGTTCAGAGAGGAAAAATCCATGTGTGCATACAGGGTAGAACAGCTATTGTGCAGATAGCCCAAGAGGAGTGGTGGAACTCCCCAGTCTTGTAGACACAAGAGAACAATTATGGAAACAGGAACACATGGGCTACTTGCACAGTGAACAAGTCTGTAGGATCATGTTCACACACCACCAAGAAACCTGAAGACACAAAAGAGAATAGTAAAACCAAAAACACTCAGTTTGAAAAAATGTTGCAGTAATCCGCAAGTGCTAGTAAAAGATGTAAAAAACAGGGTATTTGGTTGATACGTTTTTTGCAAAAAATGTATACTAAGCTGCTCTACCAATCTTCACGGTATACCCTTATCAGAGCAGTCCTAACTAATGTATGCAATCCCTATCTGATGTATTTAAAAACCTGATCATCTGTATATAACCTGTGTGAACAGGGTTCAGAGAGGAAAAATCCATGTGTGCATACAGGGTAGAACAGCTATTGTGCAGATAGCCCAAGAGGAGTGGTGGAACTCCCCAGTCTTGTAGACACAAGAGAACAATTATGGAAACAGGAACACATGGGCTACTTGCACAGTGAACAAGTCTGTAGGATCATGTTCACACACCACCAAGAAACCTGAAGACACAAAAGAGAATAGTAAAACCAAAAACACTCAGTTTGAAAAAATGTTGCAGTAATCCGCAAGTGCTAGTAAAAGATGTAAAAAACAGGGTATTTGGTTGATACGTTTTTTGCAAAAAATGTATACTAAGCTGCTCTACCAATCTTCACGGTATACCCTTATCAGAGCAGTCCTAACTAATGTATGCAAGAGGAGTTCCACCACTCCTCTTGGGCTATCTGCACAATAGCTGTTCTACCCTGTATGCACACATGGATTTTTCCTCTCTGAACCCTGTTCACACAGGTTATATACAGATGATCAGGTTTTTAAATACATCAGATAGGGATTGCATACATTAGTTAGGACTGCTCTGATAAGGGTATACCGTGAAGATTGGTAGAGCAGCTTAGTATACATTTTTTGCAAAAAACGTATCAACCAAATACCCTGTTTTTTACATCTTTTACTAGCACTTGCGGATTACTGCAACATTTTTTCAAACTGAGTGTTTTTGGTTTTACTATTCTCTTTTGTGTCTTCAGGTTTCTTGGTGGTGTGTGAACATGATCCTACAGACTTGTTCACTGTGCAAGTAGCCCATGTGTTCCTGTTTCCATAATTGTTCTCTTGTGTCTACAAGACTGGGGAGTTCCACCACTCCTCTTGGGCTATCTGCACAATAGCTGTTCTACCCTGTATGCACACATGGATTTTTCCTCTCTGAACCCTGTTCACACAGGTTATATACAGATGATCAGGTTTTTAAATACATCAGATAGGGATTGCATACATTAGTTAGGACTGCTCTGATAAGGGTATACCGTGAAGATTGGTAGAGCAGCTTAGTATACATTTTTTGCAAAAAACGTATCAACCAAATACCCTGTTTTTTACATCTTTTACTAGCACTTGCGGATTACTGCAACATTTTTTCAAACTGAGTGTTTTTGGTTTTACTATTCTCTTTTGTGTCTTCAGGTTTCTTGGTGGTGTGTGAACATGATCCTACAGACTTGTTCACTGTGCAAGTAGCCCATGTGTTCCTGTTTCCATAATTGTTCTCTTGTGTCTACAAGACTGGGGAGTTCCACCACTCCTCTTGGGCTATCTGCACAATAGCTGTTCTACCCTGTATGCACACATGGATTTTTCCTCTCTGAACCCTGTTCACACAGGTTATATACAGATGATCAGGTTTTTAAATACATCAGATAGGGATTGCATACATTAGTTAGGACTGCTCTGATAAGGGTATACTGTGAAGATTGGTAGAGCAGCTTAGTATACATTTTTTGCAAAAAACGTATCAACCAAATACCCTGTTTTTTACATCTTTTACTAGCACTTGCGGATTACTGCAACATTTTTTCAAACTGAGTGTTTTTGGTTTTACTATTCTCTTTTGTGTCTTCAGGTTTCTTGGTGGTGTGTGAACATGATCCTACAGACTTGTTCACTGTGCAAGTAGCCCATGTGTTCCTGTTTCCATAATTGTTCTCTTGTGTCTACAAGACTGGGGAGTTCCACCACTCCTCTTGGGCTATCTGCACAATAGCTGTTCTACCCTGTATGCACACATGGATTTTTCCTCTCTGAACCCTGTTCACACAGGTTATATACAGATGATCAGGTTTTTAAATACATCAGATAGGGATTGCATACATTAGTTAGGACTGCTCTGATAAGGGTATACCGTGAAGATTGGTAGAGCAGCTTAGTATACATTTTTTGCAAAAAACGTATCAACCAAATACCCTGTTTTTTACATCTTTTACTAGCACTTGCGGATTACTGCAACATTTTTTCAAACTGAGTGTTTTTGGTTTTACTATTCTCTTTTGTGTCTTCAGGTTTCTTGGTGGTGTGTGAACATGATCCTACAGACTTGTTCACTGTGCAAGTAGCCCATGTGTTCCTGTTTCCATAATTGTTCTCTTGTGTCTACAAGACTGGGGAGTTCCACCACTCCTCTTGGGCTATCTGCACAATAGCTGTTCTACCCTGTATGCACACATGGATTTTTCCTCTCTGAACCCTGTTCACACAGGTTATATACAGATGATCAGGTTTTTAAATACATCAGATAGGGATTGCATACATTAGTTAGGACTGCTCTGATAAGGGTATACCGTGAAGATTGGTAGAGCAGCTTAGTATACATTTTTTGCAAAAAACGTATCAACCAAATACCCTGTTTTTTACATCTTTTACTAGCACTTGCGGATTACTGCAACATTTTTTCAAACTGAGTGTTTTTGGTTTTACTATTCTCTTTTGTGTCTTCAGGTTTCTTGGTGGTGTGTGAACATGATCCTACAGACTTGTTCACTGTGCAAGTAGCCCATGTGTTCCTGTTTCCATAATTGTTCTCTTGTGTCTACAAGACTGGGGAGTTCCACCACTCCTCTTGGGCTATCTGCACAATAGCTGTTCTACCCTGTATGCACACATGGATTTTTCCTCTCTGAACCCTGTTCACACAGGTTATATACAGATGATCAGGTTTTTAAATACATCAGATAGGGATTGCATACATTAGTTAGGACTGCTCTGATAAGGGTATACCGTGAAGATTGGTAGAGCAGCTTAGTATACATTTTTTGCAAAAAACGTATCAACCAAATACCCTGTTTTTTACATCTTTTACTAGCACTTGCGGATTACTGCAACATTTTTTCAAACTGAGTGTTTTTGGTTTTACTATTCTCTTTTGTGTCTTCAGGTTTCTTGGTGGTGTGTGAACATGATCCTACAGACTTGTTCACTGTGCAAGTAGCCCATGTGTTCCTGTTTCCATAGTCTCATCAGGGTCTGATTCTTGATCATTACCCTGCGAGGGCAATGTTGTGGTCTGAGTCAAAGGACCAGCATACTAGTCTGGCTGTGGCTGTGCATCAGTGCACTCCATGTCAGATTCAACTTGTAATGGGCATGGACTGTTAACTGCTTCACTTTCTAAGCCAGGGACGGTATGTGTATAGAGCTCCATGGAGTAACCCGTTGTGTCGCCTGCTGCATTCTTCTCTGTTGTTGTTTTTGCTGAAGAGGACAAGGAAGCGACTTGTCCCTGACCGTGAACATCCACTAACGACACGCTGCTTTGACATTTACCAGTTTCACGAGAGGAGGCAAAAGAGCTAGAGGCTGAGTCAGCAAGATAAGCCAAAACTTGCTCTTGCTGCTCCGGCTTTAAAAGCGGTTTTCCTACTCCCAGAAAAGGGAGCGTTCGAGGCCTTGTGTAGCCAGACGACGAACCTGGCTCCACAGCTCCAGACTTAGGTGCAATATTTTTTTCCCACGACCAGCTGATGCTCCACCACTACCACTACCCTCATTACCAGCTGACAATGAACGCCCCCGGCCACGACCTCTTCCACCAGACTTCCTCATTGTTTTAAAAACGTAAACAAACTAACGGTATTTGTTGCTGTCACACAACTTACACGGTGAGCTATAACTTCAGTATGATTTAGCTACCCCTTTACAGGTGAGTGAGACCACAACGAAAATCAGGCACAATGTTACACACTCTGTTGTTGGTGGCAACAAATGAGAGAGATGCCACACACGCAGGACTGTCACTGAAGCACAAATGTAAATATTAATCTCCCACTGATTTGTTTTTTTTTTTTTTTCAGGGAGACTTTAGGAAAAAAAAATAATAGAATAAAATGATTTTTTCAGGAAGAATTTAGAAACCAAATAAAATAAAATGATTTTTTCGGGGAGAATTTAGAAAACAAATAAAACAAAAAAAGGCTTTCTATGGCCCACTGAGTGAGAGATGACGCACACAGGAGTCAGGAGTGGCACACAAGCCCAGAGGCCAATATTTATCTCCCACTGATTGATGCAGTGATTTTTTCAGGTAGATTTTGGAACCCAAATCAAGCTAAAAAAATAATAGGCTTTCTATGGCCCACAATTGGAGAGAGAGAGAGAGAGATGGCACACCCAGGAGTCAAGACTGGCACACAAGCAGAAAGGGCAATATTAATCTCCCACTGATTTTTTTTTTTTTTTTTTTTTCAGGGAGACTTTAGGAAAAAAAAATAATAGAATAAAATGATTTTTTCAGGAAGAATTTAGAAACCAAATAAAATAAAATGATTTTTTCAGGGAGAATTTAGAAAACAAATAAAACAAAAAAAGGCTTTCTATGGCCCACTGAGTGAGAGATGACGCACACAGGAGTCAGGAGTGGCACACAAGCCCAGAGGCCAATATTTATCTCCCACTGATTGATGTAGTGATTTTTTCAGGTAGATTTTGGAACCCAAATCAAGCTAAAAAAATAATAGGCTTTCTATGGCCCACAATTGGAGAGAGAGAGATAGAGAGATGGCACACCCAGGAGTCAAGACTGGCACACAAGCAGAAAGGGCAATATTAATCTCCCACTGATTTGTTTTTTTTTTTTTTTTTCAGGGAGACTTTAGGAATGGCACACAAGCCCAGAGGCCAATATTTATCTCCCACTGATTGATTTATTGATTTTTTCAGGTAGAATTTAGAACCCAAATCAACCAAAAACATAAATAGGCTTTTTATGACCCACTATTTGTGAGAGAGATGGCACGCTCAGGACTGGCACACAAGCCCAGAGGCCAATATTAATCTCCCACTTTTTATTTTTTTTCAGGGAAAATTTATAAACCCAATAAAAAAAAAATAAATAGGCTTTCTATGGCCCACTATCTGAGAGAGAGAGAGATGGCACGCTTAGGACTGGCACACAAGCCCAAAGGCCAATATTAATCTCCCTTTTTTTTTCAGGGAGAATTTATAAAACCAAAAAAAATAAATAAATAGGCTTTCTATGGCCCACTATTTGTGAGAGAGATGGCACGCTCAGGACTGGCACACAAGCCCAGAGGCCAATATTAATCTCCCACTTTTTTTTTTTTTGTTCCAGGGAAAATTTATAAACCCAATAAAAAAAATAATAAATAGGCTTTCTATGGCCCACTATCTGAGAGAGAGAGATGGCACGCTTAGGACTGGCACACAAGCCCAAAGGCCAATATTAATCTCCCACTGATTGATTTATTGATTTTTTCAGGTAGAATTTAGAACCCAAATAAAGGAAAAAAAAAAATGGGCTTTCTATGGCCCACTGAGTGAGTGATGATGCACACAGGAGTCAGGAGTGGCACACAAGCCCTGAGGCCAATATTTTTCTCCCACTGATTGATGTAGTGATTTTTTCAGGTAGATTTTAGAACCCAAATCAAGCAAAAAAATAAATAGGCTTTCTATGGCCCACTATTTGTGAGAGAGATGGCACGCTCAGGACTGGCACACAAGCCCAGAGGCCAATATTAATCTCCCACTTTTTTTTTTTTTGTTCCAGGGAAAATTTATAAACCCAATAAAGAAAATAATAAATAGGCTTTCTATGGCCCACTATCTGAGAGAGAGAGATGGCACGCTTAGGACTGGCACACAAGCCCAAAGGCCAATATTAATCTCCCACTGATTGATTTATTGATTTTTTCAGGTTGAATTTAGAACCCAAATAAAGCAAAAAAAAAAAAAAAAGGGCTTTCTATGGCCCACTGAGTGAGTGATGATGCACACAGGAGTCAGGAGTGGCACACAAGCCCTGAGGCCAATATTTTTCTCCCACTGATTGATGTAGTGATTTTTTCAGGTAGATTTTATAACCCAAATCAAGCAAAAAAATAAATAGGCTTTCTATGGCCCACTGAGTGAGAGATGGCACACACAGGGATGGCACTCTATCAGAAATGTCAATCTTAATCTCCCACAAAAAAGAAAAAAAAAACAGGGAGTGTCCAACAATTACTATCTCCCTGCAGTAATCTCAGCCAGGTATGGCAGGCAGCAATAAGGAGTGGACTGATGCACAAATTAAATAAAAAGTGTGGACAAACAAAAAAGATAGCTGTGCAGAAAGGAAGGAACAAGAGGATTTGTGCTTTGAAAAAAGCAGTTGGTTTGCACAGCGGCGTACACACAGCAATGCAGCTATCAGGGAGCCTTCTAGGGCAGCCCAATGAGCTACAGCGCTGAGGGGAAAAAAAAAATGTAGCTTCCACTGTCCCTGCACACCGAAGGTGGTGTTGGGCAGTGGAAATCGCTACAGCACAAGCGGTTTGGTGGTTAATGGACCCTGCCTAACGCTATCCCTGCTTCTGACGAAGCGGCAGCAACCTCTCCCTAAGCTCAGATCAGCAGCAGTAACAGGGCGGTCGGCGGGAACGCCCCTTTATAACCCCTGTGACGCCGCAGACAGCAAGCCAATCACTGCAATGCCCTTCTCTAAGATGGTGGGGACCAGGACCTATGTCATCACACTGCCCACACTCTGCGTTTACCTTCATTGGCTGAGAAATGGCGCTTTTCGCGTCATTGAAACGCGACTTTGGCGCGAAAGTCGCGTACCGCATGGCCGACCCCGCACAGGGGTCGGATCGGGTTTCATGAAACCCGACTTTGCCAAAAGTCGGCGACTTTTGAAAATGAACGACCCGTTTCGCTCAACCCTAGTGTCAGCACTTGCTTTTCCAGGGTGTTTCCGTTGCTCGCGTGAGGTTATGTCATATGAGCCGTGGCCCAATCTGCATCAGTATAACCTAAACAGAGTCTAGTTTGGAGAACTTTTCATCATGAGACACTTAAAATAAGTGACAATTTCTTTCTTCACTGCCACCAGGTGTTTTTCAAAATTTGAAACAAAAGAAAAAAGGTACAGAAGACTCAACATCAGCAAGTCATTTTACAATATAAATCAATAGGAATTACCTTTCAATCATTTTTCTATTGATTTTTCAGGTGTCTTTTGAAGTGGACTCTCAAAAAAACTCAGTGTGCACATACCATAAAGCTAATTTCTGGTCATTTTGTACAATAAAAGTATCAACACCAGGCAGACCTTGACAGAATGCAAGTCCTACTGAGCTTGAGTGGGTGTTCATATGTTTCCCTAAGCTAGTCAATGCATACAGTAGATAGGGTACAAAAGAAGTTTAATGTGACTACTGTGAATATTCAAGGGCCCAATTTTGTAAGTTCTTATTTAAAAACTTGCATTTTGATCAAAGACTTTGTTCGATTTACCATATGTGACAAACAACTGCAAGTCTTATATGAGAAAATTGCCAACCAATTTGCAAGTGACATCCTTTTCGATAACCTCACCGTGATAATAAATTGAACCATGCTAATGATATGCTGAATTTTCCTACAGTACAACACATTAATATTTTGCAGTACAAATACACTGCTCAAAAAAATAAAAGGAACACTTAAACATCACAATGCAACTACAAGTCAATCATACTTCTGTGAAATCAACCCATCGAGTTATGAAGCAACACTGATTGTGAATCAATTTCCCCTGCTGTTGTGCAATTTAACAGACAATAGTTAGAAATGATAGGCAATTAGCATAATGATACCTATAAAGGAGTGGTTTTACTGGGGGTGATCACAGACCATTTCTCTGTTCTAATCCTTTTTTGGCTGTTTTTGTCACTTTTGCATTTTGTTATTGCTCTCACCCCTAGAGGTACTGTACAGTAACATAAGGCATTGTCTACAACCCACAGAAGTTGCTCAGGTGGTGCAGCTCATCCAGGATGGCACATCAATGCGAGTTGTGGCAAGAAGGGTAGCTGTGTCTGTCACCATAGTGTCCAGAGCATGGAGCAGATACCAGGAGACAGGCCAGTACACCAGGAGACATGGGGGGGTGTAGGAGAGCAACAACCCAGCAGCAGGACTGCTACCTCCTCCTTTGTGCAAGGAGGAAAAGGAGGAGCAGTGCCAGAGCCCTGCAAAATGACCTCCAGTAGACCACTAACACCCATGAGTCTGCTCAAACTGTCAGAAACAGACTCCATCAGGGTATAATGAGGGCCTGATGTCCACAAGTTGGTGTTGTGCTTACAGCCCAATACCATGCAGGGCGATTGCAATTTGCCAGAGAACACCAAGATTGGCAGATTTGACACTGGCGCCCTGTGGTCTTCACAGATGAGAGCCGGTTCACACTGAGTCACATATGACTCATGTGACAGAATCTGGAGATGCCGTGGAGAGCGTTCTGCTGCCTGCAACACGCTCCAGCATGACCGGTTTGGCAGTGAGTCAGGAATGGTGTGGGGAGGCCTTTCTTTGGAGAGCTGCACAGCCCTCCATGTGCTAGCCTGAGGTACCCTGACTGCCAGTAGGTACCAGGGTGAGATCCTCAGACCCATTGTGAGACCATATGCAGGTGCAGTGGGCCCTGGGTTCCTTCTGATGCATGAAAATGCTAGGCCTCATGTGGGTGAAGTGTGTCAGCAGTTCCTGCATGATGAAGGCATTGCTGCTATGGACTGGCCTGCCCTTTCCCCAGCAATCCAATCAAGCACATCTGGGACATCATGTCTCGTTCCATCCACCAACGCCACATTGCACCACAGACTGTCCAGGAGTTGACTGATGCCTTAATCTAGGTTTGAAAGGAGATCCCTCAGGATAACTTCCACCACCTCATCAGGACAACGCCCAGGCATTGAAGTTGGATCAGCCTGCAATTTGATTTTCCTCTTTGATTTTGAGCATCATTCCAACTCCAGACCTCCGTAGGATATTAGTTGTGATTTACATTCATCATTTTTAGGTTTTATTGTTCTCAACACATTCCACTATGTCATGAATAAAGATTTGCAACTGGAATATTTCATTCAGTGATATCTAGGATGTGGTATTTTAGTGTTCCCTTTATTTTTTTGAGCAGTGTATATCTATTATAGCTTTACAACAGAGCTACGTTCTGTAGCTGCCTGATTATTCATACTTAGCACATGATATTTTTTTCTGAAAGGCTTTTCTTTAGCTACCTTTACTACTGTACTTTTGGTCTTAAGGGGAACGAAGAGTGTGAATCGAATGTCACAAAGAGGTGTGTACACATTTCTAATTTATTTCAGTGTGTCTCCTTTTTCCCCTGAGGTAATGTCCAATTATAATATCTACCTCCAGCTAGTGATAGTAATAAATTCAATTCTGTCTGGTAATTGCTCTGGGCTGTGACAACATTCTCCAGATGTTCCTTATGAAGCTCTCAGTGCTGACTTTCTCAGAAGTGGCATTTAATACAGAAATAGATTTTTTTCCTATTGATCTAGGGAACAGACTTTCTAATGAAAAACAAATCTCTAATTTGCTCCCTAATTACTTACAAGCCTAGTTTCTAGAGTCTGACAGACACCCACAGAGTCCCTTATCACTACAATGAAGATCTTCGGGCAGAAGCCAACTACTATTTGTAACTTTTCATCTATGCCCAAAATCACTATATTCTATATCCTCAATTCCCTGTGTACAGTATCTTCATGAGCATGCTGCAGTAACCAGCTAATTAGCAACTTCACTCATGGAAATTAACACAGAAAATTTTCCCTGCTGAGAGAAATTACATATGAACGAGGTAGACTATCACTGTGGGACTATCTGTCATTCAATATAAGTGATATGGGTGACAACACATTTAATAGTGTTTGGAAGCAATATTTGGCTTGAATAAACTTTGAGGCTGTGTGCACACGTTCCGGATGTTTCGCGTTTTGCTCGCGTTTCTTCGCTATCAAAACGCAATAAAACTGCGAAAATACACATCCATTAAGCATCTTATTAATAGAATGCAATCCACAATTTTTGCCCACATGTTGCGTATTTTTCGCAAAAAAACGCAGCATGTTCATTAATTTTGCGGATTTTTAGCGGATTTCCCGCTATTTAATGCATTGTGAAACTCTGGAAAAAAACGCGAAAAATCCACACAAAAAATGCGCAAAAATATGCATGCAGATTTCCTGCGGAAAAAAGTCAAGTTTTGTTCAGGAAATTTAAGCAAATAATCCTGACGTGTGCACATAGCCTAAAATACTATATATTTCTTTCTACATTTTCTACTAGAGATTGAGTCCATTATTGTATAGCAGCTGCCATGTTGATTTGTATCCACTAGCATTAATCAGATTGGGGTTTGCCCCTTATAAAAGAGAATACAGTATCATGAAATGGCATAATAAGTATTTCTTAGTATTTGAGGCTGATAATGCCAAGCAATGTAATGAGAGCTTTGTTTTGCAATGAACCAGACCATATGTGTGAATTGAAAAGCACAATAAATACAACCAATTTCAGATCTTTTGTCGTATCAAATGACCAAGAACTGGAAAAATGTTGCTTGTACGTAAACTGGTGGTTTAAAAACTCTCCCTATCACCCATTATTTCTTAAAGGGAACCTGTCACCCCGAAAATCGCGGGTGAGGTAATCCCACCGGCATCAGGGGCTTATCTGCAGCATTCTGTAATGCTGTAGATAAGCCCCCGATGTTACCTGAAAAAGGAGAAAAAGACGTTAGATTATACTCACCCAGGGGCGGTCCCGCTGCTGGTCAGGTCGGATGGGCGTCTCCGGTCCGCTGCGGCGCCTCCTATCTTCTTTCCATGACGTCCTCTTCTGGTCTTCAGCCACGGCTCCGGCGCAGGCGTACTTTGCTCTGCCCTCTTGAGGGCAGAGGATAGTACTGCAGTGCGCAGGCGCCGGAAAGGTCAGAGGCCCGGCGCCTGCGCACTGCAGTACTTTGTCTGCCCTCAACAGGGCAGAGCAAAGTACGCCTGCGCCGGAGCCGTGGCTGAAGATCAGAAGAGGACGTCTTGTAATGAAGATGGGAGGCGCCGCAGCGGACCGGAGACGCCCACCCGACCTGACCAGCAGCGGGACCGCCCCTGGGTCAGTATAATCTAACGTCTTTTTCTCCTTTTTCAGGTAACATCGGGGGCTTATCTACAGCATTACAGAATGCTGCAGATAAGCCCCTGATGCCGGTGGGATTACCTCACCCGCGATTTTCGGGGTGACAGGTTCCCTTTAAGTTCAGCATGACAATGCTTACATGAAAAATCATTCAATTTATAATCTCATTTAATCTCTTCCCATCAATCCCTATTCATACAAATAGTAAAAAAAAAGTAAGGTAAACCTTCTCCATTCCCTACATAAAAATTCCAGGTAGGCAACTTTTGCATATGACTTGATGAAAGTGAATCTGTTATTTGGATCAACTCCCTTAAGCCGTCTATATGGGCATACAGGTAATAGAAAGTTGAATAAAATGGCACCATAATATCTGTGATTTGATGTCTTATTCCAGATAAACCAATTTTTTGAAATATGTAAATGAGCTGTTAAGACTTGAGCATTACCAGTGAGAGACGTGTAATAACTGACAGTCTGCTTTCCCGATTTACATTTTTCACACTGGTATCATCGGTAACAATCCCAAAAAGAAGGAAGAATTGGAAGCATTGAAAGAGACCAGGGTAGATGAACACATAAATTAATCACTTGCTTTTTGCAGGGAATGCAGGGTTAAGAGTTAGAAGAGAAAAGCCAGCAATGAAGTAAGGCTTGCAAGGAAGACCAAAAGCAACAAAAAGGGATTTTGGAGGTATGTCAAAAGCAAAAGAAAAGTCAAAGATGCTATAAGATTTTCACAGGATGAAAAGGGTGAAATGATCGAAAATTATGTTGAGAAGTCCGAACTTTAAATTCTTATTTTGTATCTGTGTTCTCTAAGAAAGCAAACGAAACATCTACTGATCTTCATTGTGCCATCAAAGGGATAAAAGAATCCACTCTATCTATAAATACAGGGGCGTACACTGACAGCTTGTGGCCCCTGTGCAAGAAATGTGTTTGGGTCCCCCTCACTTTTTGGTGACAAAGACAGACAGTGCCTTGTGAAAGTATTCAGCCCCCTTGAACTTTTGAACCTTTTCCCACATATCATGCTTCAAACATAAAGATACCAAATGTAAATGTTTGGTGAAGAATCAACAACAAGTGGAACACAATTGTAAAGTTGAACGAAATTTATTGGTTATTTTACATTTTTGTGGAAATTCAAAAACTGAAAAGTGGGGCGTGCAATATTATTTGGCCCCTTTAACTTAATACTTTGTTGCACCACCTTTTGATGCGATTACATCTGCAAGTCATAATATACATAATAAGCGAGTACACTATACACTAAGAGATGGTGCTATAAATAATATGTGAGTACACTATATATGAAGGGGCTGTGCTATGTATAATAAGTGAGTATACTAAGGGACTGGGTAAGACATAATAAGCGATAATAACGTCTTCCTCTACCTCTTCCTGTTCCTAAATCCATTAGAAATCCCCTTTCCTCCCATCCCAATCCCGCACACCCTTCATTGTCCTCCTCCCCCAGCATCACGTTATTGTCCTCTCACCCAACCCATCATTGTCCTCTTCACCTCCTCCATCATTGCTTTCTCCCCATCAACCCCATCGTTGCCCATTCCACCACCTCCATTATTTCCTCCTCCTCCACCACCCCATCATTGCCCTTTCCACCATCATTGTCTGTTCCACTACCACCATAATTGCTTTTTCCCCCACCACCCCATTATTGCCAATTCCACCATCTCATCATCTCTCGCTCCCCACCACCCCAATATTGTGCTTTCCAGCATGAACATCATTATTTCCATCCCCACCATCATTGCCCATTCCACCACCTTCATCTTTGCCTTCTCCCACACCACCCCTATCATTGCCCTTTTCCACCACCTCCATCATTACCTTCTCGCCCACCACCTCCATTATTGCCCTTTCCATCACCAACATCATTGTCCTTTCCACCACTCCCATCATTGCCTTCTCCCATCACCCCATCATTGCCCTCTACCCAACCTACACAGAACCATTCACCTCTCTGCACGTTCCCCCGCAGTGTTACGCCTGCACGCACACACCACCATCACTCATTTCTATACACACACGCACACACACACACATACATACATATGTACACACACACGCACAGCACTTCTCACCTCGCCGCACGCTTTCTTACATACAGCCCAGCAACTTCCTCTCTCTGGCACAGCTGCGCATTGAATTATGATGTCATCCAACCATGCTGCTGACCGCTATTCAAACAGGAAGCGAGGACAGGAAGCAGGATGGATCGCTGCAGCTTGGCTCTGCTGCCTTTTTCTCTTGTAGGCAGTGGAGCTGCAGGGATATCTCACTGCCCACCACACATGAGAGCAATCTGGCCAGGGGCCCACTGGAGCCTCGGGGCCGGATAGACAGGCCAGATTGCCCTCATTATTAGACACCACGCAGGGGCCCCTTCCACTTCTGGGCCCCGGTGCAGCTGCACCAGCTGCACATGTGTTATGTTCGCCCCTGCATAAACAAAGAGATGGTGAGGGAACACTTACAGTGGGTACGGAAAGTATTCAGACCCTTTAAATGTTTCACTATTTGTTTCTTTGCAGCCATTTGGTGAATTCAAAAAAGTGTTTGTTTTCATATTAATGTACACTCTGCACTCCATCTTGACTGAAAAAAGCCCAGAAATGTAGTAATTTTTGCAAATTTAATAAAAAAGAATGGGGTGTGGAGTGCACATTAGTAAGAAAAAAATGAACTTTTTTGAATTTACTAAATGGCTGCAAAGAAGCAAAGATTTAAAAATTTGAAGGGGTTTGAATACTTTCCGTACCCACTGTAGCTAATTTAAATGAAATAAAATCTTCTGGTTCAGATGAATTACACCCTATGCTACTAAAAGATTTAGCAGAGGAAATTGTAAAACCACTAGCTAGAATCATTGAAAAATCCTGGAAAACAGGAGAAGTCTTAGAAGATTGTAGAAGGGCAAACGTTGTCTCTATCTACAAAAAAGTAAAGAATATGGAGCCAGGAAATTAGTGAGCCTTACTTCTGCACCAGTAGGCACCCAATGCAAAACCAGTATGATTTGGGTCTATTGTATGTTGCTGACCAATTTTTGACCATAACCATTCTCCCTTTCATTATCGACGATTAGATGTGTATTATCTGTGTCGATTGTCTCTACCATTATATAGGAACAAAAGCACTTAGGCTGCTTTCACACATCAGGTTTTTTGTTTCAGGCGAATTCCGGCTCTTCCGCCAAAAAATGTAATTGAAAACCAGAGAAACTGGATCCGGCTTTTCTCCCGTTAAATATTATTGGCGCCGGATGGCCCAGCGTTCTTTCCGGTGTGATGCCGGATCCGGCATCAAGTCGATTCCGGCGTCTGGAAAAAACGTCTACTGTAACATTTATTGTCTCCAGCGAAAAAATCCGGAAAGGCCGGCATGTCTATGGATGCCGGAAAGCGCCGGATCCGCAAAAAGTCAGATCCGGCGGCCGTATCCGGCATTTTACACTGAGCATGCTCAAAAACCTATGGTCAGCCCCCTGGACTATATATAAAGCAGGGCCATGAGGTCTTCATCCATTTCCAGCCAAAAAGCAGAAGAGCCAACACCCTGCCACACCCTGCCAAGAAGGAAGGAGCCAGAAACCTGCCAGAGAGCCTGCCAGAGAGCCGAGAGCCTGCCAGAGAGCCGAGAGCCAGCCACAGAGCTGAGAGCCTGCCAGAGAGCCGAGAGCCTGCCACAGAGCCGAGAGCCTGCCAGAGAGCCGAGAGCCAACCACAGAGCCGAGAGCCTGCCAGAGAGCCGAGAGCCTGCCAGAGAGCCGAGAGCCAGCCACAGAGCTGAGAGCCTGCCAGAGAGCCGAGAGCCTGCCAGAGAGCCGAGAGCCTGTCAGAGAGCCGAGAGCCTGCCACAGAGCCGAGAGCCTGCCACAGAGCCTAAGGCCTGCAGCCATGTCTTCGGGGAGCCCTCCTCCTCCTTGTCGTCAATGCACAGAGGTAAATATGAACCTAAGTTCTCTTGCTCCATCGTTGTCGAGTGGGTGTGAGTGTGTGTGAGTGTGTGAGTGTGTGTGAGGGTATCTATAATGTATTTTTTTATCTTTCATCGTAGGAAGCTGATGAGGCTGACTCCCCAGTAGAAGAGGTGCTCCCCGAAGAAGAGGGAAGGGGTGGAGAAACACACGGAGAGGGCTCACAATTGGTATGTATCTGTCATATATTGCGGAAACACACCCTACACTACACACAAAACATAACACGAGACTCTTACAACAAAACACATAGAAACTGATACTTTCAAACCTCACACAACACATACAAAACATATATATCACATGGCACACAACATATAGAATGGCTACCAACAAGCACATAATTTTTTTTCATTTTTCTTCTAGAGTTCGGAAACTGGTGCCCAAGCAAGAGGTCCTTCCAGTGGCTCCCAGGGTCGTCGGCGTGATTCACGTGGCGGCCGTCGACGTGTAAGTTTTTTTTTTATTTTTTGGGGGTAGGTTAGCAATGTTTCAAATTTGGTGTTAATTTTTTTTCCCCCTTTTCAAACAGGTTTCACAGCGTGCTCCAGTTTCGGACGGTGAGGAGGTCGGCCTTGATATTGACCTCCTCATCGATCTTTTCAGAGACAGGGAGCCGTTGTGGAATATGGGTGACCGCCGCCATGCTGATCTCTCAGTGACCCGTCAACTCTAGGAGCAAATCTGCTGTGAACTGATACCAAGGTGGGAGGACCTTGATGTTCAGGCCCAGATTCAAGAACGTAAGTATCCTCAGTTCAGTTTTGGTGATGCATTCTAAAATGCTGTGTCTAACCAAGTTGTCTTTCTCCTTTTTTAACAGGTGAGCGGATTGTGAAAAGATGGCGGTCGATCAGGGATCGCTTTAAGAAGGAGTTCAACAATGCGGGCCCCGACTGGATCTGGAGGATGCAGGAGCATGTACAAATATGCAAGGGCCCTGTCATTCCTCAGGTCAACGATGGTCACCCGAAGGTAAATATTACCCACCACATGCACTAATGTTTTACATGTCTAAACCTCTTTTGCTCTTTCAGCCAGGGCCATGCAATGACAGTATATTAATTGTTTGTTTTTCTCTTTTTCCACAGTACCGTCGGGAGCACTCGGGAGCCTGCAGCACAGTTGAACCCTTCTGGGGTGATCCCTCAGGAGGCCGCCACCGAGGGACACTTTGACAGTGAGGAACCCTCTGCACCTTCCCACTCTGCACCTTCCCACTCTGCACCTTCCCACTCTGCACCTTCCCACTCTACTGATCCCTCTTTCCCATCCACGAGCGCTGGAGCATCCTGGCCAGTTCCATTGCATGTAGCTGCTGGTGAGGACATAGCGTTTCCTGTACCCCACCCCTCTGCCGCAGCCACCTCTTGTACACCTGTAGCATCGGGGCAGTTTCGGCAGAGGGGTCAGGTACATAGTTATGCTCCCGAGTTCTTGCATCTGAACGCATCGTTCCAGAACTGTCTGAAAGTTTTGTCTGAGCAAATGGCTGCAGGTTTCAATTTCATAAATAAAAGTATGCTCGAGATGCATACACTTCTGGTAACGATGCGTTCAGAGGCAAGACAGTCACCGAGCAACACTTTTTTTCAGTCGGTGCTTGAGCAAATGGAGACGCTATCTACTTCTCAGCAGATGCAAGTAATGGAATCCTGCCACTCTACTCTAGCGCTCATTGCCTCTAGAGCAGATAGTTTTCCAACCATCCTCCAACTGTCCCCCTTCCTCCACTGTCCATCACTACAGCCAGTACCATCCTCCTGACCCGTACTGCCAAACTGACCGTGCCCCATCCCGCCCACCTCACCATCATCCACATCGTGCCCCGTCCCAACAGCCACAACACTTTCATTGTTCCCGTGCCCCTTCCCACCAGCCACACTACCAGCCCTGTGCCCCTTCCCACCATCCACGCTACCAGCCTCCCGCCCATGCCCCTTCCCACCCATATGATGATCCCAACCCATACAACTTCCCATCTACTTCATCCTAGCCTCCTCTCCCTGCCCACTTCCAACAGCCTCTATCACCCTCTTCCCAAACATCTTCTACACACATCACTCCTTCTGCCTCCCAATCCTCACAAAACATTACCTACACCCCTCCATCCTACCAAATTCCTAACCCCAATCCCACTTTCTTGTCCACCCGCTCAATAGCTTTCTCCACTCCTTCACCCCTAAATATAGAACATTCCCCACCACCAACACATTCCTCTCTCCACACTCCCACTGCCGAAGTGTCCCTATCCGACAGTCCCTCCGACAGTATCTCCACCCCGACGTTTGAAAACCTTTAGTTACCTGTATGACTCATAAGGAGTGGTGGACTCCCTAGTCTTGTAGAAACAAGAGAATAATTATAGAAGCAGAAACACATGGGCTACTTGCACATTGAACAAGTCTGTAGGAACCTCTTCACACACCACCAAGAAACTTGAAGACACAAAAGAGCACATTGAGGTAAAAAATACTCTGTTGTAAAAATCACAGTAATAAGTAAGTGTTAGTCAAAAGATGTAAAAAACAGGGTATTTAGTTGATAAATTTTCTTTGAAAAAAAATGTATACTAAGCTGCTCCCCCAATCGTCAAGGTATACCCACATAGAGCAGTCCTACTTATTGTATATGGGTCCTCATGGGTCTTTTGCATCAAAGCTGTTCCATCCAGCATGTCCACATGGATATTCCGGCTCTGAACCCTGCTTATACAGGTACTATACAGATGATCAGGTTTTCAAATACATCAGATAAGGATTATATACATTAGGTAGGACTACTCTATATGGGTATACCTTGACGATTGGTGGAGCAGCTTAGTATACATTTTTTTGCAAAAAAATGTATCAACTAAATACCCTGTTTTTTCCATCTTTTGACTAGCACCTGCTTATTACTGTGATTTTTTACAACAGAGTATTTTTGACCTCACTGTGCGCTTTTGTGTCTTCAAGTTTCTTGGTGGTGTGTGAACATGTTCCTGCAGACTTGTTCAGTGTGCAAATAGCCCAAGTGTTTCTGGTTCTATAAATGTTCTCTTGTTTCTACAAGACTAGGGAGTCCACCACTCCTTATGGGTCATTTGCATCAAAGCTCTTCCATCCAGCATGTCCACATGGATATTCCGTCTCTGAACCCTGCTTATACAGGTACTATACAGATGATCAGGTTTTTAAATACATCAGATAGGGATTTCATACATTAGGTAGGACTGCTCTATATGGGTATACATTGACGATTGGTGGAGCAGCTTAGTATACATTTTTTGCAAAAAAACATATCAACTAAATACCCTGTTTTTGCCATCTTTTGACTAGCACTTGCTTATTACTGTGATTTTTTACAACAGAGTATTTTTGACCTCACTGTGCTCTTTTGTTTCTTGAGATAAAAGATATGTAGATCTAAAACTGCACTCCTCATCGCCGCGGTTCTACTCTATTTCATGGCACCTGAATGCTTGGCACATGCACAGTATTGCGGCTGTATACGTTTCTGTGATAACCTATGTTTGACACCATGCGTGTTAAATATGCTCACTTCGCACATTTATTTAATCAGGACTATTCACCAGGTGCTTACTCTTAAAGAAAAAGGTCATGATATTCTCATGAAAAATATAGTGGTTTATTGAATTGTCCACAGGAAAACCAAATTGCAGCAAAACATTAAAATAGATGAAATAGTTACGAACAGATTGTCCATGTGTAAATATCAGTGCTTGTTACTCATCTTTCCCAAAGTCCTGAATGGTAAAACCCATCTCTCTGTGTGAACTCTGAAATCATCATGGCTCAGCTGTTGCTTTCTTGTGTGACTTGTCTGACGTCCATGGAGAATGATGGTGAAGGCAGGAAGTGGCAGCTCACACATGACAAAAGCCCCCCACCCTCCTAAGAGACGTTATTTATATGTTCCACAGACCATATGTTCCCTGCATATGGCATTGACTTATACTCTGAGCTACATACACAGAAATAGCTTTTGGTAATGTCAGCAAGAAGCAATGTGCTCAGTACAGAATAAGAATAATTCAATTAATAATTAATATTTAACAATGCGTAAGTGCTTTATTGTTCCCATGTCTGCGCATGGGAATCTACTGTGTGACGCATGCGCAGGACTGTGGTGTCTCTCATTTCCATGAGGACCAGATCAACTGCGCCCTTGTGGAGGGACACATCTCTGGCATCTCAGCATACATGGCTTTATGTTCACGCATGGCAACTTACTGGATGATACATGAGCAATACATTGTCGTTTCTTATCTCTATGATGACTAGTGCGCTTGCACAGTGATGGAGGGACACATGTCCGGCATTTCAGCGTGTACGCGATGCGGCATTCTGCCCTGACGGGGTAAGTTCCCCAGCTGTTAAGATTCATGAATTTATTTCCTAGTTATTTAAAGACACCAGTATATGAGTTAACCATGACCTCTTGGTCCCTGATGAAGTCAGAGATGTGACGACTCGCATTGGGTGGATAGGATCTGGACCCTGCCTCTGTACCAGTATTGCTATGCAATGAGTCTTGTTCTGTGAGCATATTTATACCGTAGCTGCCATTTATATATGGAAATCTGCTAGTTATTTGAATGTGGACTAGGGAGGCTTTGGATGAATTTTTCCCCTATGCTTGGTTAAAGTAATTACTGACTACCACATTTTTTGTTCTTGATTTATTTTAGTGTTTCTTAAAGCCTGAAAGTTGCTATTTGAAATGACTTTAGTTTTGTGCCGTGTCTGTGATCTGCTTTTTTTCTACAAAATTAAACAACTGAATGAACATCCTCCAAAGCCGGTGATTCCATAATTTTTGCCAGGGATTGTACTATGCCAACTCCTTCATATGTAGATATCTTGCAAATTAATGCTGACTCCTATGGGTGTGTAATGATAATGAAGTATTGATATCACGTGCCCTCACTTGATGCTTTGAGGGAATCAGATGCAGACGTTTTGTATCTAGAATTCCTCCCTTTTTCTTTCACTTGTCCATATACTTGAATGTGCTATTATAATTTATGTTTGAGTGAGTTATAAATAAAATTTATACTTTTGATAAAAATATTTGCCTCACCACAGTTATTGAGAGTAATATTGCTCCATTTTTCTCTGTATAATTAATACTAGCTATTGAACCCGTTCTACGCCCGTTTGGCGAGCATTTATATTGGTATATTGTCTCCATCATGGTATGTGCTGCTCCATCCTGCGTCCCCATCCTGTCATGTGCTGCTCCATCCTGCGTCCCCATCCTGTCATGCGGTCATGCGCCGCTCCATCCTGCGTCCCCATCCTGTCATGTGCTGCTCCATCCTGCGTCCCCATCCTGTCATGCGCTGCTCCATCCTGCGTCCCCATCCTGTCATGCGCTGCTCCATCCTGCGTTCCCTTTCTTGTCATGCGCTGCTCCCATCCTGTGTCCCCATCCTGTCATGCGCTGCTCCCATCCTGCGTCCCCATCCTGTGATGCGCTGCTCCCATCCTGTGATGCGCTGCTCCCATCCTGCGTCCCCATCCTGTCATGTGCTGCTCCATCCTGCGTCCCCATCCTGTCATGCGCTGCTCCATCATGCGTCCCTATCCTGTCATGCGCTGCTGCATCCTGCGTCCCCATCCTTATGTGCTGCTGCATCCTGCGTCCCCATCCTGTCATGCGCTGCTGCATCCTGCGTCCCCATCCTTATGTGCTGCTGCATCCTGCGTCCCCATCCTTATGTGCTGCTGCATCCTGCGTCCCCATCCTTATGTGCTGCTGCATCCTGCGTCCCCATCCTTATGTGCTGCTCCATCCTGCGTCCCCATCCTTATGTGCTGCTCCATCCTGCGTCCCCATCCTTATGTGCTGCTCCATCCTGCGTCCCCATACTGTTATGTGCTGCTCCATCCTGCGTCCCCATCCTTATGTGCTGCTCCATCCTGCGTCCCCATCCTTATGTGCTGCTCCATCCTGCGTCCCCATCCTTATGTCCTGCTCCATCCTGCGTCCCCATACTGTTATGTGCTGCTCCATCCTGCGTCCCCATCCTTATGTGCTGCTCCATCCTGCGTCCCCATCCTTATGTCCTGCTCCATCCTGCGTCCCCATACTGTTATGTGCTGCTCCATCCTGCGTCCCCATCCTTATGTGCTGCTGCATCCTGCGTCCCCATCCTTATGTGCTGCTCCATCCTGCGTCCCCATCCTTATGTGCTGCTCCATCCTGCGTCCCCATACTGTTATGTGCTGCTCCATCCTGCGTCCCCATCCTTATGTGCTGCTCCATCTTGCGTCCCCATCTTTATGTGCTGCTCCATCCTGCGTCCCCATCCTTATGTCCTGCTCCATCCTGCGTCCCCATCCTTATGTCCTGCTCCATCCTGCGTCCCCATACTGTTATGTGCTGCTCCATCCTGCGTCCCCATCCTTATGTGCTGCTCCATCCTTCGTCCCCATCCTTATGTGCTGCTCCATCCTGCATCCCCATCCTTATGTGCTGCTGCATCCTGCGTCCCCATCCTTATGTGCTGCTCCATCCTGCGTCCCCATCCTTATGTGCTGCTCCATCCTGCGTCCCCATCCTTATGTGCTGCTCCATCCTGCGTCCCCATCCTTATCCTTATGTGCTGCTCCATCCTGCGTCCCCATACTGTTATGTGCTGCTCCATCCTGCGTCCCCATCCTTATGTGCTGCTCCATCCTGCGTCCCCATCCTTATGTGCTGCTCCATCCTGCGTCCCCATCCTTATGTCCTGCTCCATCCTGCGTCCCCATACTGTTATGTGCTGCTCCATCCTGCATCCCCATCCTTATGTGCTGCTCCATCCTGCGTCCCCATCCTTATGTCCTGCTCCATCCTGCGTCCCCATACTGTTATGTGCTGCTCCATCCTGCGTCCCCATCCTTATGTGCTGCTGCATCCTGCGTCCCCATCCTTATGTGCTGCTCCATCCTGCGTCCCCATCCTTATGTGCTGCTCCATCCTGCATCCCCATACTGTTATGTGCTGCTCCATCCTGCGTCCCCATCCTTATGTGCTGCTCCATCTTGCGTCCCCATCTTTATGTGCTGCTCCATCCTGCGTCCCCATCCTTATGTGCTGCTCCATCCTGCGTCCCCATCCTTATGTCCTGCTCCATCCTGCGTCCCCATCCTTATGTCCTGCTCCATCCTGCGTCCCCATACTGTTATGTGCTGCTCCATCCTGCGTCCCCATCCTTATGTGCTGCTCCATCCTTCGTCCCCATCCTTATGTGCTGCTCCATCCTGCATCCCCATCCTTATGTGCTGCTCCATCCTGCGTCCCCATCCTTATGTCCTGCTCCATCCTGCGTCCCCATCCTTATGTCCTGCTCCATCCTGCGTCCCCATCCTTATGTCCTGCTCCATCCTGCGTCCCCATCCTTATTTCCTGCTCCATCCTGCGTCCCCATCCTTATGTCCTGCTCCATCCTGCGTCCCCATACTGTTATGTGCTGCTCCATCCTGCGTCCCCATCCTTATGTGCTGCTGCATCCTGCGTCCCCATCCTTATGTGCTGCTCCATCCTGCGTCCCCATCCTTATGTGCTGCTCCATCCTGCGTCCCCATACTGTTATGTGCTGCTCCATCCTGCGTCCCCATCCTTATGTGCTGCTCCATCCTGCGTCCCCATCCTTATGTGCTGCTCCATCCTGCATCCCCATCCTTATGTGCTGCTCCATCCTGCGTCCCCATCCTTATGTCCTGCTCCATCCTGCGTCCCCATCCTTATGTCCTGCTCCATCCTGCGTCCCCATACTGTTATGTGCTGCTCCATCCTGCGTCCCCATCCTTATGTGCTGCTCCATCCTGCGTCCCCATCCTTATGTGCTGCTCCATCCTGCGTCCCCATCCTTATGTCCTGCTCCATCCTGCGTCCCCATCCCTATGTCCTGCTCCATCCTGCGTCCCCATCCTTATGTCCTGCTCCATCCTGCGTCGCCATCCTTATGTCCTGCTCCATCCTGCGTCCCCATCCTTATGTCCTGCTCCATCCTGCGTCCCCATACTGTTATGTGCTGCTCCATCCTGCGTCCCCATCCTTATGTGCTGCTCCATCCTGCGTCCCCATCCTTATGTGCTGCTCCATCCTGCGTCCCCATACTGTTATGTGCTGCTCCATCCTGCGTCCCCATCCTTATGTCCTGCTCCATCCTGCGTCCCCATCCTTATGTGCTGCTCCATCCTGCGTCCCCATCCTTATGTCCTGCTCCATCCTGCGTCCCCATACTGTTATGTGCTGCTCCATCCTGCGTCCCCATCCTTATGTGCTGCTCCATCCTGCGTCCCCATCCTTATGTGCTGCTGCGTCCTGCGTCCCCATCCTTATGTGCTGCTCCATCCTGCGTCCGCATCCTTATGTGCTGCTCCATCCTGCGTCCCCATCCTTATGTGCTGCTCCATCCTGCGTCCCCATACTGCCTCTGACCCGCTCGGCGCCGAGTGCTGGGGGGCCTGAGCAGGCGGGGACACCGGCGCGCTGTGGTGGTCAGGTGCCGGTATCGCCGCCAGCTCAGGCCCCCCAGCACTTACTATACTCACCTGTCCGGCGTTCCATCGCTGAGCGCCGCCATCTTCCCGGTCTCCTGGCTGTGACTGTTCAGTCAGAGGGCGGCGCCGGCGCGCATTAAGCATCCTTATGTGCTGCTCCATCCTGCGTCCCCATACTGTTATGTGCTGCTGCATCCTGCGTCCCCATCCTTATGTGCTGCTCCATCCTGCGTCCCCATCCTTATGTGCTGCTCCATCCTGCGTCCCCATCCTTATGTGCTGCTCCATCCTGCGTCCCCATCCTTATGTGCTGCTCCATCCTGCGTCCCCATACTGTTATGTGCTGCTCCATCCTGCGTCCCCATCCTTATGTGCTGCTCCATCCTGCGTCCCCAACCTTATGTGCTGCTCCATCCTGCGTCCCCATCCTTATGTGCTGCTCCATCCTGCGTCCCCATACTGTTATGTGCTGCTCCATCCTGCGTCCCCATCCTTATGTGCTGCTCCATCCTGCGTCCCCATCCTTATGTGCTGCTCCATCCTGCGTCCCCATCCTTATGTCCTGCTCCATCCTGCGTCCCCATACTGTTATGTGCTGCTCCATCCTGCGTCCCCATCCTTATGTGCTGCTCCATCCTGCGTCCCCATCCTTATGTCCTGCTCCATCCTGCGTCCCCATACTGTTATGTGCTGCTCCATCCTGCGTCCCCATCCTTATGTGCTGCTGCATCCTGCGTCCCCATCCTTATGTGCTGCTCCATCCTGCGTCCCCATCCTTATGTGCTGCTCCATCCTGCGTCCCCATACTGTTATGTGCTGCTCCATCCTGCATCCCCATCCTTATGTGCTGCTCCATCCTGCGTCCCCATCCTTATGTCCTGCTCCATCCTGCGTCCCCATCCTTATGTCCTGCTCCATCCTGCGTCCCCATCCTTATGTCCTGCTCCATCCTGCGTCCCCATCCTTATGTCCTGCTCCATCCTGCGTCCCCATCCTTATGTCCTGCTCCATCCTGCGTCCCCATCCTTATGTCCTGCTCCATCCTGCGTCCCCATACTGTTATGTGCTGCTCCATCCTGCGTCCCCATCCTTATGTGCTGCTGCATCCTGCGTCCCCATCCTTATGTGCTGCTCCATCCTGCGTCCCCATCCTTATGTGCTGCTCCATCCTGCGTCCCCATACTGTTATGTGCTGCTCCATCCTGCGTCCCCATCCTTATGTCCTGCTCCATCCTGCGTCCCCATCCTTATGTCCTGCTCCATCCTGCGTCCCCATACTGTTATGTGCTGCTCCATCCTGCGTCCCCATCCTTATGTGCTGCTCCATCCTGCGTCCCCATCCTTATGTGCTGCTCCATCCTGCGTCCCCATCCTTATGTCCTGCTCCATCCTGCGTCCCCATCCTTATGTGCTGCTCCATCCTGCGTCCCCATCCTTATGTGCTGCTCCATCCTGCGTCCCCATCCTTATGTGCTGCTCCATCCTGCATCCCCATACTGTTATGTGCTGCTCTATCCTGCGTCCCCATCCTTATGTCCTGCTCCATCCTGCGTCCCCATCCTTATGTGCTGCTCCATCCTGCGTCCCCATCCTTATGTCCTGCTCCATCCTGCGTCCCCATACTGTTATGTGCTGCTCCATCCTGCGTCCCCATCCTTATGTGCTGCTCCATCCTGCGTCCCCATCCTTATGTGCTGCTGCGTCCTGCGTCCCCATCCTTATGTGCTGCTCCATCCTGCGTCCGCATCCTTATGTGCTGCTCCATCCTGCGTCCCCATCCTTATGTGCTGCTCCATCCTGCGTCCCCATACTGCCTCTGACCCGCTCGGCACCGAGTGCTGGGGAACCTGAGCAGGCGGGGACACCGGCGCGCTGTGGGGGTCAGGTGCCGGTATCGCCGCCAGCTCAGGCCCCCCAGCACTTACTATACTCACCTGTCCGGCGTTCCATCGCTGAGCGCCGCCATCTTCCCGGTCTCCTGGCTGTGACTGTTCAGTCAGAGGGCGGCGCCGGCGCGCATTAAGCGCGTCACCGCGCCCTCTGAACTGAAGGCCACAGACCGAAGACCGGGAAGATGGCGCCGCTCAGCGATGGAACGGGGACAGGTGAATATAGGCCGATACTCACCCTCCTGGCGGTCCCTGCTTCTGCGGTGGAGATCGCGGTGTGTGTTCAGTGTGAATGCACACCGCGATCTCCCGGGAGCGTCGCTCTGTGAGGCCCAGACTGCGCCGGCGCTTGCGCTTGCGCAGTCTATAGAGGCTTCAGACAGAGTGACGCTCCCAGCGTTATATTATAGATATGCTTGGGAGCAGCCTTCACTGTCAGTAACAGGTCTATTTTGACAGTATATATATATATATATATATATATAGCCGCAATGTCAGTTCTTGGTAGCTTAAACACCAATATTGCCTGCTGCTTCTCGCACAGTCTCTAAAGCAAATGCAGGGTGGAGTTCGCATATGAGGCGGTGCGCGAGAAAGCAGAAGTGGTGCTGCAGCGCAGAAAGGCATGCAGCAGCAGGGTTAAAACGTGAAAGCTTGCACACACTGCTTGCACTTTCAGCAGCAGCTATGACATACATGGGTAATTTTTAAAGAAGCTCTGCATCATCAAATTCAGCACATTTGCCAGGCAAGCGATGTGCGTCACACCGGCAAGGCCCAGAGCTGCTACGAGTTTTTGCCTATTATCACACACCACCAGGCCATGCTTGAGGTTCACCCGCCACCAACCACTTATCTGTCTGCTGTTTGATCTGTGTCCACAGCTTCTGTTTGGTATGGCATTTATCTCCTGAAACAGATGAGTTTAAAAACAATCTGCTGTCGTTTCACCCTGGCTGTGCTGAAGTTGGTGGTGCAGGTCTTACTGTGACCGAATGAGGAGGCGGTGGAGGACATAAAGTAGGAGAAGGAGGCAGCCTGGACAGAATAACAACCAGCAATCCTCATTGGTAACATAACATAGTAACATAGTAACATAGTTAGTAAGGCCGAAAAAAGACATTTGTCCATCCAGTTCAGCCTATATTCCATCATAATAAATCCCCAGATCTACGTCCTTCTACAGAACCTAATAATTGTATGATACAATATTGTTCTGCTCCAGGAAGACATCCAGGCCTCTCTTGAACCCCTCGACTGAGTTTGCCATCTCCACCTCCTCAGGCAAGCAATTCCAGATTCTCACTGCCCTAACAGTAAAGAATCCTCTTCTATGTTGGTGGAAAAACCTTCTCTCCTCCAGACGCAAAGAATGCCCCCTTGTGCCCGTCACCTTCCTTGGTATAAACAGATCCTCAGCGAGATATTTGTATTGTCCCCTTATATACTTATACATGGTTATTAGATCACCCCTCAGTCGTCTTTTTTCTAGACTAAATAATCCTAATTTCGCTAATCTATCTGGGTATTGTAGTTCTCCCATCCCCTTTATTAATTTTGTTGCCCTCCTTTGTACTCTCTCTAGTTCCATTATATCCTTCCTGAGCACCGGTGCCCAAAACTGGACACAGTACTCCATGTGCGGTCTAACTAGGGATTTGTACAGAGGCAGTATAATGCTCTCATCATGTGTATCCAGACCTCTTTTAATGCACCCCATGATCCTGTTTGCCTTGGCAGCTGCTGCCTGGCACTGGCTGCTCCAGGTAAGTTTATCATTAACTAGGATCCCCAAGTCCTTCTCCCTGTCAGATTTACCCAGTGGTTTCCCATTCAGTGTGTAATGGTGATATTGATTCCTTCTTCCCATGTGTATAACCTTACATTTATCATTGTTAAACCTCATCTGCCACCTTTCAGCCCAAGTTTCCAACTTATCCAGATCCATCTGTAGCAGAATACTATCTTCTCTTGTATTAACTGCTTTACATAGTTTTGTATCATCTGCAAATATCGATATTTTACTGTGTAAACCTTCTACCAGATCATTAATGAATATGTTGAAGAGAACAGGTCCCAATACTGACCCCTGCGGTACCCCACTGGTCACAGCGACCCAGTTAGAGACTATACCATTTATAACCACCCTCTGCTTTCTATCACTTAGCCAGTTACTAACCCATTTACACACATTTTCCCCCAGACCAAGCATTCTCATTTTGTGTACCAACCTCTTGTGCGGCACGGTATCAAACGCTTTGGAAAAATCGAGATATACCACGTCCAATGACTCACCGTGGTCCAGCCTATAGCTTACCTCTTCATAAAAACTGATTAGATTGGTTTGACAGGAGCGATTTCTCATAAACCCATGCTGATATGGAGTTAAACAGTTATTCTCATTGAGATAATCCAGAATAACATCCCTCAGAAACCCTTCAAATATTTTACCAACAATAGAGGTTAGACTTACTGGCCTATAATTTCCAGGTTCACTTTTGGAGCCCTTTTTGAATATTGGCACCACATTTTCTATGCGCCAGTCCTGCAGAACAGACCCTATCGCTATAGAGTCCCTAAAATAAGAAATAATGGTTTATCTATTACATTACTTAGTTCTCTTAGTACTCGTGGGTGTATGCCATCCGGACCCGGAGATTTATCTATTTTAATCTTATTTAGCCGGTTTCGCACCTCTTCTTGGGTTAGATTGGTGACCCTTAATATAGGGGTTTCATTGTTTCTTGGGATTTCACCTAGCATTTCATTTTCCACCGTGAATACCGTGGAGAAGAAGGTGTTTAATATGTTAGCTTTTTCCTCGTCATCTACAACCATTCTTTCCTCACTATTTTTTAAGGGGCCTACATTTTCAGTTTTTATTCTTTTACTATTGATATAGTTGAAGAACAGTTTGGGATTAGTTTTACTCTCCTTAGCAATGTGCTTCTCTGTTTCCTTTTTGGCAGCTTTAATTAGTTTTTTAGATAAAGTATTTTTCTCCCTATAGTTTTTTAGAGCTTCAGCGGTGCCATCCTGCTTTAGTAGTGCAAATGCTTTCTTTTTACTGTTAATTGCCTGTCTTACTTCTTTGTTTAGCCACATTGGGTTTTTCCTATTTCTAGTCCTTTTATTCCCACAAGGTATAAACCGCTTACACTGCCTATTTAGGATGTTCTTAAACATTTCCCATTTATTATCTGTATTCTTATTTCTGAGGATATTGTCCCAGTCTACCAGATTAAGGGCATCTCTAAGCTGGTCAAACTTTGCCTTCCTAAAGTTCAGTGTTTTTGTGACTCCCTGACAAGTCCCCCTAGTGAAAGACAGGTGAAACTGTACAATATTGTGGTCGCTATTTCCTAGATGCCCAACCACCTGCAGATTTGTTATTCTGTCAGGTCTATTAGATAGTATTAGGTCTAAAAGTGCTCCTCCTCTGGTTGGATTCTGCACCAATTGTGAAAGATAATTTTTCTTGGTTATTAGCAGAAACCTGTTGCCTTTATGGGTTTCACAGGTTTCTGTTTCCCAGTTAATATCCGGGTAGTTAAAGTCCCCCATAACCAGGACCTCATTATGGGTTGCAGCTTCATCTATCTGCTTTAGAAGTAGACTTTCCATGGTTTCTGTTATATTTGGGGGTTTGTAACAGACCCCAATGAGAATTTTGTTACCATTTTTCCCTCCATGAATTTCGACCCATATGGACTCGACATCCTCATTTCCTTCGCTAATATCCTCCCTTAAAGTGGACTTTAGACAAGACTTTACATAGAGACAAACCCCTCCTCCTCTCCGATTTTTACGATCCTTTCTAAACAGACTGTAACCCTGTAAGTTAACTGCCCAGTCATAGCTTTCATCTAACCATGTCTCGGTTATTCCCACTATGTCAAAGTTACCTGTAGATATTTCTGCTTCTAGTTCTTCCATCTTGTTTGTCAGGCTTCTGGCGTTTGCGAGCATGCAGTTTAGAGGATTTTGTTTTGTTCCAATCTCCTCGCTGTGGATTGTTTTAGAAATGTTCTTACCTCCCTTCTGAGTATGTTTTCCTGGGTCTTCTTTGTTCAAGTCTAATGTTTTTCTTCCCGTCCCGTGGTGTTAGGTGATGGGCTAGAGCGCATTCCAGCACTATATTTATGCAGTGGCAAATAGGTAGAAGTATCATCCCTGGCAATCCTTACAGATATCGGAGGTTATGTGGACCTTGTCACTGCATTGCACAGTGCACAGCTGATTTGGTCCACAACATGTGTGCACAGGAATTGAATGGCTCACCTGGAAAAGTAGTGATAACTGGGAACAATGTACAGCTGGACAGCCACCACCATCAGTTTTTTTTTTTAAATTGTCCGCCTCCACCAACCATAATGGCAGCATTTCAAAGGCCAGTAACGTCTTGGGGGTGTGACAACATATCATTTTATCTTCATTAACCAGACTTTGTTTTCAGCAAGCAAGGAAGAACAGACTCTTATCAATATGTTGACTTTTTAATTTATGTGTTTGATCTTTGGTTAGTCAAGAAAACACAGACTTTTGTTCTTAAAAGCCTTTAATATTGATTTTTAAGTTGACATTTGTTGCAACATACTGTGCTGTTATCCTGGATGGCAGAAATGCGGGGCAAATGAACAATAACTTAGTAACATAGTTAAAAGGCCGAAAAAAGACATTTGTCCATCCAGTTCAGCCTATATTCTGTCAGAATACACCATCAGATCTAGGTCCTTCTAAAGAACCTAATAACTGTAAGATACAATATTGTTACACTCCAAATTGCTGAAATGTTGATTACGCTGTCACACATTGTCCAGGCAAGTTAGTCTTGACTAGCAAAACAGGAGAGTAAAAACTATCCAAATTGCTTAAATAATCAAGTGCATCATATCTCCCTCTTCACCTCTGGATCCTGGCTTGAAGGACAACAGTTGTGAACTATAAAAAGAGGATATGCTCCTCTGTAACGATAGCTGCAACCAAACATTCAAAAATCCAGACATCCTATAGATCCAGCATATCACTTGGATGGCCTTCGCTCCATGTTGGGTCTAAGACCTCATCATCTTCCACATCATCTTCCACCCAATCTTCACCCCTGCCCTCATTGCCGGTTTGCAAACTGCAAAAAGATGCAGCATTTGGCAACTGTGTTTCAGTATCTTCTGAGATGTGCCTCGGGGTTCCACTGACTGTGTGCACTAGCCCTCCCACATACTCATCCTCCAACTAACCAGTGGCTGGGCATCAGTGCACTCAGTTTCTTCCACTTCTGGGGCAGAGCAAGGTGGATGGGCCACAAAACTCTAGCCAGTAGAGTCATTAAAAAGCAGACGAGACTGCTGCATTATTTGGGGCTCAGACTGCATGGCTGATTTGCAAGGAAGTAAGGTGGAAGCCAGAATATCATGCTCCTCAGGTGCCAACTCTCCACTTTCTGCAGTGGACTGGGTGGAAGAAAATGCAAAGGAACTTGAGGCACTCTCAGCCATCTAATTTAACACCGCCTCAACTTTTTCTGGTCTCACCTTTCATGTATTGGTGTTCGGCCTTGCGAAATGACACAGATTGTCCTGTCATCTGCATGCACTAGAAGAAAGTGTTTTTTTATGGGCACTTAGCAGGCACTGAACGATCATGTCCTCTCACTGCAGCAGCTACACCAACACCACCATCATCAGCTACATTAGCAACTCCATGGCCACGTCCACATCCCCTGTTTGATGCTTTCCTCAGTTTTGGAAGCTGTTCTTAGGCACATTACTTGCACAGAGATGGCAGCAGAGTATAATTTTTTTAGACCCCCAACTGGCCCAGACACAGTGGCAGGGTAAAATTAATTTTTAAGCATATTATTCGCAAAAAATTGGCTGCAGAGTACAATTATTTTTTAGTCACACTACTCGTACAGACACAGCGGCATGGTAGACTTATTTTTTGCCACCCTACTCACAAACATATAGCTGTGGAGTAGAATTATTTTTTAGGCACACATTTCACACAAAAATGGCGGCAGAGTATAATTTTTTTTAGGCCCACATCTGGCACAGACCAAGTGCCAGGTTAGATTTATTTCTAGGCACATTATTTGCAAAGAGACGAGTGCAGGGTATAGTTATTTTTTAAGCACACAACTCGTACAGACAGGGCTGCAGAGTATAATTATGTTTTAGGCACACTACCCGTGCAGACACAGCAGTAGAATAAAATAATCTTTTAGGCTCGGCCATAACATGGATAGTCACAGAGGTAGAGTAAACTTACTTTTTAGACATGGCTATAACTAGTACAGACAAAGCGGAAAAGTAAAATTGCACAGAGACAGCAGTAACATAAAATTATTTTTTAGGCACACCCACAACTCGTACAGACACAGCAGTGAAGTAGAATTATATTTTTAGGCCCACTACTCGTATATACACAGCTGCAGAGTAAGCAGAAGCTTTTTGGCATAGTACCCCCAATGGCAGGGGCGCACAGTACACACAGAGGCTTTTTGGCATAGTATGCCCACAGGCAGGGATGCAGAGTGTCATGATCCAGTCCGGGTTTTGAGTAGCAATGAAATAATTATCCCCACCCATTGACTCTCATCGCAAGAGAATCGGGGTTTCAGGGAGAAAAGTAACTTACAACTCTTACTGTCATGATCCAGTCTGGGTTTTGAGTAGCAACAAAATAATAATCCCCACCCATTGACTCTCATCCCCAGAGGATCGAGTTCTCAGGGAGAAAAGTAACTTACAACTCCCCAGACTTGGGCTTTTTTGTTATCTACTACTGTTCCTAATGTGT
Source organism: Ranitomeya imitator (assembly GCF_032444005.1). Classification (NCBI taxonomy): domain Eukaryota; kingdom Metazoa; phylum Chordata; class Amphibia; order Anura; family Dendrobatidae; genus Ranitomeya; species Ranitomeya imitator. The sequence continues at coordinate 275,242,758 of NC_091282.1, forward strand.
GCCATTGCCAATTCCGGATGGACCTTGGACTCATTTGTCCATAGATTATATCACTGATCTAGCTCCTTCCAATGGCAAAACTATGATCTGGGTATTGTAAAACCAAAAACACTTGGTTAAACAACCAAGTAAAACACTTTGCTATGCAGGTGGCCCATGTGTTTTTGGTTTTATAAATGTTCTCTTGTTTCTACAAGACTGGGGAGTTCACCACTCCTCTGTGGGTTATTTGCATTGTAGCTGTTCCATCTCACATGTTCAACGTGGATATTTTCTCTCTGAGCCCTGTTCATACAGGTACTATACAGATGATCAGGTTTTTAAATACATCAGATAGGGATTATATACATTAGACAGGACTGCTCTATTATGGGTATACCTTGGCGATTGGTGGAGCAGCTTAACATACTTTGCAAAAAAAGTATTAACTAAATACCCTGTATTTTTTCATTTTTTGACTAGCACTTGCTTATTTACTGTGACTTTTTTACAACAGAGTATTTTTTGACCTCTCTGTGCACTTTTGTGTTTTCAAGTTCTTTGGTGGTGTGAACAGGTTCCTACAGACTTGTTTGCTATGCAGGTGGCCCATGTGTTTTTGGTTTTATAATTGTTCTCTGTTTCTACAAGACTGGGGAGTTCACCACTCCTCTGTGGGTTATTTGCATTGCAGCTGTTCCATCTCGCATGTTCAACGTGGATATTTTCTCTCTGAGCCCTGTTCATACAGGTACTATACAGATGATCAGGTTTTTAAATACATCAGATAGGGATTATATACATTAGACAGGACTGCTCTATTATGGGTATACTTTGGCGATTGGTGGAGCAGCTTAACATACTTTTTTTGCAAAAAAACGTATTAACTAAATACCCTGTATTTTTTCATTTTTTGACTAGCACTTGCTTATTTACTGTGACTTTTTTACAACAGAGTATTTTTTTACCTCTCTGCGCGCTTTTGTGTTTTTATGATCTGGGTATTGGTTGACAGATTTAGTTAACAGGTGCATTTTGCACCATTGGCAGGCCTCCCTAATGCTGAAACTTTATCCAAGTTATTTATTGAGCATGTTGTGCAGTTGCATGGTGTGCCTCTGAATTTTGTGTCTGATAGAGGGGTACAATTTGTTGTCCAAGTTCTGGAGGGCTTTCTGTAAGAGACTGGGTATTGATTTGACATTCTCTTCGGTCTACCCGCCTGAACCAGACGATCAGCATGGACAGAATGCGCTGTAGCCCAAGAACGCTCCTCAGGACCGTAACCCCTCCAATGGACCAAGTACCGAAGCGAACTGCGAACCCGGGTGGGTAGGTCTGGGGACCCTCCCAGAGCAATGAAGGATCGGGGTCATACCATTTGGCGTTGAGTTTACCCTGGAAGAATCCCATGATATTTCCTCTGCCACCCTAGAGTTGTACGTTACTTTTCTCTATGAGACCCCGATTCTCTGGGGATGAGAGTCAACAGGTGGGGATAATTATTTAGTTGCCACTCAAAACCCGGACTGGATCATGACACAGAGTACACATAGAGGCTTAAAGGCACAATACTCCTACAGTCAAGGGTAAAGACTACCCACAGATGATTTTTGACACAGTCCCACACACAGAGGTGCAGAGTACACACAGAGGCTTAAAGGCACAACACTACCACAGGTGGGGTGCAAAGTACACTCACAAACTTTTTTGCAGAGTGCGGACACACAAAGTCTAATACTGTCCCTCACTCCAGCTGCATCCTGTCCTTACACTAATCAGATCATAATGGCAGCAGCACCCATGAATTGCCATTTAAACAGGTCAGGGTACATGGTGCGCTAGTCATAAACAAGAAATAAATATATTAAGGAATCAAATTAAACTTAGTGAACATAAATTCCTATAAAACTGAATTTTATTAATAAATAATTAAAAAATCACCTACCCAGTGTAAACATACCAAGCTAGATGCCACAAATAAATGACCAAAAATTTGCCTACAAAGTCCCTGCAATTGGCCTAGCTGATAACCTACCTATCTGTGAGGGTTGGCACCCTAAAGAGTGATTTGGCACCCCCACTCACCGTAGTCTAACCCTAACTACCCTATCACAACCCTAAGCCACAAGGTTGAAAAACAATATGCAGATAGTATAGGGATGAAGAGAGTCTTTTTAGATATATACATTTAATAGACCAAATTCAGCAGGGATATTGTATAGCAAAATTAAGCAACAAAAATATCCGTGATCAGCCATAGATATAGCTCCCAACCAAAAAAACACAAAACGCACTTTCCACACTAACGGTGCATATCATGTAAAGTCCCACAATGATAGTACATATAATGTAGATGTCCTACTATGCTTTGATGCTGCTACACCTGTGGGCATAACAGAGCGATCTGCTGAGAAAATGTCGCATTGACAAATATCACAGTGGAAAGAATCAAATTATTCTGGGAGTCAAACTTATCCGATCTGGCTATACCCCGATGCGTTTCCCTGCAATCTGCGGTTCATCAGGAGGTAAATAGATGCCATAGATGCTGACCGGGTCCGGATAAGCACAATAGAAAAATGACCCATCCCAGCGGTCATAACATGTGGACTTAAATAACCACCCTGGTTACTGCTACTATCGCACACTCCACCCACAATGGGGCAGGTAAATTTACCGGGTTCAGAAGTACCTGCGTTCCACAGCCATGCTTGCTCATCGGCGTGCATTCCAGGCAGCAAAGCATGACGTAGTTTCCGGCCACCAGGGGGAGTGTGTGCGCTCCAGTATGTGGAACGCACACATCACTTCCCCATTCTGTAATCTAAATGCCGGGCCACAGAGAGTGCATCCCACACCGTGGAGCGAACACAAATCAAACCAAATGTGTGAACATGGTTCTAACACCATAATGGCCAGAAAGAAAATAGGGGGCTCAAAAATATTCTTTTATTAAATAGATTAGTATATGGTATTTTTCTGATGTAATGTATATATATATATATATATATATACATATATATATATATATATATATATATATATATATATATATACATATATAAATACCCCAATATATTAAATAAAATGCTAACAAGAGACCTTCCCTATATAGGCAATGTAACCAATTTAATCAATGGCACAAAGATACACCATCATATTTAGATGTAAAAAAGGGGGGATAAATGAAAGAAACGCAGGTCCATAATTTAAACAATATACATAGCAATGATAAAAAGGCTATAACTAGCTATATAAAATAAATTGGCCCACAATGTGGATCATGTAGAAACATGTATTAACATGGTGCTTCATAGAGTCATACCAAAAATGGACAGAGCAATTCTTACAAGCCAATATCCCACTGGTGCGCTAGCCAATCAAAGCTATGCCAATACTTGGCTTGACAGTGATGGCTCTGGAGGTACCCACAGCCTAAAAGCTGTTGATTGGCTTCTCTGCAGCCTGTCAATAAACTTTATTCGGCATCCAAACCCGAACAATAAACTGGACATCTGGTAAGAAGTCAAGGTTCAGGATTTTTCAGGATTTGATATTGGACACTCGGTGTCCGGGATGAACCCCAAACTTTCAAGTTCAGATTCACTCATCCCTACATAAGGCTACGTTCACACTAGCGTTTTGCGTGTTTGCGTCGGGAAACGCTGCGGCGACGCATGCGTCATACGCCCCTATATTTAACATGGGGGACATTGTGCTGCGTTGTGCGACGCATGCGTTTTTTTTGCCGCAAGCGTCGGGCGCAGAAAACGCAACAAGTTGCATTTTTCTTGCGTCCAAATTTCGGCAAAAAAGGACGCATGCGTCGCAAAATGCAGCATTTTTGTGTGCGTTTTGGTGCGTTTTTATTTGCGTTGTGCGTTGCATCGCCGACGCAGCGGCGCACAACGCAAATGTGAACGTAGCCTAAGACTGCTACAAGTAGGCATTATGTTTTTACTTATTAAAGCTACAGTGATCATTTGATTACATACCTTTCTATAATTAAAAAACCCACACTTTTGCTAATACGTCAAAACACACTTGGTACAAAATAATATGTTTATTGTGGTTTAAGAATATATTGCTCAGTTTTCAGTTACATTTAAACTGTTTCAGATACTTAATGTTCTTTTTTGCTATTGCTTATTGCACTGCCCTTGTAAATGTTCCACTCCAGATGGTCTGATATATAAAATCCATATGGAAAAAATTCTGCAACTCCAAATGGCCTGGGAGAATGTGACTGCTCAAAATTGCTGCTGGATATGTGTAACATAAGGCATGTTTAAATACATGCAAACGCTTGCAGGTAGCATTCACAACTGATATATGGGGCTGTATATTAAGTATGAAAATAAAATGCCAAGCTGAAATGTTATGAAGCCTTATTCTGCCTTCACAGTGCATAAAGTCTCAGCAAAAAAAAATATTTTCCTTTTATATGCTTTGAGCAAATGTGTTTTCATCAGTGATCGGGAATTTTTTGTGCTGTTCATAAGTATATGTTGTTTTCTGCTGTCTTAGATCTATCACATTTCCGTAGCTGCCTATGCTTCATTTCTTAGCATACAATGGGAATTCAGTACAGTGGGTAAGGAAAGTATTCAGACCCCTTTACATTTTTCACTCTTTGTTTCATTGCAGCTAGAGTTGAGCGACCTTGACCTTTTTAGAGTCGAGCCGGGTTTTGCGAAACCCGACTATGTCCAAAGTCGGGTCGAGTGAAATCGGCCGATTATGACGTAAAGTCGGGATCGACCGAAACACGAAACCCAATGCAAGTCAATGGGGCAGCATAGTCGGCAGTGAGTGGGGGCCAGGAAAACACCTAGAGTGCCCATTTTAATGTCAAAACCATCCATTCTTCTTAATGAAGCTTGTCAAGCGTAATTTACCTTAAAATAATTGGAAGGCATTTGAAATTGGGGGTCATTTGGCTAAAGTTGTGGGGGGTAGGGCTGGTTCAAGTAATTAGTGGGCCCAGTAAATCTGGACCACGTCACGGCAGTGGAGCAGGGAGAGGTAAGTATTTCAACTTTGCAAGTGCTGTGATCCTGAGCAAGCAGGGGGGGCCCACTCGTTGGCATTGGCACTGGCACAGGGCCCCTCAAAGTACAGCGGTGTGTTTGCACGGCGGGGGCGCCTCCCACCGGCAGCAACACTTTTGCGTACTATGAGAGGCCCTGTGCCAGTGACGTCGCCAACTAGTATTCCTCCCCCCACCTGATGAAGGAACCTGCACTTTCATCTGCACCTTCCTCTTTGTCCCCGTGTAAGGTGGTATGGTATGCGGGAAGAGCAACCTGACTTTCAGCAGGGTCACAATGTTGTTGTGTAGCGTGCACGGGGAATGTTGCGTTATGGGTCAATGTACCAGCAGACTCATCTATCACTGGCTGGGCAATGGGCACGATGAAGTGGAAACACAGATATAGGCCCAAAGAATAAAGTGGGCTAAATGCAGTTCAAAATTGGTAACACAGGAATAACCAGGGGGCATTGCAGTGGAGGACAACTGGAATGAGAGGCTGACACAGAGAGTAGGGCCAAATCAGTAAGTAGTCGAAATGCAGTTCAAAATTGGCAACCGTAGTAAACAGGCGGCACAGCTTTGTTCAGTGGAGGAGAACAGCAAGGAGTGGCAGACACCGATAGTAGGCCCCAACCCAACTAGTAGGCCAAATGCAGTCTAACATTAACAACTACTTAACGAGAGGCTGAAAATGGAATTTCAGGACAGGAAACCAGGAGAACAGCAAGGAGTGGCAGACACCGATAGTAGGCCCCAAACCAACTAGTACGCCAAATGCAGTTGTTCCATTTAACCACAATTTAATGAGAGCCTGAAGATAGAAGCTCAGGAAAGGCAACCTGGGGAACACCTTGGAGTGTAACACACCATCTCTCTCCACCCGATACCCATTTTGTAGGCCTAATGCAGTGTAGTTTTCTACAACTACTAAACGAGAGTCGGAAGATCGAAGCAATGGCGAGGAAACCTGGAGAACACCTTGGAGTGTAACACACCATCTCTCTCCACCCCATTCCCCATTTTTTAGGCCTAATGCAGCCTACTTTCCGACACCTACTAAACGAGAGCATGAAGATCGAAGCTCAGGAAAGGCAACCTGGGGAACACCTTGGAGTGTAACAACAACCTCTCTCTACACCACGGAAGGGCTGATTCTTAGGAAGGAAGGCTGTTGTAAATAAGCATTGCGCGTCCGAGGGTGATTATATTCTTATTCAGTATCTACTCACCCTCGGACGCGCCATGCTTCTTGATTTGTAATTAATGTTTATTTGCAATGTGCTTTTGACTTACTCAATTATTTTTTTAATTATTGATTTTATTAAATTAATAGTTTAACATCTTATTGGAAATAATTTAAAGGAGACGCGACAGGACAACACTCGGTGGATGCCATATCTGTGTTAACAACTCCAAAAAACTTTCAGTTAACTTCTTGCAGGAGAAAGAAATTGTAGCTGTTGGACCTTTGTAGTACAGTTCCAGATATTTGTTGTGTGTTTGTTTTGATTGTTAAAATGTCTGCATTTGAGATCTCAACACGATCTTATTTTTTATAATCAAATTAATTTTTTAAATATTTTATTAGGTTGGTTCAAGGGGTACACGGGCCGCAGTAGACAGGTCAGTGGAGGCCTAGTGGAAGGAGGGACCGCAGACAGGCATCGAAGGCCTAAAATAATCACACATGGCTGTAGGCAATTTTAAATTGGTTCCAGGGGTACACGGGCAGCAGTGGTGTGGTCAGTGGAGGCCTAGTGGAAGGAGTGACCACAGACAGGCATCGAAGGCCTAAAATATTAACACATGGCTGTAGGCAATTTTAAATTGGTTCCAGGGGTACTTGGGCAGCAGTGCCCTGGTCAGTGTAGTAGTAGTTGAAAGAATGGACCGCAGACAGGCATCGAAGGCCTAAAATAAAAAAATTGGGCTGGCTGTAGGCAATTTTAAATTGGTTCCAGGGTTACACGGGCAGCAGTGGTGTGGTCAGTGGAGGCCTAGTGGAAGGAGTGACCGCAGACAGGCATCGAAGGCCTAAAATAATCACACATGGCTGTAGGCAATTTTAAATTGGTTCCAGGGGTACACGGGCAGCAGTGGTGTGGTCAGTGGAGGCCTAGTGGAAGGAGTGACCACAGACAGGCATCGAAGGCCTAAAATATTAACACATGGCTGTAGGCAATTTTAAATTGGTTCCAGGGGTACTTGGGCAGCAGTGCCCTGGTCAGTGTAGTAGTAGTTGAAAGAATGGACCGCAGACAGGCATCGAAGGCCTAAAATAAAAAAATTGGGCTGGCTGTAGGCAATTTTAAATTGGTTCCAGGGGTACACGGGCAGCAGTGGTGTGGTCAGTGGAGGCCTAGTGGAAGGAGTGACCGCAGACAGGCATCGAAGGCCTAAAATAATAACACATGGCTGTAGGCAATTTTAAATTGGTTCCAGGGTTACACGGGCAGCAGTGGTGTGGTCAGTGGAGGCCTAGTGGAAGGAGTGACCGCAGACAGGCATCGAAGGCCTAAAATAATCACACATGGCTGTAGGCAATTTTAAATTGGTTCCAGGGGTACACGGGCAGCAGTGGTGTAGTCAGTGGAGGCCTAGTGGAAGGAGTGACCACAGACAGGCATCGAAGGCCTAAAATATTAACACATGGCTGTAGGCAATTTTAAATTGGTTCCAGGGGTACACGGGCAGCAGTGGTCTGGTCAGTGGAAGTCTAGTGGAAGGAGTGACCGCAGACAGGCTTCCAAGGCCTAACATAACAAAATTGGGCTGGCTGTAGGCACTTTAAATTGGTTCCAGGGGTACATGGGCAGCAGTGGTCTGGTCAGTGGAAGTCTAGTGGAAGGAGTGACCGCAGACAGGCTTCCAAGGCCTAACATAACAAAATTGGGCTGGCTGTAGGCACTTTAAATTGGTTCCAGGGGTACATGGGCAGCAGTGTATGGTCAGTGGAAGTCTAGTGGAAGGAGTGACGGCAGACAGTCTTCGAAGGCCTAACATAACAAAATTGGGCTGGCTGTAGGCACTTTAAATTGGTTCCAGGGGTACATGGGCAGCAGTGTATGGTCAGTGGAAGTCTAGTGGAAGGAGTGACCGCAGACAGGCTTCGAAGGCCTAACATAACAAAAATGTCAAAACAATGGTATTGTCAGTGCCAGGCATTGAAGGATGTCAGCGCCTAGACTACACATTGGTGAAGCTGTGAGAGATAATTTTGCTAGTGGTAGAGCACTGTTTGAGCTGGGGGGGGGGGAACTGGCTTGTGGCCGGCGGTACAGGCACAGGGCCCCTCATATTACAACGGTGAGTCTGACGTTGGGTGCGCACCACCACCGCCAGAGACACTTTATTGTACTATGAGGGACCCAGTGGCAGTGCCGTCGACCAAAAGCGGCCACACCCACCTCTTCAGACAAACAGCACTCTCAAGGGTCCAAGCGCAAAGTGGCGATAGCACGACCCCGTGTGGGGAGTTTGGCCATTTCGTGAGGTGGAAACATGTCGTATGCTGGACAATCAGGTGAAGAAAATTACGAGATTGGAAAAGTCATTCAGAATAGTCCACAGGCAAGACCTTTTCATAGGAAAGCTAGGTGTCAGCCGGGCAGGGTGGGGCAAAAGATTTTGAAATCCAGTTGTGGTTCATTTTAATGAAGGTTAGATCATCTACATTTTGGGTAGCCAGACGAGTCCTTTTTTCTGTTAGTATTGAACCTGCAGCACTGAATACTCTTTCTGATAGGACACTAGCTGCCGGGCAAGCAAGCTCCTGCAATGCATATTCTGCCAATTCTGGCCAGGTGTCTAATTTGGATGCCCAGTAATCAAATGGGAATGACGGTTGAGGGAGAACGTCGATAAGGGATGAAAAATAGTTTGTAACCATACTGGACAAATGTTGTCTCCTGTCACTTTGAATTGATGCTGCAGTACCTGTCCTGTCTGCGGTCATAGAAAAATCACTCCACAACCTGGTCAGAAAACCCCTCTGGCCAACGCCACTTCTGATTTCTGCCCCTCTAACACCTCTGGTCTGCTGGCCCCTGGAGCTCGTGTGAGAACGATCACGGGCGCTGTGTGCAGGGAATGCCAGAAGCAAACGGTCAACAAGAGTTGATTGTTTTGTTGCTAATATTAGTTCCAAGTTCTCATGTGGCATAATATTTTGCAATTTGCCTTTATAGCGAGGATCAAGGAGGCAGGCCAACCAGTAATCGTCATCGTTCATCATTTTTGTAATGCGTGTGTCCCTTTTGAGGATACGCAAGGCATAATCCGCCATGTGGGCCAAAGTTCCCATTGTCAAATCTGCGGTTGTGCTTGGTTGAGGGGCAGTTGCAGGCAAATCTACGTCACTTGTGTCCCTCAAAAAACCAGAACCCGGCCTTGCCACGCCACCAATTTCCCGTGCCCCCGGGAAAGCTTCCTCATTAAAAATATACTCATCCCCATCATCCTCCTCATCCTCCACCTCCTCTTCGCCCGGTACCTCGTCATGTACACTGCCCTGACCAGACAATCGCTGACTGTCATCAAGGCTTTCCTCTTCCTCTGGTGCAGACGCCTGATCCTTTATGTGCGTCAAACTTTGCATCAGCAGACGCATTAGGGGGATGCTCATGCTTATTATGGCGTTGTCTGCACTAACCAGCCGTGTGCATTCCTCAAAACACTGAAGGACTTGACACATGTCTTGAATCTTCGACCACTGCACACCTGACAACTCCATGTCTGCCATCCTACTGCCTGCCCGTGTATGTGTATCCTCCCACAAAAACATAACAGCCCGCCTCTGTTCGCACAGTCTCTGAAGCATGTGCAGTGTTGAGTTCCACCTTGTTGCAACGTCTATGATTAGGCGATGCTGGGGAAGGTTCAAAGAACGCTGATAGGTCTGCATACGGCTGGAGTGTACAGGCGAACGGCGGATATGTGCGCAAAGTCCACGCACTTTGAGGAGCAGGTCGGATAACCCCGGATAACTTTTCAGGAAGCACTGCACCACCAGGTTTAAGGTGTGAGCCAGGCAAGGAATGTGTTTCAGTTGGGAAAGGGAGATGGCAGCCATGAAATTCCTTCCGTTATCACTCACTACCTTGCCTGCCTCAAGATCTACAGTGCCCAGCCACGACTGCGTTTCTTGCTGCAAGAACTCGGACAGAACTTCCGCGGTGTGTCTATTGTCGCCCAAACACTTCATAGCCAATACAGCCTGCTGACGTATGCCAGTAGCTGCCCCATAATGGGAGACCTGGTGTGCAACAGTGGCAGGTGCGGATGGAGTGTTTGTGCGACTGCGGTCTGTGGACGAGCTCTTGCTTCTGCAGGAGGACGAGGAGGAGGAGGAGGAGGAGGGGGTGCGAACGGCTACAGACAACTGTTTACTAGACCGTGGGCTAGGCAGAACTGTCCCAAACTTGCTGTCCCCTGTGGACCCTGAATCCACCACATTTACCCAGTGTGCCGTGATGGACACGTAACGTCCCTGGCCATGCCTACTGGTCCATGCATCTGTTGTCAGGTGCACCTTTGTGCTCACAGATTGCCTGAGTGCATGGACGATGCGCTCTTTAACATGCTGGTGGAGGGCTGGGATGGCTTTTCTGGAAAAAAAGTGTCGACTGGGTAGCTCGTAGCGTGGTACAGCGTAGTCCATCAGGTCTTTGAAAGCTTCGCTTTCAACTAACCGGTAGGGCATCATCTCTAACGAGATTAGTCTAGCTATGTGGGCGTTCAAACCCTGTGTACGCGGATGCGAGGCTAAGTACTTCCTTTTTCTAACCATAGTCTCATGTAGGGTGAGCTGGACTGGAGAGATGGAGATCGTGGAACTAGCGGGGGTGCCGGTGGACATGGCAGACTGAGAGACGGTGGGAGATGGTATTGTTGCCGCCGGTGCCCTAGATGCAGTGTTTCCTACTACGAAACTGGTGATTCCCTGACCCTGACTGCTTTGGCCTGGCAAAGATACCTGCACAGATACAGCAGGTGGTGCGCTAAATGGTGGTCCTACACTGCCGGAAGAGATGTTGCGTTGATGACTAGCTTCATTGGCCGAGGGTGCAACAACCTTAAGGGACGTTTGGTAGTTAGTCCAAGCTTTCAAATGCATGGTGGTTAAATGTCTATGCATGCAACTAGTATTGAGACTTTTCAGATTCTGACCTCTGCTTAAGGAAGTAGAACATTTTTGACAGATGACTTTGCGCTGATCAATTGGATGTTGTTTAAAAAAATGCCAGACTGCACTCTTTCTAGCATCGGATACCTTTTCAGGCATTGCAGACTGAGCTTTAACCGGATGGCCACGCTGTCCTCCACCAGGTTTTGGCTTTGCCACGCGTTTTGGGCAAGATACGGGCCCGGCAGATGGAACCTGTGGCGATGTTGATGCCTGCTGCGGCCCCTCCTCCTCCTCTGCTTCAGAACTGCTGCCGCCTGCACCCTGTTCCCCCAATGGCTGCCAATCGGGGTCAAGAACTGGGTCATCTAATAACTCTTCTTGTACCTCCTGCGCAACTTCGTCTGTGTCACCGTGTCGTTCGGTGGTATAGCGTTCGTGATGGGGCAACATAGTCTCATCAGGGTCTGATTCTTGATCAGCACCCTACGAGGGCAATGTTGTGGTCTGAGTCAAAGGACCAGCATAGTAGTCTGGCTGTGGCTGTGCGTCAGTGCACTCCATGTCAGATTCAATTTGTAATGGGCATGGACTGTTAACTGCTTCACTTTCTAAGCCAGGGACGGTATGTGTAAAGAGCTCCATGGAGTAACCCGTTGTGTCGCCTGCTGCATTCTTCTCTGTTGTTGTTTTTGCTGAAGAGGACAAGGAAGTGACTTGTCCCTGACCGTGAACATCCACTAACGACGCGCTGCTTTTACTTTTACCAGTTTCACGAGAGGAGGCAAAAGAGCTAGAGGCTGAGTCAGCAAGATAAGCCAAAACTTGCTCTTGCTGCTCCGGCTTTAAAAGCGGTTTTCCTAATCCCAGAAAAGGGAGCGTTCGAGGCCTTGTGTAGCCGGACGACGAACCTGGCTCCACAGCTCCAGACTTAGGTGCAATATTTTTTTCCCCACGACCACCTGATGCTCCACCACTACCACTACCCTCATTACCAGCTGACAATGAACGCCCCCGGCCACGACCTCTTCCACTAGACTTCCTCATTGTTTTAAAAACGTAACCAAACTAACGTTATTTGTTGCAGTCACACAACTTACACGGTGAGCTATAACTTCAGTATGATTTAGCTACCCCTTTACAGGTTGGTGAGACCACCGCGAAAATCAGGCACAATGTTACACACTCTTTTTTTGGTGGCTGCAAATTAGAGAGATGCCCCACACGCAGGACTGTCACTGAAGCACAAATGTTAATATTAATGTCACACTATTATTTGTTTTTTATTTTTATTTTTTTCAGGAACACTTTAGAAACCCCCCCCAAAAAAAAAAATTGATTTTTGCAGGGAGAATTTAGAAAACAAATGTAACAAACTATATGCTTTCTATGGGCCACTGAGTGAGAGATGACGCACACAGGAATCAGGAGTGGCACACAAGCCCAGAGGCCAATATTTTTCTACCAATGATTGATGGAGTTATTTTCTCTGGTAGATTTTGGAACCCAAATCAAGGAAAAAAAATATAGGCTTTCTATGGACCACAATTGGAGAGAGAGAGAGAGAGAGAGAGAGAGAGATGGCACACCCAGGAGTCAAGACTGGCACACAAGCAGAAAGGCCAATATTAATCTCCCACTGTTTTTTTTTTTTTTTTTTTTTTTTCAGGGAGACTTTAGAAAAAAAAATAATAAAAAAAATATGATTTTATCAGGAAGAATTTAGAAACCAAATAAAATAAAATGATTTTTTCAGGGAGAATTTAGAAAACAAATAAAACCAAAAATAGGCGTTCTATGGCCCACTGACTGAGAGATGATGCACACAGGAATCAGGAGTGGCACACAAGCCCAGAGGCCAATATTTTTCTACCAATGATTGATGGAGTTATTTTCTCTGGTAGATTTTGGAACCCAAATCAAGGAAAAAAAATATAGGCTTTCTATGGACCACAATTGGAGAGAGAGAGAGAGAGAGAGAGAGAGAGAGAGAGATGGCACACCCAGGAGTCAAGACTGGCACACAAGCAGAAAGGCCAATATTAATCTCCCACTGTTTTTTTTTTTTTTTTTTTTTTTTCAGGGAGACTTTAGAAAAAAAAATAATAAAAAAAATATGATTTTATCAGGAAGAATTTAGAAACCAAATAAAATAAAATGATTTTTTCAGGGAGAATTTAGAAAACAAATAAAACCAAAAATAGGCGTTCTATGGCCCACTGACTAAGAGAGAGAGAGAGAGATGGAACGCTTAGTACTGGCACACAAGCCCAAAGGGCAATATTAATCTCCCTTTTTTTTTCCAGGGAGAATTTCTAAAACCCCCCCCAAAAAAAAAATAGGCTTTCTATGGCCCACTATTTGTGAGAGAGATGGGACGCTCAGGACTGGCACAGATGGCACACTCAGGACTGGCACAGAAGCCCAGAGGCCAATATTAATCTCCCTTTTTTTCTGGGAGAATTTATAAAACCAAAAAAATATTTAAATAGGCTTTCTATGGCCCACTATTTGTGAGAGAGATGGCACGCTCAGGACTGGCACAGATGGCACGCTCACAACTGGCACACAAGCCCAGAGGCCAATATTAATCTCCCTTTTTTCAGGGAAAATTTATAAAACCAAAAAAAAAATTAAATAGGCTTTCTATGGCCCACTATTTGTGAGAGAGATGGCACGCTCAGGACTGGCACAGATGGCACGCTCACAACTGGCACACAAGCCCAGAGGCCAATATTAATCTCCCTTTTTTCAGGGAAAATTTATAAAACCAAAAAAAAAATTAAATAGGCTTTCTATGGCCCACTATTTGTGAGAGAGATGGGACGCTCAGGACTGGCACAGATGGCACGCTCAGGACTGGCACAGAAGCCCAGAGGCCAATATTAATCTCCCTTTTTTTCTGGGAGAATTTATAAAACCAAAAAAATATTTAAATAGGCTTTCTATGGCCCACTATTTGTGAGAGAGATGGCACGCTCAGGACTGGCACAGATGGCACGCTCACAACTGGCACACAAGCCCAGAGGCCAATATTAATCTCCCTTTTTTCAGGGAAAATTTATAAAACCAAAAAAAAAATTAAATAGGCTTTCTATGGCCCACTATTTGTGAGAGAGATGGCACGCTCAGGACTGGCACAGATGGCACGCTCACAACTGGCACACAAGCCCAGAGGCCAATATTAATCTCCCTTTTTTCAGGGAAAATTTATAAAACCAAAAAAAAAATTAAATAGGCTTTCTATGGCCCACTATTTGTGAGAGAGATGGGACGCTCAGGACTGGCACAGATGGCACGCTCAGGACTGGCACAGAAGCCCAGAGGCCAATATTAATCTCCCTTTTTTTCAGGGAGAATTTATAAAACCCAAAAAAAAATAAAATAGGCTTTCTATGGCCCACTATTTGTGAGAGAGATGGCACACTCAGGACTGGCACACAAGCCCAAAGGCCAATATTAATCTCCCACTGTATTTTTATCAGGGAGAATTTATACACCCCACAAAAAAAAATACAGAAAAATGAAAAGGCTTTCTATGGCCCACTATGTGAGAGAGATGGCACACACAGGGATGGCACTCTAGCAGAAATGCCAAATTGCCAATCTTAATCTCCCACCAAAAAAAAAAAAAAAAAAAAAACAGGGAATGTCCTACAATTACTATCTCCCTGCCTGCAGTAATCTCAGCCAGGTATGGCAGGCAGCAATAAGGAGTGGACTGATGCACAAATGAAATAAAAAGTGTGGACAAACAAAAAAGATAGCTGTGCAGAAAGGAAGGAACAAGAGGATTTGTGCTTTGAAAAAAGCAGTTGGTTTGCACAGCGGCATACACACAGCAATGCAGCTATCAGGGAGCCTTCTAGGGCAGCCCAATGAGCTACAGCGCTGAGGGGAAAAAAAAAAAAAAAAACTTCCACTGTCCCTGCACACCGAGGGTGGTGTTGGACAGTGCAAATCGCTGCAGCACAAGCGGTTTTGTGGTTAATGGACCCTGCCTAACGCTATCCCTGCTTCTGACAAAGCGGCAGCAACCTCTCCCTAAGCTCAGATCAGCAGCAGTAAGATGGCGGTCGGCGGGAACGCCTCTTTATAGCCCCTGTGACGTTGCAGACAGCAAGCCAATCACTGCAATGCCCTTCTCTAAGATGGTGGGGACCAGGACCTATGTCATCACGCTGCCCACACTCTGCGTTTACCTTCATTGGCTGAGAAATGGCGCTTTTCGCATCATTGAAACGCGACTTTGGCGCGAAAGTCGCGTACCGCATGGCCGACCCCGCACAGGGGTCGGATCGGGTTTCATGAAACCCCGACTTAGCCAAAAGTCGGCGACTTTTGAAAATGTTCGACCCGTTTCGCTCAACCCTAATTGCAGCCATTTGGTGAATGCAAAAAAGTTCATTTTTTCACATTAATGTACACTCTGCACCCATCTTTACAAAAAAAAAACAGAAATGTGGTAGACACACCTGTCTATATAAGAACCCACAGCTCACAGTTCATGTCAGACCAAATGAAAATCATGAGGTGAAAGGAATTGGCCAAGGAGCTCAGAAACTGAAATGTGGCAAGGCACAGATCTGGCCAAGGTTATAACAGAATTTCTGCAGTACTCAAGGTTTCTAAGAGCACAGTGGCCTCCATAATCCTGAAATGGAAGAAGTTTAGAACCACCAGAAGTCTTCCTAGACCTGGCCAGCCAGCCAAAAATTAAAAGACCACTGCAAAATGTTCAGTTTGTCTGATTTTTCTCTTTATAGGTATATTTTTTAAATGTATATTGTTCTTTTATTCTAGAAACTTCTGACAACGTCTCCGAGTTTCCAAGCAATAATTTTTTTTCTTCCCTAACAAAGGAAAATGGTCAAAATTAAAAGAACCCCAGGGCTTTCAGACCTCAAATAATGCAAAGAAAAAAAATTAATAATCATTTAGAAACAACAACACTAATGGTTTAACTCAGGAAGAGTTCAGAAATCAATATTTTGTGGAATAACCATGATTTTTTATCACAGATTTCATGTGTCTTGGCATGCTTTTCACCAGTCTTTCACACTGCTCCTGGAGCAAAAATGTAATCAGTTCTTCTTTATTTGATGACTTGTGACTATCCATCATCCTCTTGATTACATTCCGGAGGATTTTAATGGGGTTCAGGTCTGGAGATTGAGTTGCCATGACAGGGTTTTGAGGTGGTGGTCTCTAAATTTTTGCCAGAGCCGTATATTTATAGATGTAAATGAGATCTCCTCTGCAGCATCGCTTTTCTAAGCTACACAAGCCCAACTTTTCCAACCTCTCATCATATGAGAGGCCCTCCATCCCATGTAATAATCTAGCTGCCCATCTTTGAACTGACTCTAACTTCTGAATATCCGTTTTACAATGTGGAGCCCAAAACTGGATCCTTATATTCTTCAAGAGGCTTCACCAGTGATTTTTAGAAGGGTAACCATACATTGGGATCGCAGGATTTTCTCTCTCTTTTTATACACTCTAAAATCTTGTTTGCTTTTGCGGCTGCTGCTTGCAATTGAGTACTGCTGCTCAGCTTACTCATAATTAGAATACCCAAGTCCTTCTTCTGTTCTGTAGTCTCGAGTATGCTCCCATTTAATGTATATGCAGTTATAGAATTTAATATACAGTTCTGGCAAAAATTAAGAGACCACCACATCAAAACCCTGTCATGGGCAGCCCAATCTCCAGACCTGAACCCCATTGAAAACCTCTGGAATATAATCAAGAAGATGATGGATAGTCACAAACCATCAAACAAAGAACTGCTTACATTTTTGCGCCAGAAGTAGTATGAAAGACTGGTGGAAAGCATGCCAAGATGCATGAAAGTGGTGATTAAAAATCATGGTTATTCCACAAAATATTGATTTCTTGCTGAGTTAAAACATTAGTATTGTTGTTTCTAAATGATTATGAACTTGTTTTCTTTGCATTATTTAAGGTCTGAAAGCCCTATTTTTTTAAATTTTGACCATTTTTCTTTGTCAGAACAAAAATAAAAAAAATATTGCTTAGAAATTCGGAGACATGTTGTCAGACGTTTATAGAATAAAAGAACAATTTACATTTTACTCAAAAATATACCTTTAAAGAGAAAAATCAGACAAACTGAATATTTTGCAGTAATTTTTGCCAGAGCTGAATATATAATTGAATAAAATACATAGATTAAATTAGAGTTGTCAATCCACCCTAAACTACAATCCCTATGTAGATGGTTTATGGGCAGTATATCAGTGATAAAGGGACTCTGTCACCTGAATTTGGAGGGAACAATCTTCAGCCATGGAGGCGGGGTTTTCGGGTGTTTGATTCACCCTTTCCTTACCCGCTGGCTGAATGCTGGCTGCAATATTGGATTGAAGTTCATTCTCTGTCCTCCATAGTACACGCCTGCGCAAGGTAATCGGCCATCTTATCACCCGATGAATAAGCATTTTGCTCTTTTGCTGGATGATTGCCCAACTACGAATGCTAGTCTGCCATGCCAGCATTTTTAAAAGTCGATATTATAGTCACACTTAAGTTACACAGACACATACAGTATATTCTGCAATCACAATACAGGTTAGACACAATGCAAACACACACACACACATACAAATGCATACACTATATATTACACACACACATTATATCTTAAACACAGAAGCTTAATATGACATTAACTGTTAGGAGTCGAGTTCCCGCCGCTGCACAGGGGGAATCTCGAGCTGTGTCTGCTGCCGTCTCCCATTCTGCATCAGCCGCAGTGGAGCCTGCTCAGCGGAGATGTCGGTCCCAGCGTGTCACTCAGCCTGATACTGTGCAAAGGGTTACTGCTGCCTTTTCAGACTCTGCTATTGCACCCTGCACTGGTCTGCGGCGAGCAGGCTTTTCAGGGACTAAGTCCTGCTTTGCACACACTGAGCATGCCCAGGGTAAGATCTCTCAGTGTAGGTCTAGGGTCACATGCTCAGGTACTGCAGCGACTTCCATTGGTCCTCCAGGAAGGCCCTGTATCTGATCAAGTTCTGTGGCAGCCTTCCATTGGTCCTTCTTGGAAGGTCCTGTACATGCTGCAGCTATAAAAGGTTTGCATGGCCGCACGGCAATGCGCTAGTATCACCTCATGTCATGAGCTTGTTAATTGTGGTTGTGCCTGTATGTGTGTATTCAGGGACCTGGCTGAAATAAGCCCCTAGAATACCGGCACCTCCGGTGAGGAGTATTGCATGAATGTATGCAGGGACCCGGCTGAAATAAGCCCCTAGAATACCAGCTCCTCCCGTGAGGACTGTTTGCTTTTCTGGGTGCATGACCACTGTCTGCCTCCAGCTCAGCAGTTAGCTGTGTTCCCCTGAGACGCTAACAGGGCACAGCATCTTATTTTCAGCGACTCTGTGGAGTTAACAGAGTTCACTTATACCGCCATATAGCGCCGCCATTTGCCAGCAGCAGGTTCCTCTCCTGCATGGTGGACCCCGGGTTGCGAACGCACCTATTTATACATATATATATATATACTTGGTGCATTCCGCCAACCCTAACATGAACTGTATGTTACACACATGCACATACTGTACCTTATACACTCAGTCTATGCTACAAATACCGTATGTTACCCACACATACACACTATCCATTCTAGATACACAGACATTGTAAATTACACACACATAGTATATTAGAAAGTCTATGAAATGCATACCCAGTTTAGAGGACATACTAGGCTCAATTCAGTTCCACCCATCTGTCACCTCTTTAGTTCTTCCATGTTCCCACAGGATGAAGAACCTATGGTTACCAAAGGTCCTTCTACACTTCTAAGCTTGGAAAATGCCCTGATAATGCAAGAATGGGTTTATAAGTGGATTTTCTGCTTTGTAAATACATTTGGCCACTCACTTGACTGGCACTGAAAACTGGCAGCTGTCTAAGTTCTTGCTAAGGCCCCATTGGGGTATAGGGTCCTTGGGCAATTGCTCACTTCTTCCCCTTAACCTCAGCCATGTGCATGTATTGTGCTGACAAGCATAATACACTTCAATACAGAGGTATTGCAGTGTATTATGTTCACACTCAAGGGTATCCTGGATACTTTCAATTATCCAAGTGAGGCTTAAATATAAAATAAAGAAAAGAACATTTTCAAACAATGCTGTATATCTCATATCAGATGCCTTGCTGTTGATAAATCAAGAGAGCAGAGAGCGGCCATCACGCATCACACTTGTAACTTCCCTTTATGTAAAAAATGCTCTGGAGGAAAAATTGTCTTCCGGGCGCCAGGTGCCATCCTCCCCATAGCCTGGAGAAAGTAATTTACATTAAGTGATTACGGGCACAAGGGGGCATTCTTTGCGTCTGGAGGAGAGAAGGTTTTTCCACCAACATAGAAGAGGATTCTTTACTGTTAGGGCAGTGAGAATCTGGAATTGCTTGCCTGAGGAGGTGGTGATGGCGAACTCAGTCGAAGGGTTCAAGAGAGGCCTGGATGTCTTCCTGGAGCAGAACAATATTGTATCTTACAATTATTAGGTTCTGTAGAAGGACGTAGATCTGGGGATTTATTATGATGGAATATAGGCTGAACTGGATGGACAAATGTCTTTTTTTGGCCTTACTAACTATGTTACTATGTTACTATGATAAAAGATGATTTCTCAGCAACAATGTATCTGATATGAAGCAAACCAGTATAACTTTTTTCAGTAAGTCAAATGTGGTGACAGATTCCCTTTAACAATTACAGTAAATGAAGTAAAAAGAATAAATGTCTGTGCTTGAATTTTTTTTTTTAATTTCATCTCCCAAAATATAAAATAAAAAGTGTTCAAATAATTGTATGTGCTTCAAAATGGTAACCATTATTGATGAGCATATTGATTCAAGGAGTATCGGCTGAGAGCTGAATTTCTTGAAATTTGCAACTCCGCTCAAATTCAGACACTGAATTTGTTGTTTGATCCATGAGGATAGCAAAATAAATAAAATGCCTGACACCATATCACACACTGCATACAGATACAGGGAGTGAGATAATGACATTAGGCACCACCTCACAGGATTCCTCTTAATGTACTGCAGCTATAACATGGTCTATCCCAGGCAATCAGGGTGGACAATTAAAAACCAGCAGTTTCATTTTAGGCTTTTAAAGAATAGGGACAGAAGAATGTAAAAAGGCCTTGACATAGGGTATACGTGAGTTCCGTGACCTGGAAAAAATTACCCCAACCCCCTTAAACAGATCTCTTAACAATCTAAAGAATAAACTTCTAACGTACTCAAAACAGCAGACGGAGACATATGTTGGATTTAATTGGCCACAGCAGCCATTTTATTAAATAAAAGATAACAGAACTTTTATGACAACCCAGAATAGGAGGGGCGGTCCTCGAAGCCCCAAAGTTATAAAAAACTCAGTATCCCAAAAACTCCACAATGTTCAGCCCAGGATGAGTCTTACCCCCAGCCGTAAAGCACCAGCTCAGGGATAGATAACAACCAATCCTGGTCCACCGAACCCACCCCCATGCCAGGGGTCCATAAATCCACCTCACGCGGAATAACCGTACCGCGCCTTGTTAAATTCTCTCATGGGGTGTCCAGGACCTCTCAAGATCCCCACCCCATTGAACCACGATTTACCATTTCCACCGACTTCGAGGACCTCCACCCCCGCCAACTGCCGTGACAATACCCTGACAGCATTCACATAACAAAATAAATACATTTAGACGCCTCTTAAAACAATACTCCAAAAGCCCACATATGCCGACTTCACCCCCCCCATTACCCTAACCAAAAAAGGGAGGGTGGTCGGGAGATTCCTCACTTGTCACGCAGGCACCTAAAATGGATGCCTGCATGAGGAGCGTGCCCCTTCTTATGTGCCCCCTCCCCACAGTCCCCTAGTTCCACCCCTTATTTTCAAAAAATGCCCCTAAAGCCACCCCTCAAGTTCCCAGTTAACCCCTTACCACCGTATCCCTTCTAACTGCTCCAGCTCCCCAGGTCCCACGTAACCCCGTCATGGCGGCCTCCCTTTACGTGCCGTGGGCCCCCAGTACAGCCTTTCTTGACATAGGGTATACGTGAGTTCCGTGACCTGGAAAAAATTACCCCAACCCCCTTAAACAGATCTCTTAACAATCTAAAGAATAAACTTCTAACGTACTCAAAACAGCAGACGGAGACATATGTTGGATTTAATTGGCCACAGCAGCCATTTTATTAAATAAAAGATAACAGAACTTTTATGACAACCCAGAATAGGAGGGGCGGTCCTCGAAGCCCCAAAGTTATAAAAAACTCAGTATCCCAAAAACTCCACAATGTTCAGCCCAGGATGAGTCTTACCCCCAGCCGTAAAGCACCAGCTCAGGGATAGATAACAACCAATCCTGGTCCACCGAACCCACCCCCATGCCAGGGGTCCATAAATCCACCTCACGCGGAATAACCGTACCGCGCCTTGTTAAATTCTCTCATGGGGTGTCCAGGACCTCTCAAGATCCCCACCCCATTGAACCACGATTTACCATTTCCACCGACTTCGAGGACCTCCACCCCCGCCACGAACACGAATGGCCTGACACCTTAGCCATTCATGTCCCTCCACACCTTCAAGCTTAATTCAATGCCACTACGGATAGCCAAACACCACATATCATTACCCACCGCGTTCAGGTGCACGCCATCAGCTCTCCAGTAAGCTCCTTGACCCGATTCCAAGTCCACATGTCTCACGGCCAACGCGCCATTCCTCACCATAAACCGAGATATGGCCCTGTTTATTTTAATCCGGGCCCTGTTCACCCCCTCGTGTGATCTAGCACCTCTCCATCTTTTACGGGGAATGATGTCGGACCACACCAACAACACTTTTGGAAACATGACCCAGAACCTCAGGATATCGAATTTGATATCCTTAATCAGCTCCCTACAAGACCGTTTAGCCAAATCATTTCCCCCTAAATGTATCACCACGATCTCCGGCACTCTATCCAGTCTAACAAAACGATGAAATTCAGGTAACCATTCCTTCCACACCATCCCCCTTTTACCGATCCATCGTAAAGTCACTGTCTCTCGAGAAAGACCCAACTGACGACCGTCCGGACGAACCGCAGCACGCAACGCAGCCCATACAACATACGAATGCCCCATGATCCAGACGAGCATCGGATCAGGCCCTGCAACACAGAAAGAAAGGCAACAAACAATTAACTTAACACAGCTTCTAACTCACAATAGGTTTGGGCGAACATACGACTGGAATCTTGAAGATTCCCACCTCCCAATTCTCCGAACCACATCCTCACCAAGGCCCCACCTAGCGGCCTCAGTCGCTGCCCCGATCCTGAAGGAGTGACCACTATATTGTGTTGCAGGTAAGCCCGCTGCCGCCAAACATTTCCTAAAAACAGAAATAAACTGAAAACGGGACAAGAAAGACCCATTTTCGTGCACCAAGAATGGCTCGTCTAACACCCCGCCCTTTGCCATGTACTTCTTCACGGATGCCACCGGGCACACCGGGGATCCTTCAACATTGAACAACACCACTTTGCACCCTTTCCCATACACGTCCGTTTTGGAAGCCTTAATAAACACTGCCACCTTATTCCCTTCGACATCCACGTTTTCTCTTAACAAAATACCTTTTTTTACTAACGGACGGGCTAACCAACTCACCTAACCGAAATGCCCCAAAGAAGGCCAAAGAAAAGGCTGCACGGAACAGAACCACTTCCCATTCGGAAAAATACACCTCTTGCAACTTCCGCTCAATGGCTGAGAGCACCTCATAAGATACGGGTCGGCGACCGTCCGAAGCCTTCCAGCCTTTCTTCCAACCCCGAACAACTTGCCGAACCAAGAAGGATTTCGTTATATCCTTACCCCCCCTCCATTTAAGGTTGAAGGCTAGCCCCGCCAGAAACTTATTCAAACGTGTCACAGACCAACCTGCCTCCCAATGATGACTTAAGAACAACAACAAACCATACTCCTCCTCCATATCCTGGTCCATACTTGACATCCAGGATTCCCACAAGCTCCAAGCCTGATTATAATGAGACCAAGATGAATCCGCGAGCGATTTGGTAAATAACTCTGTTACGGCCCTCGCGGCAGGTTCCACAACTCCACTGGACAATCCCGGCCCGCGCTCTCCGCCTGTGGTGCCAAATCCCGGAAAAGCTGCCACTGAAATTGAGAAAGAGCAACAACTATTGGATCAGGCGCTGACAAGCTAACTTCAGATACAATCCATAAGTTAAACTTAAGACCCAGGAAAACCAAGTGCTGCAAGACCTTCACTACTGCAGGCGTAGCCGCTGACAACGAGTTTACCGTTGTCACCGTTCCAACATGCTCACAATGAAAAGAAATCTTCAAATTCCTCAATTTGTCACCCCACAGGGCCAACGCAACTACCCTGGGGAACAAATGCAACAGTAGCCGGTTGTTTGTTAACCCCTCCTCCTTCCATTCTTCTGGCCAAGCCGCTGCTGACCAGCTACCATGAAAGAAAAGACCAAAGCCACTCATTTCAACGACATGCACCAAAATGCCCAAGGATTTAGCATCTGCCACCGGCTGAATCCACAGAGATCTGCCATTGTACTCGTCCAGAAAATCCGCCCACATCTTCAAATCGTCCCGAAACTCTTTCTTTATCCTGATGAAATGCAAAGGGGACTTTACCCCTACTGTTGCCAAGGATAGGCGGCGGCAGAACGCTCGACCCATCGGCATGATCCTACATGCAAAGTTCAGTTTCCCTAACAACGATTGCAAACTGCGCAAATTTATCTTCTTCAAACCAATCGTATTAACCACATCTTGGCGCAACGCGGTAACCTTGTCTGCAGGTAGCCTACATTCCATTGCTACCGTGTCGATTTCAATGCCTAGGAAGCTCAACACTGTCACCGGACCAACTGTTTTATCCTCCGCCAAAGGCACCCCGAAGTTTTTTGTCACACTCTCCATTGTATGCAACAAAATCGAACAATCTGCTGATTCCGCTGGCCCTATAAACAGAAAGTCATCCAGATAGTGCGAACATGAGCGTATCCCAGACACATCTTTCACCACCCATTCTAGGAACGTGCTGAAGGCCTCAAAGTAAGCACATGAAATCGAGCAACCCATGGGAAGACAACGATCAACAAAGAAGCCGCCATCCCAAAAACAACCCAATAAATGCAAACTGTCAGGATGAACTGGCAACAAACGAAAGGCCGCTTCGATGTCGGTCTTAGCCAGCTTAGCCCCCTTTCCACATGCTCTAACCCACTCCATCGCTGAATCGAATGATAAGTACGACACCGAACTCAACTCGGGATCAATACCATCATTAACCGAAGATCCCTTCGGAAATGACAGGTGATGGATTAACCTAAATTTATTAGGTTCTTTCTTAGGGACCACGCCAAGAGGTGACACCCTCAGATTTGCAATCGGAGGGGCGACAAACGGGCCTGCCATTCTTCCCAGAGCAACTTCCTTATTCAACTTCTCCGACACGACCTCCGGGAATTGTAACGCCGATTTCAAATTTTTTCTTTTTAAACTAACATCCTGCTCAACATAAGGGATTTTGAAACCCTCCTTAAAACCGTCGCGCAATAAAACTGCAGCTGACCTATCAGGGTATCTACTTAGAAAGGCCTCCATCACGACCCACTGCACCGGAGTCACCCCTTTTGTCATCTGAATCTCCAACTTTTTGCCTGTTACCCCTGAAACATTTTGAAGCGCTATGCACCCCCCCACAGGTTGAACACTCGTGCCTATATTTACACTTGCTCCCGAATCTGCATATGCCATCATTGAAGGCGAAACACAGTCCCTTCTGCAAAGCCGCCGAGTGTCCTGACTGCCCTGAACTCCCGGCGCCCCCGTGAAAAGGCTGGCTAGTCTGACCTAAACGGGACGGGACCATAACTCTCATCCACAACGCTATGTCCTTGTGATCCCACCTGATACTTGGCCTAAAAGCCTTACGCTGACGAAACTGTTCGTCATAGCGTAACCAACCCTGTCCCCCATAGGTCCTGTAAGCCTCCCCTATGGCATCTAAGTAACAAAATAATGCCGAGCAATTTTCCGGGGCCTTCTCCCCGATTACGCTAGCCATAATAGCAAAAGCTTGCAGCCAATTTGAAAATGATCTGGGAATCAGCCTATATCTCCGTTTCTCCTCATCTTCTTTTTTAGAGTCCTCCCTTCTAGGTCTATCCAAATTAAATCTCTCTAGGGGTAAAAGAGAAAATATTTCTATGTACTCCCCTCCCCGTATTTCCCAACCAAGCAGCTGACGGCAAAGACCCCCTGCTAAGACCGGACCCCCACAAGCCCGCTAGCTCCCCTAAACCTCTAAGGATTAAACCCATACCCCCGCTAGCAACTCCCGAAGTAATGTCACTATTCCTAGCTTCAGGGGAAACTATGCCTGGCAAATTAAAGATAGGGAAAATGTTCTCACCTAGCTGCCTGGGTGCTGTGAGCCCAGCAGCCGAAGATCCAGCTCCCAGCCGAAGGTGTCCTGCATCCCGACCGGCTTGATCCGCGATGTTGCCCGCCGAACTCCTGGCGGCCGTATCCGTGTCCTGGCGACTCGGTGATGCCGTCGACTGCCCTGGTGCTGCGGAAAGGGAAAAGGCCGAGCCAGCATCCTGCCGCCCGATGGAAGATGTGCGGCTCCTTGCCACGGATACGTCCCCGGCACTGCGTACCGAAGCGACGGAATGTCACCTGCCGGAATCCGGAAAATTTCCGCCACCACCAGCAGAGGACGCAGATCCAGGAAAGTTCCGGCCATCACCAGCAGAGGGCGCAGATCCAGGAAAATCCCGGCCATCACCAGCAGAGGGCGCAGCTGCAGGAAAATCCCGGCCAACACCAGCAGAGGGCGCAGAACTTGCAATATCCAGGCCACCACCAGCAGAGGGCGCTGCTGCGTTGAAGACTCCAGAGCTGTGCACTGCAGAAGGCCGCACGCTGATGCCAGGGCCAGCCGACTGCCGCCCGCATAATCCTCGGCGCTGAGGGGCCACCGCACCTGACCCCCGTCTCCTCGGCTGTCGCTGCCTCCCATGCTGAGCGGCGCCAGCGGGCATGCTGGCGGCCGCCGTACCGGCTCCTGCTCCTGCCGCCCCACGTCGCCCGGACACTGAAGGAGGGGCGGAAGGATCCACCCCCCGTTGTAGGCCCCGCCGCACTGGAGGATTCCTCCCGGCGCCGCGCTGTGAGGTGGAGGGAACAGCGCTGCTTACCGGAGGGTCCGCAGAGGGGCTCCTATTTCGGCGCCGGGCCCTGGGGATGATGTCCGGGCTTAGGCGCGCCGGAGGCCTAGTCCTCCGCGGCCGGCGCCCGTCCTGCGGTGCCTGCGATGGTGCTCCCGATGTCCCCTGGAGAAGGCTGTTAACGGATGCATTCAGCCAATCTGTCCCCTGGGAGCTGGCTGCCGTCCGGAGACGCTGGAGGATCGCTTCAACGTCCATTCTGGTAAGTGTGACAGAGATTCCTCACTTGTCACGCAGGCACCTAAAATGGATGCCTGCGTGAGGAGCGTGCCCCTTCTTATGTGCCCCCTCCCCACAGTCCCCTAGTTCCACCCCTTATTTTCAAAAAATGCCCCTAAAGCCACCCCTCAAGTTCCCAGTTAACCCCTTACCACCGTATCCCTTCTAACTGCTCCAGCTCCCCAGGTCCCACGTAACCCCGTCATGGCGGCCTCCCTTTACGTGCCGTGGGCCCCCAGTACGGCCTTTCTAGTATGACTGTGGTGTTGAATCACACTGAAAATAATATATTCTCAGTCTATGAAAAATAATCCAAAAGTTCAAGTGATGTAGGAAAGTGCTGTACATATATAGTCACTAGTGTTGAGCGATACCTTCCGATATTCAAAGGTATCGGTATCGGATGGTATCGGCCGATATCCAAAAAATATCGGATATCGCCGATGCCGATACCCAATACCAATGCAAGTCAATGGGACACAAATATCGGAAGGTATCCTGGATGGTTCCCAGGGTCTGAAGGAGAGGAAACTCTCCTTCAGGCCCTGGGATCCATATTCATGTAAAAAATAAAGAATAAAAATAAAAAATATGGATATACTCACCCCTCCGAAGGACCCTGGCTGTCACCGCTGCGAGCATCTGCCTCTGTCCCTAAGAATGCAGTGAGTGAAGGACCTCCGATGACGTTGATGTCCCATGACCGTGACCATGACGTCATCGAAGGACCTTCACTCACTGCATTCTTAAGAACGGAGGCAGATGCTCGCAGCGCTGACAGCCAGGGTTCGCCAGAGGGGAGAGTATATCCATATTTTTTATTTTATTCTTTATTTTTTACATGAATATGGATCCCAGGGCCTGAAGGAGAGTCTCCTCTCCTCCAGACCCTGGGAACCATACGCACCGCACACGCTGATTCCGATTTCTGATATTGCAAAAATATCGGAACTCGGTATCGGAATTCCGATACAGCAAATATCGGCCGATACCCGATATTTGCAGTATCGGAATGCTCAACACTAATAGTCATTCATTGTGACTGTGAATTAGTTTATCTTTAATATATTGCAGTAACAACACATTAGTAACATAATTTAGTTTTTCTTTACACTCTACAAACTAGAAGAGCAATAGTAAACCCCCCAGTGCTAATTTTGCCACTAAACTAAAATTCTGAAACGAAGGCTTGTGTGTCATAGAAATGTGTGTTATTGCTATGGGAGATGTGCAAATCCCATTTTTTATAGCAAAAAAAGTCCTGAATTGCTGTTTTTTGTTCATTCTACCTGCCAAAACTTCGAATAGAAGGCAATAAAAAAAATCATGAGTCTGAAAATAGTACCAATAAAACATCAACTCGTTCCACAAAAAGCAAGCCCTCATATTACTTTGTGGACCAAAATATAGAAAAATGTGTAGGTTTCAAAATATGGTGATGCAAAAACTATTTTTTGCAATAAAAACTGTCTTTTAGTGTGTGACAGCAGCCAAACATAACAACCTGATATCAATCTGGCATCGCTGTAATCGCTGTAATGCTTCTGACCTTGAGCATCCTTCTGGAAGAGGACTGCTCCAGCACCGACGGAAGAGGCATCCACATCCATGATAAATGGTTTATCAACATCGGGACAATGTAAAATGGGAGTGCTAGCAAAGTGTGATTTAATAGAGAGAAAGGCCTTGGAATCCTCCTCCGACCACAATTTGGGATTTGCTCCCTTCTTGGTGAGGGCAACCAAGGGAGCTACGAAAGTTGAGAAGTGGGGAATGAACTGGCGATTATAATTAATGAACCCCATAAAGAGCTGCACCGCTTTAAGAGAATGGGCTTCCTGCCAGTCCATCACAGCCTGAAGCTTGGCAGGATCATGGCCAATCCCCGGGTGGAGACAATATAGCCGAGGAAAGGCAAGACTCCTGCTCAAACACACACTTCTCCAACTTGGCATAGAGGAGGTTTGCCCGTAGGAGGTCAAAGACTTTGCAAATATCTCTCCGGTGAGAGTCTATATCTGGAGAGTAGATGAGAATATCATCCAGATAAACTACAACAGAGGTGGTGAGCATATCCTGGAAGATATCATTCACAAAGTCTGGCAAAACAGCAGGAGCATTACAGAGCCCGAAGGGCATCACCAGGTATTCATAATGCCCGTCCCTGGTGTTAAATGCCGTCTTCCATTCGTCCCGCTCACGGATGCGAATCAGGTTGTAAGCACCCCGCAGATCAAGTTTAGTAAATACCCTCGCTCCCCGCAACTTATCGAATAGCTCTGATATCAGAGGCAGAGGGCAATTGTTCTTAACGGTGATGGCATTAAAACCCCTGTAATCAATGCATGGATGTAGTTCTCCATTCTTCTTCTGCACGAAGAAGAACGCAGCCCCTGCAGGGGACTGACTTCCTAATGAATCCTCTTGCCAAATTCTCCTGGATATATTGGGACATCACCTCCGTCTCCGGGAGAGATAGGGGATAGACTCGACACCAGGGAGGCTCTGCACCAGGCAAGAGGTCAATAATACAGTCATATGGGCGGTGGGGCGGAAGGGTCCCCACAGCCCTCTTGGAGAATACGTCTGCATAGGGCCAATAGTGCTTGGGGAGAGAGGAAAGATCTGTAGGTACTTCAGTAGTAGCAACTTGAATGCACTCCCTCAGACATCTACCCTCACAAGATTCACTCCATCCCAAAATTCTCCCTGTGGACCACTCTACATGTGGTGAGTGGTAACGTAACCAGGGTGCCCCAAGCAGGATCTCCTCTATACCCTTGGGAATGACCAGTAAAGAAATAATCTCCTGATGGGATGACGACATAGAAAGAGTAAATGGGATGGTCTGGTGTGTTATCTGTGAGGGCAGTGTCAACCCATTCACCACTCTTACGGTCACTAGTTTGGCGAGCATCACCAGGGGTATTGCGTGTGGTTGGGCGAAGGCAGAAGACATGAAGTTGCCCTCCGCCCCAGAATCCATGCAAAGCTCTACCGTATAAGTGGATGGACCCATAATAATTGTACCCTTGAAGGACAGTTTGGAGGAAAACGTTGCCGTGTCGTGACGTTAAAAGAGGTCTGGATACACATGATGAGAGCATTATACTGCCTCTGTACAAATCCCTAGTTAGACCGCACATGGAGTACTGTGTCCAGTTTTGGGCACCGGTGCTCAGGAAGGATATAATGGAACTAGAGAGAGTACAAAGGAGGGCAACAAAAATAATAAAGGGGATGGGAGAACTACAATACCCAGATAGATTAGCCAAAATAGGATTATTTAGTCTAGAAAAAAGACGACTGAGGGGCGATCTAATAACCATGTATAAGTATATAAGGGGACAATACAAATATCTCGCTGAAGATTTGTTTATACCAAGGAAGGTGACGGGCACAAGGGGGCATTCTTTGCGTCTGGAAGAGAGAAGGTTTTTCCACCAACATAGAAGAGGATTCTTTACTGTTAGGGCAGTGAGAATCTGGAATTGCTTGCCTGAGGAGATGGTGATGGCAAACTCAGTCGAGGGGTTCAAGAGAGGCCTGGATGTCTTCCTGGAGCAGAACAATATTGTATCATACAATTATTAGGTTCTGTAGAAGGACGTAGATCTGGGGATTTATTATGATGGAATATAGGCTGAACTGGATGGACAAATGTCTTTTTTCGGACTTACTAACTATGTTACTATGTTGCTATGTGTCTAGTGTACCTCCTCCTACAGCCACTAGAAGCTGACGTTTTCCTGACCGCTGGGGACATTTCCTAGCATAATGTCCAGACTGCTGGCATACAGGAAAGACCTTGGGTGCACGAGCGGTCCGGGACTTAGACCCCGCCCGTGACACCTCCATGACCTCAAGTAAATAAGGCAGCACACTGCAGCGCTAAAACATGCAACCATGAAACACGAAAATTGAACTGCATTACTGCACTAGAAATATGAAAAATGAGAGCGTTTAGCGCATAAAAATGGCCAATTTTATGTGTACCTGGTAGCCCCTTTACGGCATCTCTCTTATACCAGGTCCTAAACTTGCCTTACCTCGCTGAGAATAAACGTCTCCATCTGAATGGGTACATCTGAAACCTCTTCCTAGACTAAAATTCTCTCTCTCTATGGATGGGTATTGGACCTGCTGTAATTAAAACACCTGTGGCTAGGAGGCGGAGTGCAGGATCAGAAGGCTAAAGAATACATTTCAAAAACCTGACCGGCACATCCAAACATAGACTAAGTGTGAACAGGTGCTGAACCTAGAGTCGCCAACTTGTATACAGTCAAGTAAATAAGGCAGCACACTGCAGCGCTAAAACATGCAACCATGAAACACGAAAATTGAACTGCATTACTGCACTAGAAATATGAAAAATGAGAGCGTTTAGCGCATAAAAATGGCCAATTTTATGTGTACCTGGTAGCCCCTTTACGGCATCTCTCTTATACCAGGTCCTAAACTTGCCTTACCTCGCTGAGAATAAACGTCTCCATCTGAATGGGTACATGTGAAACCTCTTCCTAGACTAAAATTCTCTCTCTCTATGGAGGGGTATTGGACCTGCTGTAATTAAAACACCTGTGGCTAGGAGGCGGAGTGCACGAGGTAAGGCAAGTTTAGGACCTGGTATAAGAGAGATGCCGTAAAGGGGCTACCAGGTACACATAAAATTGGCCATTTTTATGCGCTAAACGCTCTCATTTTTCATATTTCTAGTGCAGTAATGCAGTTCAATTTTCGTGTTTCATGGTTGCATGTTTTAGCGCTGCAGTGTGCTGCCTTATTTACTTGACTCTATATGAGTTGGCGACTCTAGGTTCAGCACCTGTTCACACTTAGTCTATGTTTGGATGTGCCGGTCAGGTTTTTGAAATGTATTCTTTAGCCTTCTGATCGTGCACTCCGCCTCCTAGCCACAGGTGTTTTAATTACAGCAGGTCCAATACCCCTCCATAGAGAGAGAGAATTTTAGTCTAGGAAGAGGTTTCACATGTACCCATTCAGATGGAGACGTTTATTCTCAGCAAGGTAAGGCAAGTTTAGGACCTGGTATAAGAGAGATACCGTAAAGGGGCTACCAGGTACACATAAAATTGGCCATTTTTATGCGCTAAACGCTCTCATTTTTCATATTTCTAGTGCAGTAATGCAGTTCAATTTTCGTGTTTCATGGTTGCATGTTTTAGCGCTGCAGTGTGCTGCCTTATTTACTTGACTGTATACGAGTTGGCGACTCTAGGTTCAGCACCTGTTCACACTTAGTCTATGTTTGGATGTGCCGGTCAGGTTTTTGAAATGTATTCTTTAGCCTTCTGATCGTGCACTCCGCCTCCTAGCCACAGGTGTTTTAATTACAGCAGGTCCAATACCTCTCCATAGAGAGAGAGAATTTTAGTCTAGGAAGAGGTTTCACATATACCCATTCAGATGGAGACGTTTATTCTCAGCGAGGTAAGGCAAGTTTAGGACCTGGTATAAGAGAGATGCCGTAAAGGGGCTACCAGGTACACATAAAATTGGCCATTTTTATGCGCTAAACGCTCTCATTTTTCATATTTCTAGTGCAGTAATGCAGTTCAATTTTCGTGTTTCATGGTTGCATGTTTTAGCGCTGCAGTGTGCTGCCTTATTTACTTGACTGTATACGAGTTGGCGACTCTAGGTTCAGCACCTGTTCACACTTAGTCTATGTTTGGATGTGCCGGTCAGGTTTTTGAAATGTATTCTTTAGCCTTCTGATCGTGCACTCCGCCTCCTAGCCACAGGTGTTTTAATTACAGCAGGTCCAATACCTCTCCATAGAGAGAGAGAATTTTAGTCTAGGAAGAGGTTTCACATATACCCATTCAGATGGAGACGTTTATTCTCAGCGAGGTAAGGCAAGTTTAGGACCTGGTATAAGAGAGATGCCGTAAAGGGGCTACCAGGTACACATAAAATTGGCCATTTTTATGCGCTAAACGCTCTCATTTTTCATATTTCTAGTGCAGTAATGCAGTTCAATTTTCGTGTTTCATGGTTGCATGTTTTAGCGCTGCAGTGTGCTGCCTTATTTACTTGACTGTATACGAGTTGGCGACTCTAGGTTCAGCACCTGTTCACACTTAGTCTATGTTTGGATGTGCCGGTCAGGTTTTTGAAATGACCTCCATGACCTCAGCTGGTTCGGATGCCTGGACCAGAGATTCCAGAGGTTTTTGAAGGTGGGAGCCAGGTGAAACCTCTGCCTACACTGGGCTGGCTCCAACTTTCGCTCATTAAAACGAAGGTCGATACGGTAGATATTGCTAATAGCTCCTCCAGTGTGGCAGGAATCCCCCTAGTGGCAAAGGCGTCCTTCACATGGTCAGCCAGTCCCCTCCAGAACACTGGGATAAGGACTTTATCTGACCAGTCCAGCTCAGATTCCAATGTCTGGAAGTGGATAGAAAAATGACTGACCATGGACGAACCCTGTATCAATGCCAGCAGTTGTAGCGCCAAATCATGGTTGACACGAGGTCCCATAAAGACCTGTTTCAGAGTGTCCAGGAACCTTGGAGCACTCTGCACCACATGATCATCACACTCCCACAGCGGCGTTGCCCACTCCAATGCCCTGCCCAAGGCATCAGAAGGGATATAATAAATCCCACTCAAGTCCGTTCAGTGGGAAAACGTGCAGCCAGGAGCTCAAGATGTATGGCACACTGACTCACGAATCCCCGACACAGCTTACTTTTACCAGCAAACTTATCCAGCAACGGGAGACGGGATAATGTCGGAGCAGGGGAGGCAGTGGAAAAACTGGCTGCAGCCATGCTAGCAGCCTGAACAGCTACTGCGGTAGCATCCACAGCTGAGGTTGTATGCTCGAAAGCCGCTAACCTGCCCTCCAGCTGCTGGATGTACCTCTGCAGTCACTGTTCATCCGCCATTACTAGCCAGACCTGGCGCAAGTATACTGTTAGGGCTGGCGGAATGCACTGAGTAAATATAATGATAGTAAAGGAGACTTCGCAGCTCGGGGTTCACCGTGCAGGAATGTAACCTACTGCTAGTTAATGACAGCACTCTATGGAGGTACTACGCCAGAATAGACACGGGTTCCGTCACCCGGTCTGTATAGGAGCGAACTCTGTTGCTTCACAGAGTCTCAGGGAATATAGGTAATGCTGTGCCCTGTTAGCAGTCACAGGGTGCAGCAAATGGATACTAGTGGGATCCCTGCAATTCACCCCCACTGTGCTGGTGAGTGATCCCTTCTCTGACCCTCGGTGGTTTTTGAGCCCACACCTGAGGATGCCCTGAGTCAGATGCTGGTATCAAGCGGGAGTTCCCACCCTACACTGTTGGATTGTCAGGAGAAACTGGAGATAGCGGCACAAAGTGCGTACAGCACCGCACTGGCAGTCACTGCTAGTTAGACGCAGTATAGATTGTGCCTGGTGCTGGATGACATTATCTGGCACTAGACAGCTCCAACATTCATGAACATTATGTTAGATGTCGAGTTCCTGCCTCTGCACAGGGGGAATCTCGAACCATCTCTGCTGCAGTCTCTCATTCTTCTCCAGCCGCAGTGGAGTCTGCTCAGTGGAGACGTCGGTCCCAGCATCTTGCTCAGTCTCACTCTGTGCATAGGGTTACTGCTGCTTTTCCAGCTTCTGCCATTGAAGCCAGTGCTGGGCAATGGTGAGCAGACACTTTTGGGACTAAGACCTGCTTTTCCCCTTCTGAGCATGCCCAGGGCAAGATCTCCTGTTGGAGATCAAGGGTCACATGCTCAGATACTGCAGCAGATCCCATTGGTCTTCCAGGAAGGTCCTGAAGGTGCTCAACTTCTGTGGCAGCCTCCCATTGGTCCTTCTGGGAAGGTCATGTACATGCTGCAGCTACATAAGGTTCGCATGACCACACGGCCATGCGCTACTGTATATTTGTAAGTGTGTGTGTGTTGTGAGTGAAAGTCATTCTTTAAAATACCCTCCCTATTGAATGACTGCTCGCAGAAGGTGGATGATTGCTATCTAGCGCCCGACTTAGCCATCAGCACTTAGCACACCATACAGCGTCTAATTGCTGTGACCGCCAGTGCGGCTCCGTGTTCTTTCACAGCGCCTTCCTGACCCAAGCCTGGGTGGTTAGTGGCGTCCACCAGTGCGGCACCGCACGCACTCTCATGCATCGTTAATTATTATTTTGGTTATGCTGACACCCCATTAGTGGTGTCTCTAGCGCAAGTAGTCTAGATGGACTCGGATCCCAAGTCTTGGGACTGAGCTCAGTGACTCCTTGCTTGCGCTCTTGTGTGCGGTACCGCAGCCCTGTGACTTAACAGGGTTTGCTTCCTTCACACAGCGTGAAGTTAACCTGTGTGTGTATTCACATTGTACTGCCATATAGTCTGTCATTACTTGGCAGCAGGTTCCATCTCTGCATGGTGGACCCGGGGCTGCGAACGCACCTTATTCTATCTTTCTTATTATTTGGTGCGTTCCGCGAGCCCTAACACATTCATCACCTCTAGGGATGGGATTGATTTGGAGCTTTCACCAGAACAGGCATACATCCACACACACACACAATTACTGATTTATACTAGCGCATGGCCGTGCGGCAATGCAAACCTTTTATAGAGGAAGCTCTCTGGGACCTTCCTAGTGATCTAATAGGAGCTGCTGCAGGACCAGAGCATGTGAGAGGTCGTCCCTTTGGCATGCTCAGTAGAGGAAAAGCAGGACAGTCCCAGGAGCGTCTGCTCACCACTGATCAGTGCTGGTTAAAATGGCTGAGCCTGGAGGATCAGCAGTAACCAAGCACACAGCATCTGCCTGAACCAGACGCTGGGACCGACGTCTCTGAGCAGGCTCCACTGCGGCTGGAGAAGAATGGGACACTGCAGCGGAGGTGGTTCGAGATTCCCCCTGTGCAGCAGTGGGAACTCGACACCTAACATTCCGCATGAGGAATGGTGTAAAGAAAACCTAAAATAAATTCTTCACCTACTGTTGATTTTTTTAATTCTGCCTCCCAAAGATTACAGTAAGTTTTGGCTAACATTTATCTTGCTCACTGTGCTAATCCCTTACACCGGGGATTCTGTGTAAACTCTGAAATGCATGATTGAGATGGAACCCTCGATGGAAGATTCCCTATAATGAGGCACATGGGGGCTTTGTGGACGCCGTCTGACCTGTGAGCCGGCGGTTATCAGGTTTCATCTGAATCACATCACTCAGAGATTTAGATGGAAACCCCAAAGTAAGTGCTCAGAGTAGAACTCCAGATAAATGTGACCCAAATGTTATGTAAAATGTTCTCAATAAAAGCTTCAACTCAATCCACAAAAGAAGCAAGTCCCAATTCAGGTCTGCCATCTGTCAATGGAAATATAGCATGCTTCCACGTTAATGGTAGTACAAAGGCTCTGGAAAAAGGAAATGGCTCCTCACCCTCCAAAAGAAATTCAGCAAATCATCCGCTTCCTAATCCAAATGCCCCTTCCCTTCTGAGCCCCACAGTATTCCTAAACCACATATAGCATCCACATGTTTAGCATTTCTGAATTTTCAATGAGACCCTGCCTAACTTATAGCTGCATGTCTCCTAAAGCACCAGCTGGGCATAACGTACTGGTGACTACAACGTAATGGTTACTACTAGGGTTGAGCGACTTTTACTTTTTTAGGGTCGAGTCGGGTTTCGCGAAACCCGACTATCTCAAAAGTCGAGTCGAGTGAAATTGGCCGATTATCGCGAAAAATCGAGGATCGACCGAAACACAAAACCCAATGCAAGTCAATGGGGAAGCATAGTCAGCAGTGAGTGGAGGCCAGGAAAACATCTACAGTGCCCATTTTAAAGGCAAAAACATCCATTCTTGTTACTGAAGCTTGTCAATCTTTATTTACCTTGTAATAATAGTTAGGCATTGGAAATTGGGGGTCATTTGGCTAAAGTTGTAGGGGTATGGCTGGTTCAAGTATTTACTGGGCCCAGGAAACGTGGACCACGTCACGGCAGTGGAGCAGGGAGAGGTAAGCGCGCTTGGAGACAAAAAGACTCCTCACACATAGCCTGTGAGCAAGTCACTTTTATCTGATGTAATGCAGCAAGAGGCAATATTTTATACCATTTACAACAAATGCATTTCTATGTAAGTCATGTAGCCCCCACCATCACCCAGGGTCATACTTTATTTACCATAACCCAGAACATGTTGTGACTGACTATTAAGAACATACATTGATAAGAAGTATGATCTCCTTGAAAGGAGACCATCAGACAACTGTGTTGACAGATTCTAGTAATTCTAACAATTAAAGGCAAAAGGCACTTAAAGGCAAACTATTAACCCTTCTATATCAGTTGTTAAATGGAACAAATGCATTGCTGCTACTAGTTTGGTTGGGGCCTACTAACAGTGTCTGCCGTGCCAAGGTATTCTTCAGGTTGCCTTTCCTGAGCTACGATCTTGCCAAGGGTCACTTATGAGGGGTTCTGCTGTTCTGGCACCTCACGGTCTCTCCCAGTGTTTCACGGCACCTGCAAAGCATAACAGTTAAATCTGGCGCTCCTTGCCTTCTGAGCTTTGAACTATGCTTGAAAAATATTTCCCGATTACATGTAGGATATTGGCACACTCAGTAAAAATCAGACCTCAGTTTGTTGTAAAAAAAAATCATATTAGCCCTTTGAAAAATTAAGAACGTGGGGTTAAAACAACATTTTAGTGGTAAAAATGTAAATTAATTTTCTTCAACGCTCAATATTTAATTTTGTTAGGCACATGTGGTGTCAATATGATCACTCCACCTCTAGATGAATTTATTGGTGAGTGAAATTTGTAAAATGAGATAACATATAGAGGGTTCTGTTGTTCTGGCACGTTAGGGGCCCTGCCAATGTGACATGACACCCTCAAACCATTCCTGCAAAATCTGAACTCCGATATGGCACTTTTCCCTTCTAAGTTTTGCACAGTACCTCAAAAAAAGTATTCTCCCACAACGGGGGTATTGGCGTATTCATAAAAGAGTGCACAACAACTTGTATGGTGCAATTTCTCCTGTTACCCTTATGAAAATGCAAAACGTTGGGCCAAAATAGCATTTTTGTGAGGAAAATGGGATTTTATTATTTTCACAGCTCAACATATAAACTTCTGTGAAGCACCTGGGGTTTCACACATCTAAATACATTCCTTGAGGGGTCTAGCTTCCAAATTGGGGTCATTTGTGGGGGGTTTCCACTGTTTAGGCTCAGCAGGGGCTCTCCAAATGGGACATGACATACTGTAATGATTCCAGGAAATTTTACATTCAAAAAGTCAAATGACGATCCTTCCATTTCGAGTAGTTTCATCCCTCATATTGGGTATCGGCATACTCAGGAGAAATTACACAACAAATTTTATGGTGTAAGTTCTCCTGTTACCCATATGAAAATGCAACATTTGGAGCTAAAAACATATTCGTGGGGAAAATTTGATTTTTTTTATTTTAACGTCTCAACCTTATAAACTTCTGTGAAGCACCCGAGGGTTCAATGTGCTCACCACACATCTAGATCAGTTACCTGATGGGTCTAGATTCCAAAATGTTGTCACTTGTGGGAGATTTTCACTGTTTTTGGCACATCAGAGGCTCTCCAAATGCAACATGGTGCCTGCCAATTGTTCCAGCAAATTTTGTATTCAAAAAGTGAAATAGCACTCCTTCTCTTCCGAGCTTTATTGCGTGCCAAAACAGTGGTTTTCTCCCTCATATTGAGTATCGGCATGCTCAGGAGACGTTACACGACACATTTTTGGGTCCATATTTTCCTGTTACCCTTGTCAAAATAAAAAAAAATTGGATCTGAAGTAATTTTTTTGTGGAAAAGGGTAAATGTTATTTTTCTTCCACATTCCAAAAGTTCCTGTGAAGCATTTGAAGGGTTAACCCCTTCATGCTGCAGCCCTTTTTCATGTTTCTGTTTTTCAGTCCCCTTCTTCCCAAAGCCATTTATTTTTTATTTTTCTGTCAATAAGGCTATGTGGGGGCTTTTTAGGAGGGACAAGTTGTAATTTTTAACAACATCATTGGTTTTACCACATCGTGTAGTGGAGAACGGGAACAAAGTTCCAAGTGCGTGAAATTGCAAAAAAAGGGCAATTCCACAACTGGTTTTTTTTGCACGTTTTTACCATGTTCACCAAATGCTAAAACTGACCTGCTATTATGATTCTCCGGGTCATTATGAGTTCATAGACACCAAGCATGTCTAGGTTCTTTTTTATTTAAGTGGTGAAAAAAGATTCAAACTTTTAAAAAAAAAAATGCATCATATTTCAAAACCCGAAGACACAAAAGAGAATAGTAAAACCAAAAACACTCAGTTTGAAAAAATGTTGCAGTAATCCGCAAGTGCTAGTAAAAGATGTAAAAAACAGGGTATTTGGTTGATACGTTTTTTGCAAAAAATGTATACTAAGCTGCTCTACCAATCTTCACGGTATACCCTTATCAGAGCAGTCCTAACTAATGTATGCAATCCCTATCTGATGTATTTAAAAACCTGATCATCTGTATATAACCTGTGTGAACAGGGTTCAGAGAGGAAAAATCCATGTGTGCATACAGGGTAGAACAGCTTTTGTGCAGATAGCCCAAGAGGAGTGGTGGAACTCCCCAGTCTTGTAGACACAAGAGAACAATTATGGAAACAGGAACACATGGGCTACTTGCACAGTGAACAAGTCTGTATGATCATGTTCACACACCACCAAGAAACCTGAAGACACAAAAGAGAATAGTAAAACCAAAAACACGCAGTTTGAAAAAATGTTGCAGTAATCCGCAAGTGCTAGTAAAAGATGTAAAAAACAGGGTATTTGGTTGATACGTTTTTTGCAAAAAATGTATACTAAGATGCTCTACCAAATTTCAAAACCCATAGCATCTCCATATTTTGCATGCCCAGCTGACAGATCGGATTAATACTTTTTATATCTTGATAGATTGGGGTAGTCTGAATGCAGGAATACCAAATATGTGTTTTGAGTTTTTTTTAAAAATGTTCTATTTTGAATGGAGCGGGAAGGGGGATGTTTTAAACTATTATTTATTTTTTAAATATTTTTTAAAACTTTTTTTTACTTTTCACTTGCTTCAGTAGTCTCCATAGGAGACTAGAATCTCTGATAATCCGATCGCCTGTGTGTAGCAGAAATTCTCACTTGCTATGAGTTCCGACCATCGAGTGCTGCTCACAGAATCTGACAATGACAACCATAGAGGTCTGCTGGAGACCTCTGGTTGTCATGCCAACCCATTGGTAACCCGGGGTCACTGATGGGCTGGATTTCCGATGCGCTTCTGTTAAGCAAAAGATAAATGCAGTTGTCAGAGATTGACAGCAGCATTTAACAGGTTATCAGCCGCAGGTGGATTGCAATTCCACCAGCAGCTGTTAGAGGCCCATGTCTGCTGTTTAAAACAGCTGAGAGGTGCTGGGAAAGTTGTGGGCTCATCGCCAGCGCCCACATCAAAGGGAGGGACACGACATGCGCAGTACATGTACGGTGCATCTTGTGAAGGGTTTATTAAATTTCGTGAATGTGGTTTTGAACACTTTGAGGGGTGGTCCCTAAAAAAATGGTTTTGTAAATTTTGTTGGAAAAATGAAAATCGCTGGTCAACCTTTAACCCTTATAGCTTGCTAACAAAAAAATGTTGCATCCAAAATTATGCTGATGTAAAGTGGGCATGTGGAAAATGTTACTTATTAAACTATTTTTGTGAGACATATCTCTATGATTTAAAAGGACTCTGTCACCTGAATTTGGCGGGACTGGTTTTGAGTCATATGGGCGGAGTTTTCGGGTGTTTGATTCACCCTTTCCTTACCCGCTGGCTGCATGCTGGCTGCAATATTGGATTGAAGTTCATTCTCTGTCCTCCATAGTACACACCTGCGCAAAGCAATCTTGCCTTGTGCAGGCGTGTACTATGGAGGACAGAGAATGAACTTCAATCCAATATTGCAGCCAGCATGCAGCCAGCGGGTAAGGAAAGGGTGAATCAAACACCCGAAAACTCCGCCCATATGACCCAAAACTAGTCCCGCCAAATTCAGGGGACAGGTTCCCTTTAAGGGCATGAAAATAAAAAAATTGAAAATTGCCAAATTTTCTAAATTTTTTGCAAATTTACTTTTTTCCTCATAAATAAACGCAAGTGATATCAAATAAATTTTACCACTATCGTGAAGTACCGTATATACTCGAGTATAAGCCGACCCGAGTATAAGCCGACCCCCCTAATTTCACCACAAAAAACTGGGAAAACTTATTGACTCGAGTATAAGCCTAGGGTAGGAAATGCAGCAGCTACCGGTAAATTTCAAAAATAAAAATAGATACTCCTTACCGTTCATTATTGCCCCATAGATGCTCCATATAAAGCTGTGCCCCATATAATGCTCTGCACCATTCATTATGGCCCCATAGATTTTCCATAGAAAGCTGTGCCACATATAATGCTCTGCACCATTCATTATGGCCTCATAGATGCTCCTTATAAAGCTGTGCCATATGGAATGCTCTGCACCATTCATTATGGTCCCATAGATGCTCCATATAAAACTGTGCCATATGGAATGCTCTGCACCATTCATTATGGCCCCATAGATGCTCCACATAAAGCTGTGCCCCATATAGAATGCTCTGCACCGTTCATTATGGCCCCATAGATGCTCCACATAAAGCTGTGCCCCATATAGAATGCTCTGCACCGTTCATTATGGCCCCATAGATGCTCCACATAAAGCTGTGCCCCATATAGAATGCTCTGCACCATTCATTATGGCCCCATAGATGCTCCATATAAAGCTGTGCCATATGGTACCATGTGACCACTCAATACAGGAAGAAAATGCAGCGCTGGAAGAAGCAGGGACTGCAGGGACCGCGCCGGAGCAGGTAAGTATTATTACACAGCCCGCGCTCCCCCTCCCCTGCCGACCCCCGGGTATGACTCGAGTATAACCAAGAAGGGGACTTTCAGCCCAAAAAAATGGGCTGAAAATCTTGGCTTATACTCGACTATATACGGTACAATATGTCCCAAGAAAACAGTCTCAGAATCACCGGGATCAATTGAAGCGTTCCAGAGTTATTACCTCATAAATTGACAGTGGTCAGAATTTTAAAAATTGCCTGGTCAGTAACGTGCAAACCACAGGGGTAAAGGGGTTATTATGAAGCATTAGTAATTTATTTAGATAAAATATCATTATCCTTTTATTGTTACAAATAAATCTTCCAATAGCTTTTCCTACTAAAGGCCTGAGTCATGATAATGTTTCCCACACCTATTTCAAGTGCTAATGCATGTCTGAGTGTATATTAAAATATGATTGGATACA
This sequence comes from Ranitomeya imitator, assembly GCF_032444005.1. NCBI lineage: Eukaryota > Metazoa > Chordata > Amphibia > Anura > Dendrobatidae > Ranitomeya > Ranitomeya imitator. The sequence goes on from NC_091282.1 coordinate 275,284,840, forward strand.
AATTATAACTTACAATTTTAGATGATTTAAATTTTAAAGTTTTTCTTCCAAGTTATTTTAGCATCATCACATTGCACTGTGCAATTTTCTAGTTTATCTTTATGAAAGTCGCATTCTGTTTTACTGATACAGAGCTCTAAAACCTTGCAACCTTCACATAACTTACTAAATAGCTAAATTATATATTTTTGCTCTGTGGGTGCATATTTATTGCATACGGATTTACTGTTAAAGGGAACCTGTCACCCCGTTTTTTGAGATTGAGCTATAAATACTGTTAAATAGGGCCTGCGCTGTGTGTTCCTATAGTGTATGTAGTGTACCCCGATTCCCCATGTATGCTGAGAAATAACTTACCAAAGTCGCCATTTTCACCTGTCAATCAGGCTGGTCAGGTCGGGAGGGCGTGGTGACATCGCTGGTTCTTCCTCAGCTTTACGTTGGTGGCGTAGTGGCGTAGTGGTGAAGACACAGCGCGCGATCTGCGCTGTCATCCCTTTCGTCGGTGGGGGCGGCCATCTTCCTGGGGCCGCACGTGCGCAGATCGAGTGCTCTGCTGCACGGGGCTTCAGGAAAATGGCCGCGGGATGCCGCGCGTGCGCATTAGAGATCGCGGCGGCCATTTTCCCAAAGCCGAGTTTGCATCTCGGCTTTGGGAAAATGGCCGCCGCGATCTCTAATGCGCATGCGCGGCATCCCGCGGCCATTTTCCTGAAGCCCCGTGCAGCAGAGCACTCGATCTGCGCACGCGCGGCCCCAGGAAGATGGCCGCCCCCACCGACGAAAGGGATGACAGCGCAGATCGCGCGCTGTGTCTTCACCACTACGCCACTACGCCACCAACGTAAAGCTGAGGAAGAACCAGCGATGTCACCACGCCCTCCCGACCTGACCAGCCTGATTGACAGGCGAAAACGGCGACTTTGGTAAGTTATTTCTCAGCATACATGGGGAATCGGGGTACACTACATACACTATAGGAACACACAGCGCAGGCCCTATTTAACAGTATTTATAGCTCAATCTCAAAAAACGGGGTGACAGGTTCCCTTTAAGTTCAATGTATCAATTCTAATCACCAAGCTCTTAAGCTACCACTAGTAATTCAGATATGGATCATTTAACTATATCTACACAGGGGGGGTTAGAGCTTTGAATTATATTAAAAAATATTACTAGCACACAAGTTTTGGGGAAATAGAAAATAAAATATTAACAATCATGTACAAATGTGGTCATCCACATGTCTGACAGTGACGGTAAGTAGTATGTAAATACAGCATAAACAAGCTCACAGAGATAACATGAGTACCATATGGTCGAAAACATATTAGCTTCAAAAAGCATTTGAATTGCCCCATGTAATTAGATCTGGAAAGTAATTGTATATTCCAATATAATATGAAAAACCAAAAGAATGGAGTGCTATACCATATATAAAAAGTATCAAAAAATAATTATTGAATGGTTATGAATACATTTTGCAAGACATACTTTTTATTGTACAAGATCAAAAGAATGAAGAAACAAAAAGGACAAATGACCCCAATCAAAAAGCAGCATGGGTCCAAGGCATAAATATGCAGTGATAGTAAGAGCATCGTGGTAGTAAATAGAAAATAGGCTGATGGCAGAATCACCAGTGCACTAAGGTAGCAAATCGCAAATAAACAAAATTTAAGGCAAATGCAATCTCAGTGATTATGCTGCCACAATGCACATGCTGTTAGAGATCAGACCATCTAAGACCTGAGTGGGTGTTCCCTCAGAGTATTTTAGTTACATTGCAAGTCAAAGACAGTCATATAATTATATCCATTAGTGCTTAACCATGATGTAAGTAAATATATGCCAAGGAGCCTGCCACGATCCCTGACGTGCGTTTCGCATAAGCTTTGTCAAGAATGGAAAGTACGGTATATAAATACAGGTGCTTCTCACAAAATTTGAATATCATTAAAAAGTTAATTTATTTCAGTTCTTCAATAAAAAAGTGAAACTCATATATTATGTAGATTCATTACAAACAGAGTGATGTATTTCAGGTGTTTATTTCTGTTAATGTTGATGATTGTGGCTTACAGCCAATGAAAACCCAAAAGTCATTATCTTAGTAAATTAGAATAATTTATACTACCAGCTTGAAAAAGAATTTTAAAAATCGAAATGTTGGCCTAGTGAAATGTATGTTCAGTAAATGTACTCAGTACTTCGTTGAGGCTCCTTTTGCATCAATTACTGCATCAATGCAGCATGGCATTGAGGCAATCAGCCTGTAACAGTGCTGAGATATTATGGAAGCCCAGGTTGATTTGAAAGCCGCCTTCAGCTCATCTGCACTGTTGGTTTGGTGTCTCATCTTTCTCTTGACAATGACCCTTAAATTCTGTATGGGGTTAAGGTCAGGCGAGTTTGCTGGCAAGTCAAGCACAGTGATGCTGTTGTTTTTACACCAGATATTGGTACTTTTGGCAGTGTGGACAGGTGCCAAGTCCTGCTGGAGAATGAAATTTTCAAAAAGCTTGTTGGAAGAGGGAAGCATGGAGTGCTCTAACATTTCCAGGTAGACAGCTGCACTGACTTTGATCTTGATCAAACACAGTGGACCTACACCAGCAGATGACATGGCTCCCCAAACCATCACTGATTGTGCAAACTTCACACTAGACCTCAAGCAGCTTGGATTGTGTGTCTTTCCACTGTTCCTCCAAACTCTGGGACATTGATTTCCAAATCAAATGCAAATTTTACGTTCATCTGAAAGCAACACCTTAGACCACTGAGCAACAGTCCAATTCTTATTCTCCTTGGCCCAGGTAAGACGCTACTGGCATTGCCTATTGGTCATAAGTGGCTGGACACAAGGAATGCGACACTTGTAGCTCATTGCCTGGATACGCCTGTGTGTACTGGCTCTTGAAGCAATGATTCCAGGAGCAGTCCGCTCCTTGTGAATCTCCCCCAAATTTTTGAATGGGCCTTTCTTAACAATCCTTTCAAGGCTGCGTTTATCCCGGTTGCTTGTGCACCTTTTTCTACGACACTTTTTCCTTCCACTCAACTTTCTGTTATTTGCTTGTATGCAGTACTCTGTGGACAGCCAGCTTCTTTAACAATGACCTTTTGAGGCTTACACTCCATGTGAAGTGTGTCAATGACTGCCTTATGGACATCTGTCAAGTCAGCAGTCTTCCTAATGATTGTGAAGCCTACTGAAACAGACTAAGGAACCTTTCTAAACACTTTGGAAACCTTTGTAGATGTTTTCGGTTAATTATTATAATTTACTGAGATAATGACTTTTGGGTTTTCATTGGCTGTAAGCCATATTCATCAACATTAAAAGAAATAAACACTTGAAATGGATCACTCTGTTTGTAATGAGTCTATATAATGTACGAGTTTCACTTTTTGAATTGAAGAACGAAAATAAATTAAAGTTTTGATGACATTCTATTTTTTCAGAAGCACCTGTATTTGTATGTACTATATAAAGCAGGTGTGCCCAGCCCATGGGCCGCATGTGGAGCAGGATGACTATTAATGTAGCGCAAGACAAATTTCCAATAAGTCGCAGTGCATAAATAGTAAGCCACCAGTCCAGCTTTTTGGCCACTGGCCCTTTAATTTTTGTGGAGAGAACAGTGCAGATACATGTAGCATTTTGTACTGTACCCCACCACTGTGCATAGAAGACTGGATTAAGTTTGGCACTGATCAATGTTATGACATTCTTTTTGAATGGAGTTAGCCTGCTCTGCACTACTGTCACAATTTCCGCCATCATAGTTCTGAAGTTTCGAAGATTTGTATCACCAGCATCAAGGTGAGACTACAGTGGTACGGAAAGTATTCAGACCCCTTTAAAGTTTTCACTCTTTGTTTCATTGCAGCCATTTGGTAAATTCATAAAAGTTCATTTTTTTTCACATTAATGTACACTCTGCACCCCATCTTGACTGAAAAAAAACAAATGTAGAAATGTTTCCAAATTTAATAAAAAAGAGAAAGTGAAATATCACATGGTCATAAGTATTAAGACTAGGGTTGAGCGAAACGGGTCGAACATTTTCAAAAGTCGCCGACTTTTGGCTAAGTCGGGGTTTCATGAAACCCGATCCGACCCCTGTGCGGGGTCGGCCATGCGGTACGCGACTTTCGCGCCAAAGTCGCGTTTCAATGACGCGAAAAGCGCCATTTCTCAGCCAATGAAGGTAAACGCAGAGTGTGGGCAGCGTGATGACATAGGTCCTGGTCCCCACCATCTTAGAGAAGGGCATTGCAGTGATTGGCTTGCTGTCTGCGACGTCACAGGGGCTATAAAGAGGCGTTCCCGCCGACCGCCATCTTACTGCTGCTGATCTGAGCTTAGGGAGAGGTTGCTGCCGCTTTGTCAGAAGCAGGGATAGCGTTAGGCAGGGTCCATTAACCACAAAACCGCTTGTGCTGCAGCGATTTGCACTGTCCAACACCACCCTCGGTGTGCAGGGACAGTGGAAGTTTTTTTTTTTTTTTTTTTCCCCTCAGCGCTGTAGCTCATTGGGCTGCCCTAGAAGGCTCCCTGATAGCTGCATTGCTGTGTGTACGCCGCTGTGCAAACCAACTGCTTTTTTCAAAGCACAAATCCTCTTGTTCCTTCCTTTCTGCACAGCTATCTTTTTTGTTTGTCCACACTTTTTATTTCATTTGTGCATCAGTCCACTCCTTATTGCTGCCTGCCATACCTGGCTGAGATTACTGCAGGCAGGGAGATAGTAGCTGCCTGCCATACCTGGCTGAGATTACTGCAGGCAGGGAGATAGTAATTGTAGGACATTCCCTGTTTTTTTTTTTTTTTTTTTTTTGGTGGGAGATTAAGATTGGCAATTTGGCATTTCTGCTAGAGTGCCATCCCTGTGTGTGCCATCTCTCTCACATAGTGGGCCATAGAAAGCCTTTTCATTTTTCTGTATTTTTTTTTGTGGGGTGTATAAATTCTCCCTGATAAAAATACAGTGGGAGATTAATATTGGCCTTTGGGCTTGTGTGCCAGTCCTGAGTGTGCCATCTCTCTCACAAATAGTGGGCCATAGAAAGCCTATTTATTTTTTTTTTTGGTTTTATAAATTCTCCCTGAAAAAAAGGGAGATTAATATTGGCCTCTGGGCTTGTGTGCCAGTCCTGAGCGTGCCATCTGTGCCAGCCCTGAGCGTGCCATCTCTCTCACAAATAGTGGGCCATAGAAAGCCTATTTAATTTTTTTTTTTGTTTTATAAATTTTCCCTGAAAAAAGGGAGATTAATATTGGCCTCTGGGCTTGTGTGCCAGTTGTGAGCGTGCCATCTGTGCCAGTCCTGAGCGTGCCATCTCTCTCACAAATAGTGGGCCATAGAAAGCCTATTTAAATATTTTTTTGGTTTTATAAATTCTCCCAGAAAAAAAGGGAGATTAATATTGGCCTCTGGGCTTGTGTGCCAGTCCTGAGCGTGCCATCTGTGCCAGCCAGCCCTGAGCGTGCCATCTCTCTCACAAATAGTGGGCCATAGAAAGCCTATTTAATTTTTTTTTTTGTTTTATCAATTTTCCCTGAAAAAAGGGAGATTAATATTGGCCTCTGGGCTTGTGTGCCAGTTGTGAGCGTGCCATCTGTGCCAGTCCTGAGCGTGCCATCTCTCTCACAAATAGTGGGCCATAGAAAGCCTATTTAAATATTTTTTTGGTTTTATAAATTCTCCCAGAAAAAAAGGGAGATTAATATTGGCCTCTGGGCTTGTGTGCCAGTCCTGAGCGTGCCATCTGTGCCAGCCAGCCCTGAGCGTGCCATCTCTCTCACAAATAGTGGGCCATAGAAAGCCTATTTAATTTTTTTTTTTGTTTTATCAATTTTCCCTGAAAAAAGGGAGATTAATATTGGCCTCTGGGCTTGTGTGCCAGTTGTGAGCGTGCCATCTGTGCCAGTCCTGAGCGTGCCATCTCTCTCACAAATAGTGGGCCATAGAAAGCCTATTTAAATATTTTTTTGGTTTTATAAATTCTCCCAGAAAAAAAGGGAGATTAATATTGGCCTCTGGGCTTCTGTGCCAGTCCTGAGCGTGCCATCTGTGCCAGTCCTGAGCGTCCCATCTCTCTCACAAATAGTGGGCCATAGAAAGCCTATTTTATTTTTTTTTTGGGTTTTAGAAATTCTCCCTGAAAAAAGGGAGATTAATATTGGCCTCTGGGCTTGTGTGCCAGTTGTGAGCGTGCCATCTGTGCCAGTCCTGAGCGTGCCATCTCTCTCACAAATAGTGGGCCATAGAAAGCCTATTTAAATATTTTTTTGGTTTTATAAATTCTCCCAGAAAAAAAGGGAGATTAATATTGGCCTCTGGGCTTCTGTGCCAGTCCTGAGCGTGCCATCTGTGCCAGTCCTGAGCGTCCCATCTCTCTCACAAATAGTGGGCCATAGAAAGCCTATTTTATTTTTTTTTTGGGTTTCAGAAATTCTCCCTGGAAAAAAAAAGGGAGATTAATATTGCCCTTTGGGCTTGTGTGCCAGTACTAAGCGTTCCATCTCTCTCTCTCTCTCAGTCAGTGGGCCATAGAACGCATATTTTTGGTTTTATTTGTTTTCTAAATTCTCCCTGAAAAAATCATTTTATTTTATTTGGTTTCTAAATTCTTCCTGATAAAATCATATTTTTTTTATTATTTTTATTTCTAAAGTCTCCCTGAAAAAAAAAAAAAAAAAACAACCAAAAAAACAGTGGGAGATTAATATTGGCCTTTCTGCTTGTGTGCCAGTCTTGACTCCTGGGTGTGCCATCTCTCTCTCTCTCTCTCTCTCTCTCTCTCTCTCTCCAATTGTGGTCCATAGAAAGCCTATATTTTTTTTCCTTGATTTGGGTTCTAAAATCTACCAGAGAAAATAACTACATCAATCATTGGTAGAAAAATATTGGCCTCTGGGTTTGTGTGCCACTCCTGACTCCTGTGTGCGTCATCTCTCAGTCAGTGGGCCATAGAACGCCTATTTTTGGTTTTATTTGTTTTCTAAATTCTCCCTGAAAAAATCATTTTATTTTATTTGGTTTCTAAATTCTTCCTGATAAAATCATATTTTTTTTATTATTTTTTTTTCTAAAGTCTCCCTGAAAAAAAAAAAAAAAAACAGTGGGAGATTAATATTGGCCTTTCTGCTTGTGTGCCAGTCTTGACTCCTGGGTGCGTCATCTCTCAGTCAGTGGGCCATAGAACGCCTATTTTTGGTTTTATTTGTTTTATAAATTCTCCCTGAAAAAATCATTTTATTTTATTTGGTTTCTAAATTCTTCCTGATAAAATCATATTTTTTTTATTATTTTTTTTTCTAAAGTCTCCCTGAAAAAAAAAAAAAAAAAACAACCAAAAAAAACAGTGGGAGATTAATATTGGCCTTTCTGCTTGTGTGCCAGTCTTGACTCCTGGGTGCGTCATCTCTCAGTCAGTGGGCCATAGAACGCCTATTTTTGGTTTTATTTGTTTTATAAATTCTCCCTGAAAAAATCATTTTATTTTATTTGGTTTCTAAATTCTTCCTGATAAAATCATATTTTTTTTATTATTTTTTTTTCTAAAGTCTCCCTGAAAAAAAAAAAAAAAAAAACAACCAAAAAAAACAGTGGGAGATTAATATTGGCCTTTCTGCTTGTGTGCCAGTCTTGACTCCTGGGTGTGCCATCTCTCTCTCTCTCTCTCTCTCTCTCTCTCTCTCTCTCCAATTGTGGTCCATAGAAAGCCTATATTTTTTTTCCTTGATTTGGGTTCTAAAATCTACCAGAGAAAATAACTACATCAATCATTGGTAGAAAAATATTGGCCTCTGGGTTTGTGTGCCACTCCTGACTCCTGTGTGCGTCATCTCTCAGTCAGTGGGCCATAGAACGCCTATTTTTGTTTTTATTTGTTTTATAAATTCTCCCTGAAAAAATCATTTTATTTTATTTGGTTTCTAAATTCTTCCTGATAAAATCATATTTTTTTTATTATTTTTTTTTCTAAAGTCTCCCTGAAAAAAAAAAAAAAAAAAAAAAAAAAAAAAAAAAACAGTGGGAGATTAATATTGGCCTTTCTGCTTGTGTGCCAGTCTTGACTCCTGGGTGTGCCATCTCTCTCTCTCTCTCTCTCCAATTGTGGTCCATAGAAAGCCTACATTTTTTTTCCTTGATTTGGGTTCCAAAATCTACCAGAGAAAATAACTCCATCAATCATTGGTAGAAAAATATTGGCCTCTGGGCTTGTGTGCCACTCCTGATTCCTGTGTGCGTCATCTCTCACTCAGTGGCCCATAGAAAGCATATAGTTTGTTACATTTGTTTTCTAAATTCTCCCTGCAAAAATCTATTTTTTTTTTTTTGGGGGGTTTCTAAAGTGTTCCTGAAAAAAATAAAATTAAAAAAGAAATAATAGTGTGACATTAATATTAACATTTGTGCTTCAGTGACAGTCCTGCGTGTGGGGCATCTCTCTAATTTGCAGCCACCAAAAAAAGAGTGTGTAACATTGGGCCTGATTTTCGCTGTGGTCTCACCAACCTGTAAAGGGGTAGCTAAATCATACTGAAGTTATAGCTCACCGTGTAAGTTGTGTGACTGCAACAAATAACGTTAGTTTGGTTACGTTTTTAAAACAATGAGGAAGTCTAGTGGAAGAGGTCGTGGCCGGGGGCGTTCATTGTCAGCTGGTAATGAGGGTAGTGGTAGTGGTGGAGCATCAGGTGGTCGTGGGGGAAAAAATATTGCACCTAAGTCTGGAGCTGTGGAGCCAGGTTCGTCGTCCGGCTACACAAGGCCTCGAACGCTCCCTTTTCTGGGATTAGGAAAACCGCTTTTAAAGCCGGAGCAGCAAGAGCAAGTTTTGGCTTATCTTGCTGACTCAGCCTCTAGCTCTTTTGCCTCATCTCGTGAAACTGGTAAAAGTAAAAGCAGCGCGTCGTTAGTGGATGTTCACGGTCAGGGACAAGTCACTTCCTTGTCCTCTTCAGCAAAAACAACAACAGAGAAGAATGCAGCAGGCGACACAACGGGTTACTCCATGGAGCTCTTTACACATACCGTCCCTGGCTTAGAAAGTGAAGCAGTTAACAGTCCATGCCCATTACAAATTGAATCTGACATGGAGTGCACTGACGCACAGCCACAGCCAGACTACTATGCTGGTCCTTTGACTCAGACCACAACATTGCCCTCGCAGGGTGCTGATCAAGAATCAGACCCTGATGAGACTATGTTGCCCCATCACGAACGCTATACCACCGAACGACACGGTGACACAGACGAAGTTGCGCAGGAGGTACAAGAAGAGTTATTAGATGACCCAGTTCTTGACCCCGATTGGCAGCCATTGGGGGAACAGGGTGCAGGCGGCAGCAGTTCTGAAGCAGAGGAGGAGGAGGGGCCGCAGCAGGCATCAACATCGCCACAGGTTCCATCTGCCGGGCCCGTATCTTGCCCAAAACGCGTGGCAAAGCCAAAACCTGGTGGAGGACAGCGTGGCCATCCGGTTAAAGCTCAGTCTGCAATGCCTGAAAAGGTATCCGATGCTAGAAAGAGTGCAGTCTGGCATTTTTTTAAACAACATCCAATTGATCAGCGCAAAGTCATCTGTCAAAAATGTTCTACTTCCTTAAGCAGAGGTCAGAATCTGAAAAGTCTCAATACTAGTTGCATGCATAGACATTTAACCACCATGCATTTGAAAGCTTGGACTAACTACCAAACGTCCCTTAAGGTTGTTGCACCCTCGGCCAATGAAGCTAGTCATCAACGCAACATCCCTTCCGGCAGTGTAGGACCACCATTTAGCGCACCACCTGCTGTATCTGTGCAGGTATCTTTGCCAGGCCAAAGCAGTCAGGGTCAGGGAATCACCAGTTTCGTAGTAGGAAACACTGCATCTAGGGCACCGGCGGCAACAATACCATCTCCCACCGTCTCTCAGTCTGCCATGTCCACCGGCACCCCCGCTAGTTCCACGATCTCCAGCTCTCCAGTCCAGCTCACCCTACATGAGACTATGGTTAGAAAAAGGAAATACTTAGCCTCGCATCCGCGTACACAGGGTTTGAACGCCCACATAGCTAGACTAATCTCGTTAGAGATGATGCCCTACCGGTTAGTTGCAAACACACCGCTGTACTTTGAGGGGCCCTGTGCCAGTGCCAATGCCAACGAGTGGGCCCCCCCTGCTTGCTCAGGTTCACAGCACTTGCAAAGTTGAAATACTTACCTCTCCCTGCTCCACTGCCGTGACGTGGTCCAGATTTCCTGGGCCCACTAATTACTTGAACCAGCCCTACCCCCCACAACTTTAGCCAAATGACCCCCAATTTCAAATGCCTTCCAATTATTATAAGGTAAATTACGCTTGACAAGCTTCATTAAGAAGAATGGATGGTTTTGACATTAAAATGGCCACTCTAGGTGTTTTCCTGGCCCCCACTCACTGCCGACTATGCTGCCCCATTGACTTGCATTGGGTTTCGTGTTTCGGTCGATCCCGACTTTACGTCATAATCGGCCGATTTCACTCGACCCGACTTTGGACATAGTCGGGTTTCGCAAAACCCGGCTCGACTCTAAAAAGGTCAAGGTCGCTCAACTCTAATTAAGACCCTTTGCTCAGACACTCATATTTAAGTCACATGCTGTCCATTTCCTTGTGATCCTCCTTGAGATGGTTATACTTCTTCATTGGAGTCCAGCTGTGTTTAATTAAACTTGATTTGGATAGGACAATTCTTATATCGATACTCTAATAAGGTCAAAGAATCAAGTGGGCTAAAAAATTAACCTTAAGCCATCACATAAAACTTAAGTTTTAATAAACTCTTCTAAATAATATATAGCTATCAATCACCATACAAGCAACCGTGCTAACTGTGTTCACCCTGCACTACTGTAGTTAGTCTGCATCCAATGCCTACCTATCAGCGGAGGTTGGCACCCTAAAACAAACGAGTGATGACGCCCCCGCTCCTCGGCGGCTATCCCTAAATCTCCTAGATAACCCTATGCTGGTGAGTCATGCAAGCACTTTTTGTGCAAATATAGGGAAAGGAGAAAACAGGGGCTGCCATGCAAGGAATAATAATAGAGGTAGACCGCAATAACAAAGGATGTGCAAGAGGTGGTGAACAAAATCACACTAGTAAAGTGACATTTGCAAAAGATTTGGTAGAGCAGCTTAGTATACATTTTTTGCAAAAAATGTGAAAACCAAATACCCTGTTTTTTACATCTTTTACTAGCACTTGCGGATTACTGCGATTTTTTTCAAACTGAGTGTTTTTGGTTTTACTATTCTCTTGTGTGTCTTCAGGTTTCTTGGTGGTGTGTGAACATGTTCCTACAGACTTGTTCACTGTGCAAGTAGCCCATGTGTTCCTGTTTCCATAATTGTTCTCTTGGGTCTACAAGACTGTGGAGGTATCCACCACTCCTCTTGGGTTATCTGCACAAAAGCTGTTCTACTCTGTATGCACACATGGATTTTTCCTCTCTGAACCCTGTTCACACAGGTAATATACAGATGATCAGGTTTTTAAATACATCAGATAGGGATTGCATACATTAGTTAGGACTGCTCTGATATGGGTATACCGTGAAGTTTGGTAGAGCAGCTTAGTATACATTTTTTGCAAAAAACGTATCAACCAAATACCCTGTTTTTTACATCTTTTACTAGCACTTGCGGATTACTGTGATTTTTTTCAAACTGAGTGTTTTTGGTTTTACTATTCTCTTGTGTGTCTTCAAATAACAAAGGATGTTCAAGAGGTGGTGAACAAAATCACACTAGTAAAGTGACATTTGCAAAAGATTTAAGATCTATGTAAGAACTCACAGCTCACAGTGCATGTCAGACCAAATGAGAATCATGATGTCAAAGGAATTGGCCAAGGAGTTCAGAGACAGAATTGTGGCAAGGCACAGATCTGGCCTAGGTTACAAAAGAATTTCTGCAGTACCCAAGGTTCCCAAGAGCACAGTGGCCTCCATAATCCTTAAATGGAAAAAGTTTGGGACCACCAGAAGTCTTCCTAGACCTGGTCATCCAGCCAAACTGAGCAATCATGGGAGAAGAGGCTTGGTGAAAGAGGTAAAGAAGAACCCCAAGATCACTGTAGCTGAGCTCTAGAGATGCAATATGGAGATGAGAGAAAGTTCCACAAAATCAAATATCACTGCAGCCCTCCACCAGTCAGGCCTTTATGGCAGAGTGACCCGACGGAAGCCTCTCCTCAGTGCAAGATATATGAAAGCCCACATAGAGTTTGCGAAAAAAAACACATGAAGGACTCCCAGACTATGAGAAATAAGATTATTTCGTCTGATGAGACAAAGATAGACTATTTTGGTGTTAATTCTAAGCGGTATATGTGGAGGAAACCAGGCACTGCTCATCACCTGACCAATACAATAAAACATGGTGGTGGCAGCATCATGCTATGGGGATGTTTTTCAGCTACAGGGACAGGATGACTGGTTGCCATTGAAGGAAACATGAATGCAGCCAAGTACAGAGATATCCTGGATGAAAACCTCTTCGAGTGCTCTGGACCTCAGACTTGGCAGAAAGTTCACATTCCAACAAGACAATGACCCTAACTACACAGCTAAAATAACAAAGGAGTGGCTTCAGAACACCTCTGTGACCATTCTTGACTGGCCCAGCCAGAGCCCTGACCTGAACCCAATAGAGCATGTATGGAGAGACCTGAAAATGGCTGTCCACCAATATTCACCATCCAACCTGATAGAACTGGAGAGGATCTGCAAGGAAGAATGGCAGAGGATCCCCAAATCCAGGTATGAATAACTTGTTGCATCATTCCCAAGAAGGCTCATGGCTGTACTAGCTCAAAAGGGGGCTTCTACTCAATTCTGAGAAAAAGGGTCTGAATACTTATGATCATGTGATATTTCAGTTTTCCTTTTTAATAAATCTGCAAAAATTGCTACATTTCTGTTTGTGTCAGTCAAGAAGGTGTGCAGAGTTTACAATGATGAGAAAAAAAATAACTTTTTTGAATTTATTAAATGGCTGCAATGAAACAAAGAGTGAGAAATTTCCATAACCCACTGTATATATCGCAGTCTCATGTCTCCTATGTGTTGTATATATATCCCGTAGGGGACACAGACAGCAGTCTTAGTGTCTCCTATTACACTGGGGAACACAATTTTTTAAGAGTTAGGTCAGACAACTGTTCTTAATTAATTTTTGGATGCTGAATCCAGAAATGATCTCAGTTTTTCTCTATCACGTCAAGTTTTTGAACTATAGGATTTTTGTCTTCTCAAAACTATGTAAACTACTGTACCTAAAAAGTGTTGTTTTTTTAAAAAAATAGTACAAATATGAACAAAAAATGAAATATATAAAAAATAGGCATGACAAAGTTGTGACTACTCTTACAAGTTGCCACGTAGCTCTATATGAGTCGAATTGTAATCAGATAACAAGTCTTATTACAGATATCAGTGCAATTGTGCTTCTCTGGCAGGTAAGTTGTGTAGGAAAAACTTGACGTGCTAGAAAAAAACTGACTACATTTTTGGAATCAGCATGCCAATTTTAGTATAAATCAGCTCAAAAACATAACTCAACAGAAATTTTTTTCAAATTGCTCCCCTGTGTTATGTATACAGCAGTCTGTGTCTCCTATGCAATGAATTTTCAGCAGTCTGTGTCTCCTATGTGAGGTATATAGCAGAGTTACAGTGTATCTTATTTTATGAACATACAGCAGATTCTCATTTTATTTTTTGTGATGTATACGCCAGCCTTCCTGAAGCATTTTATTCTATGTTTTCTACATCAGTGATTACAATCTTGGGAACTGCTTGATGATTTTAAAACACTCTCTAAATTGGATGCTGCACAATTAGGATTTTTATCTGAGAACTTTTTCCCCTGTTTTTGGTGGTAGCAATCACAAAATGTATGCACGGACCTTTTTTTTTTTGCTAATCATCTTTCATTATTGTTTGTGAATTTGATATTCTTCTTCCGATGTTGCTCAGATATGTCAAAAGGTTGCACAGCCCTGAAATAAAAGTATGAAAATAATATTTTAGAATGTAAAGTAGAATAGAATATTTTGATAACGCTGAATGGTTATATAATGTAGCACTGACTGATTTCGTTCTTTACAAGAAGCAACCTAAAATATATAATCTGTTCTGATTTACATTGGTCACACATCATTTATTTAGTTTCTATTTCAATAGTTTGCTTAGCTTTTATTTGTAAATAGATTTGGTGAACTAATCCTTCTAGAACAGGAAAAATGAAATAGTTAATACTGCACCATCATACATTAAGAGCATGAATATAATAGGACAGGCTTTAATGGTGCGGAAATATTTTAGAACACAAAATCTTCTGTAACCTTTTACAAGTGACATTAAATGTTGCCAGAATGGAGCTATAGTTAGATTTTAGTGCCGCAAAATAAGTATTTAATTTACCATAAAAGTGGTTATTGCTTATTAATATGGAATAAATGTTAATAGTTAAGTTGCCATTTTACTAATTAATTGTATTTATTATGAAATAAATCTGCTATAGTTATATGGAAGTTTAATTATGCAACAACGTTAATGGGTATCTATGTCTTCAGCTAGTTTAGCCTTATTAGTTAACCCCTTTGTGATTATCATGCAATAATGTACTAGAAGCTAAAATGAATTTAATTCAGAGTATTGCATTACTGATGGGAGAGAGAGAGAAAGTAACTGCTGGTGATGGCAGATCACAGGGCAGTCCCACACAAAATGGCGCTGCCCTGTGATGCTACTCATCATTCTGCCCCAGGGATATTAGACCACCCACAAGGGGAGGGAAATGCTGATATAAGCAGTTATTGCCCCAATCGTCCAGCTAACAGTAAAGCTGGTAAGTCTTACTATAGCTGCTTGAGGTATAAAACGGAAAATGCTCCCCTTAGTGGTAATTATATATATTTGTAAAAAAAATATGTAATATTTTTCATATAGAAATATTTGCAAACAGTGCAAACATTACATTAATGCATTTTAATTACTGTATTAAGCTTAATTTCACAAAAAAGCAAACTACAAGAAAACTGGTGGCACCTTCCCCTTAACTGTTCACAATAACAGTAATTTTGACCAGGGGTGACCAACCTTTTGCATGCTACTGTAAGGCTACGTTCACATTAGCGTTACGCTAATGTGCGTCGCTGTTGCGTCGGCGACGCAGCGGCGATGCAGCGGCGACGCGCCCCTATGTTTAACATAGGGGACGCGTGCGTTGTTTTGGTGGCGTTTTTCGCCACGTGCGTCGTTTCCGACGCTAGCGTCGGACGCAAGAAAACGCTACATGTAGCATTTTCTGTGCGTCCGATTTTCGTCAAAAACGACGCACGCGTCGCAAAACGCGCACGTTTTTGCGCGCGTTTGCGCGCGTTTTTCCGTGCATCGCCGCTGCGTCGCCGACGCAACGGCGACGCGACGCTAATGTGAACGTAGACTAAATGAAGAAAACATCATTTGTGAAGAGGATATGTCACTGGCCCTAACAAGTCTGTTGAAATAAATCCCTGAATTGCAATATTCCTCTAAAATATATCCTAAAAATACAAAACTAAACATTTTGCAACATTGGATGTACTGCTACGTTCAATATTGGAACCCTTGCCTTGTTGCAAACTAAGGAATAATATTGTGGTATGTAGCATTAGTGATCAGATTATTTCAGGTTCATTTCCTCTAAGGGCAATAGAAAATAAAGTAAAAAACAATGTTTTTAAAAATTGAAAAAACAAATTAAAATCACCTTTTTTCTCATTAAAATAAATAATAAAAACAAATATATGCATTATTACTGAGCAGATGTAAGTTCAATCTGTCAAAATATAAATGTCATTAAACCTGATTGATAGACGTTAATAAAAAATAAATAAAACCATAAAAAACAAACTAAAGAGAATGAGATTTGTGGAAATCCCATGCCAACTTTTCATTTTTGTTTTGAAATGCAACATGAACTGACCTGTGGTGTATTTTTAAATCAATAACATGTTCATTTTTCTTGCAATAATTATGTATTTTATTTGTGGATTTTCTTTTTAGACTTGAATGAGATGAGGAAAATCTATAGGTAAATAAGCATATGCAACTTTAGTGCATTTCCATAGGAGAAAAGCATTAAAAATGCATGTAATCCAAATATCACTTTATCAATAAAGTTTTATCAAAGAGAAGTAACAGGATATATCCAAAACAAAGCAGTTTTATAAAAAATCTGACATAGCAAAAGAGGACAAAAACGCATGAAAAACTACCAATAAAAATGCATGTAAAACATGCCCTCAAAAACGCAATAAAAAACGCAAGAAATTTAATTTAGATAGTCGGTGCAGAAATGCTGCAGAAAATCTGGAATATCAGAAACACACCAAATACTAGTAGTGGCAACTTAGCCTGAAGAGATAAATGGACGGTGTCCTTCAAAACTTTATCCATCTGTCACATCTTCAGCAGGACCTGTTCTTGCGATGTCTATTTCTGTCGCCCTTTGTCACCATATTCATTCTGCAGGTAGCGCTGTTGATAGACTAAACATTGGAACCAGAAGCTCTGGATAGTGCAGGTTCTGTCCAGCCATTTAGATTACGGTGACTGGGACTTGCGGTGCCATCCAGTCTGACAGTATGAATGTGTGAGCTGTCCAGTAGGGTTGAGCAAAACGGGTCGGTCATTTTCATAAGTCGCCGACTTTTGGCAAAGTTGGGTTTCATGAAACCCGACCCGATCCCTGTGTGGGGTCGGCCATGCGGTACGCGACTTTCAATGACGCGAAAAGCGCCATTACTCAGCCAATGAAGGTGGACGCAGAGGGTGGGCAGCGTGATGACATAGGTCTCAGTCCCCACCATCTTAGAGAAGGGCATTGCAGTGATTGGCTTGCTTTCTGCGGCGTCACAGGGGCTATAAAGGGGCGTTCCCGTCGACCGCCATCTTACTGCTGCTGATCTGAGCATAGGGAGAGGTTGCTGCCGCTTCGTCAGAAGCAGGGATAGTGTTAGGCAGGGTACATTAACACCCAAACCGCTTGTGCTGTAGCGATTTCCACTGTCCAACACCACCTTTTCTTAGCAGGGACAGTGGAGGCTAGATTTTTTCTCCTTAGCGCTGTAGCTCATTGGGCTGCCCTAGAAGGCTCCCTGATAGCTGCATTGCTGTTTGTACACCGCTGTGCAAACCAACTGCTTTTTTCAAAGCACAAATCCTGTTGCTCCTTCCTTTCTGCACAGCTATCTTGTTTGTCCACACTTTTGACTTTTTTTGTGCAGCAGTCCACTCCTTGTTATTGCTGCCTGCCATACTTTGCTGAGATTACTGCAGGGAGATAGTAATTGTAGGACAGTCCCTTTTTTTTGTTTCGTTATATCTCTTCAAGCCACTTTCTGCCACAGAAAATATACTCTAATACAGTGGCCCAGATTTATTCACTAGTCTCTCTGAAGAAAAAAAAAAAAGGGTGCAGATTAAAATTGGCAAATCTGTATCAGTGGCAGTCCTGTGTGTGACATCTGTGTCTCATTTTTCTGGCACAGAAAACATACAGTCTAACAGTGGGCCTGATTTCTTGCCAATTCTCCCATAAATAAAAAAAAAATAGTGGGAGATTAAGATTGGCAATTTTGCCTCAGTGCCAGTGCTGTGTGTGGCATCTGTCTCTAATTTTGTGCCACATTAAACCTAGTGTGTAATACTAAGCCAGATTTCTTTTAAATTCTCCATGAAAAAAAAATAGTGGGAGATTAAGATTGGCATTTCTGCTTCAGTGCCAGACCTGTGTGTGCCACCTGTCTCTAATTTTGTGCCACAATAAACCTAGTGTGTAATACTGGGCCAGATTTCTTTTAAATTATCCCTGAAAAAAAAAATAGTGGGAGATTAAGATTGGCATTTCTGCTTCAGTGCCACTCCTGTGTGTGCCACCTGTCTCTAATTTTGTGCCACAATAAACCTAGTGTGTAATACTGGGCCAGATTTCTTTTAAATTCTCCCTGAAAAAAATAAATAGTGGGAGATTAAGATTGGCATTTCTGCCTCATTGCCAGTGCTGTGTGTGGCATCTGTCTCTAATTTTGTGCCACAGAACATATACTGTATAAGAGTGGGCCACATTTCTTCAATATTCTCCCAGAAAAAATAAAAAGGGGGAGATTTTTATTGGTAGTGTCTAGTGTTGAGCATTCCGATACCGCAAGTATCGGGTATCGGCCGATACTTGCGGTATCGGAATTCCGATACCGAGATCCGATATTTTTGTGATATCGGGTATCGGTATCGGAAGTGTAAAATAAAGAATTAAAATAAAAAATATTGTTATATTCACCTCTCCGGCGGCCCCTGGACATCAGCGCGAGGAACCAGCGTCCGGCACGGCTTCTTTCTTCAAAATGCGCGCCTTTAGGACCTGTGGTATGACGTCCCGGCTTCTGATTGGTCGCGTGCCGCCCATGTGACCGCCACGCGACCAATCAGAAGCCGCGACGTCCTAAAGGCGCGCATTTTGAAGAAAGAAGCCGTGCCGGACGCCGGTTCCTCCCGCTGATGTCCAGGGGCCGCCGGAGAGGTGAATATAACAATATTTTTTATTTTAATTCTTTATTTTACACTTTAATATGGATCCCAGGGCCTGAAGGAGAGTTTCCTCTCCTTCAGACCCTGGGATCCATGAGGATACATTCCGATACTTGATGTCCCATTGACTTGTATTGGTATCGGATATCGGTATCGGCGATATCCGATATTTTTCGGGTATCGGCCGATACTATCCGATACCGATACTTTCAAGTATCGGACGGTATCGCTCAACACTAGTAGTGTCTGCATCAGCATCAGTCCTGTTAGTGACATATCTGTCTGCCACTGAAGCTGTGTACTGTTATACATTGGACCTGATTTTCCCTGCAGTCTCACCCACCTATAAAGGGATATATAAATCCAACAGAAGTTTGAGTTCACCTTGTAACTGGTTATACAGTAACAAATACTGTTAGTTTGGTTACGTTTTTCAAACAATGAGGAAGTCTGGTGGAAGAGGTCGTGGCCGTGGGCGGTCATTGCCAGCTGGTAATGATGGTAGTGGTGGTGGAGCATCAGGTGGTCGTGGGAAAAGCAATATAGCACCTAAGTCTCGAGTTGTTGAGCCAGGTTCGTCGTCTGGCTACACAAGGCCTCGAACGCTCCCCTTTCTGGGAGTAGGAAAACCGCTTTTAAAGCCGGAGCAGCAAGAACAAGTTTTGGCTTTCCTTGCTGACTCAGCCTCTAGCTCTGTCACCTCCTCTTCTGAAACTGCTAAATGTAAAAGCAGCGCATCGTTAGTGGATGTTCACGGTCAGGGACAAGTCGCTTCCTTGTCTTCTTCACCAAGAACAACAGAGAAGGATGCATCAGGCGACACAACGGGTTACTCCATGGAGCTCTTTACACATACCGTTCCTGGGTTAGAAAGTGAAAAAGTTAACAGGCCATGCCCATTACAAGTTGAATCGGACATGGAGTGCACAGATGCACAGCCACAGCCAGATTACTATGCTGTTCCTTTGACTCAGACCACCACATTGCCCTAGCAGTGTACTGATCCAGAATCAGACCCTGATGAGACTATGGTGTCCCGTCACAAAATCTATACCACCGGCTTACACGGTAAAACAGACGAAGTTGCACATGAGATAGAAGAGGAGGTCATAGATGACCCAGTTGTTGACCCCGATTGGCAGCCATTGGGGGAGCAGGGTGCAGGCGGCAGTAGCTCTGAAGCGGAGGAGGAGGAACCGGAGAAGGCATCAACTGTTATGAAAGGCAATTCAGTACTACAATGGACATAGCGGTCAGAGCACATACAGTGATCTGACAATAACCCAAAATCATAGAACGAGCTCTGAGATGTGGGAACTCTGCAGACCGCAATCCCTAATCCTCTCCAAACAACACTAGAGGCAGCCGTGGATTGTGCCTAACTCTGCCTATGCAACTCGGCACAGCCTGAGAAACTAACTAGCCTGAAGATAGAAAATAAGCCTACCTTGCCTCAGAGAAATACCCCAAAGGAAAAGGCAGCCCCCCACATATAATGACTGTGAGTTAGGATGAAAAGACAAACGTAGAGATGAAATAGATTCAGCAAAGTGAGGCCCGACTTTCTTAACAGATCGAGGATAGAAAAGGTAACTTTGCAGTCTACACAAAACCCTAAAGAAAACCACGCAAAGGGGGCAAAAAGACCCTCTGTACCGAACTAACGGCACGGAGGTACACCCTTTGCGTCCCAGAGCTTCCAGCAACAAATTAGACAAGCTGGACAGAAAAAATAGCAAACAAATAGCAAAGAAGAACTTAGCTATGCAGAGCAGCAGGCCACAGGAATGATCCAGGGAAAAGCAAGTCCAAAACTGGAACATTGACAGGAAGCCAGGATCAAAGCATTAGGTGGAGTTAAGTAGAGAAGCACCTAACGACCTCACCAGATCACCTGAGGGAGGAAACTCAGAAGTCGCAGTACCACTTCCCTCCACCAACAGAAGCTCACAGAGAGAATCAGCCGAAGTACCACTTGTGACCACAGGAGGGAGCTCTGCCACAGAATTCACAACAGTACCCCCCCTTGAGGAGGGGTCACCGAACCCTCACCAGAGCCCCCAGGCCAACCAGGATGAGCCACATGAAAGGCACGAACAAGATCGGGAGCATGGACATCAGAGGCAAAAACCCAGGAATTATCTTCCTGAGCATAACCCTTCCATTTAACCAGATACTGGAGTTTCCGTCTAGAAACACGAGAATCCAAAATCTTCTCCACAATGGAATACGTTATAGTTACATAGTTACATAGTTATTAAGGTTGAAGGAAGACTATATGTCCATCTAGTTCAACCCATAGCCTAACCTAACATGCCCTAACATGTTGATCCAGAGGAAGGCAAAAAAAACCCATGTGCAAAGTGTAAGCTCCACATTGGGGAAAAAAATTCCTTCCCGACTCCACATACGGCAATCAGACTAGTTCCCTGGATCAACGCACTATCAAGGAATCTAGTGTATATACCCTGTAACATTATACTTTTCCAGAAAGGTATCCAGTCCCCTCTTAAATTTAAGTAATGAATCACTCATTACAACATCATACGGCAGAGAGTTCCATAGTCTCACTGCTCTTACAGTAAAGAATCCGCGTCTGTTATTATGCTTAAACCTTTTTTCCTCCAACCGCAGAGGATGCCCCCTTGTCCCTGTTTCAGGTCTATGATTAAAAAGATAAATAAACCTATACATGGGGCACCGGAGGTAACAAGCTCCGCCATAATATATAATATAGAAACCCAAAAGAGAAATGGACACAATGAGCTAAAAAAATATAACAACTTTATTGAAAAATATACAAGTGACACTAATAAAAGCCAAATGACACAATGCAGAAAAAGATAAAAGAGGCGACACTAGTGCCACACACTGAACAGGTAATATACTGATGGAGCAGAAGACAATTATACTAATGCCATAAATATAAGTATAACACAGCACTCAGTAGAGTCCAAATAATGAGAGGACAAACCGAAAAATAAAGTTAAAGTTAATGAATTAATGGCAACTGCTACTAATCAGTATGTAGTATATGTTCACACGAAGGTGTACTAACGCAGGAAAATACCCAGTATGCAATACAAAACTATGTATGAAGATAAAGTGCCTAGTGCAAATGGATATATACTGGTAACCACCAATATCAATAGGTGTGCCAACGCAGAGAAATACACAGTATGCGATACAAAAATATATGTATACAGAGAAAGTGCCCAGTGCATATGGATATATACTAATAGCCACCAACATCAAAAAGAGTAAAGCTAAATATATGTAAAAAAATGACAAGACATGGTATGTGGCACAAATCAGCCAAGGCCGAGGGGTAGGCAAATCAATAATAGTAAAT